>NC_049913.1:28582424-28931999 GCF_001411555.2 Juglans regia | reverse complement strand
AAGAATAAAGTACGTAAAAAGGTACTAGGGGTATAACCGGTCTGGTCTGATTTGGTTTTGGACAAAATTTAGGACCGAATCAGTATGTACCGGTTTTGCACCAATTACCCTCACAAACCGATACTTCGAGTTTGTCCGGTTTTCTAGTTTATATATGTAGTAACAAAAATAAACATCTTCATAAAAGCAGCTATAACTATATAATTATTAATAACTACATCAAAGGTGGGGAGCTTAATGCAGGGAATCTGTCCAACTACTATATTTTGCTTCATTCAGTGTCAAAGACCAAGTACCACCATTCTTTTAACTATAAACATTCATCTGCTATAGTGGGTTTATATATGCTAGAAGATATATATATATATATATATTAATATTATAAGCTCCAATTAATTTCTTCACCTAATCCATATACGAAAGTCTCCAATCTACGTGCATATATTAATTTCAAAGTAATTTCTTACATGTTATTATTCCTTATTTTAATTTTTATTTATTTTTGTTGAGCTTTCACAGTTTAAAACAATATGAGATGTTGTAATATGCAAATGCAGATGATAAAATCATTTTGGAACATACAAGAGAATAAATGGGATTTTTGACTTAGCAGATGAATCGATGATAATGATATCTAGATGCATATGCTAAAATTAGTTTAAAACATATGATATGTAATGGAGCAAAGTCACTTGAAAGCTTTCATTCAACTCATAACCTCAGATGCTTAATCCAACAAAACAAACAGAACTTTAGGCTAACGTGGTCCTTAGAAAAAAAAACTAGGAAGTCCGCAACCCAAACATATCATTGCAGATTAAATAAACAAAGCTTCAGTGTTTCACCATTGAGTATTGACGTTAGACAAATAAAGATCCTCAAGAAAAATTACCATTAAAGTAGAGAGACGTGAGAAAGGGGTTGTCAGCTGCGTGAGAGATGGGAGGGTTCCGTGAGATGGTGAGAGAGTGAGGAAGAGAGTTGAGGCCGGGAACGTTGGATGTAGAGAGGCCGTGAGAGGGCAGAGATGGAGGCCATGAGGAAGAGAGGTTAGGCCAGGAAAGGTGTGTGTGCGACGGGAGCGGCTCGAGAGGTGACGCCGTGATTCATGAGGGTAGAGATGCAGAGAGGCCATGAGAGGGCAGAGATGGAGGTTGTAAGTCGTGAAACAGAGACTGAGGCAGAGTGAGAGAGTGAGGAAGAGAGGGGCAGGTAGCGTCTTAGGATTTACCGTTTGGGAGTCTGGAGGTGCAATGGCACTGTTTAGTTATAAACTTATAATATCAAAATTATTAGTATATTACTAATAGTCTAATTAGACTAAACTCTTATACTATAAGTCTATAACTATATTAGTAATTTAGTATAACTATAGTTTATATTAGACTATTAGTATTGTGGCGCCCCCGACCCCCATGTATGAGGACACGGGAATCGAGACACCTGGATGGTGAAAATACGGTCACACATCCCAACGATAGTACCAAGTGTGTGTACATGCAACAGTATACTAAACAATGCAGCGGATAAATTTAAGTAAGTCAACTAAGTACTAAAATTGTTTAATACAAATATTCAAAATAAATAGTCTTAAAATTTATACAGTCATCCCAAAATAAAATATAATACAAATCCAGATACAAAGATGAGTGATCCCATATCACTCCTCCAGCGGAGCCGAATCCTCAGGCTCACCCTCAACATCCTCTACATCGAAATCTGCATTACCATAAAACGGTACCGCATGTAAGTAAAATCCAAACAATTCACGAGATTAAAAATGCATGCATATGATGAAATATGCATTATGCCCCAAACGTCATTTTTCTCGAAAATGAATATTTTCCAACGCACGCCAAAATCCCATTTTGGCCCAAGAATACTCGTAAAACATTTTCCCAGAAAATGAATCACACAAAATACATATCCAACAGACGTTATTTTTCCAGAAAATAGTCCATTATTCCATTTTACCGTATGCATCATGATCTCTCCCCTAAGGATCATCCGCACACCCTGGCTTCGTAGCAATGCCCAGTTCCGCGCCCAACACGTTCATGGCCAAGCATCCTCTACGCAACCAGCGATGCCCAGTTCTGCACCCAATGCGTACATGACCAAACATCCTCTAGTCCCCGCCAGCAGAGGGACCACGGAGTCGGCACGAGACCATCTCGTCCGATCCCATTGTCGCCCAGCGACAATCCAGTGGACGTCACTCAGTATATTCCTCTCCCGAGTGACCAAAGGAGCTCCACCGAGATAATGCCCCATCTCGGTTTGGAGTCGTGATACACACGCACCCAAAAATCCTTTGACATGAAAATCCTGTTTTCAATAAACACATGAACATGAATGCAATTACACGAAAACCCAGTTTCCTTTACAAACATGATCATGTGTGCAAATATACAATGTATATGAACCGACACAATATCCAATAACCAACAATCAACAAGTGTCAACACAATCGAATCACACAAACAGATTCATTCTCCAATCCATCCGACCCCTTACTCCTCGGACTCAGTCCGGCACAACCAATCAGATCACAGTGAAATGAGTTAGTGCAAAAATACATTTAAATCATGAAATTTCTTTGGAAAAATACTTACAGTGTTATTTTATAATTTCTGAAGGATCACGGAGCTGCAAGAAGTGGCAAGGCAGCAACAAAACAGTGCCAAATGCACTGTGGCCGTGGGTACAAACGAAGATCCGAGCTTGACGGGGAAGGGCTTAGGGATGTCGGTGAAGCTAATGGTGGTGGTGGTGGTTGGCCGTGGGTGGCGTAGAGAGCGGTCGAAGACCATAAAGTCCAAAACGGAAATGTTAATAGATGTGCTTCACCGGTGGCAGATCGGAGCTGGGGTTGGGTGCATTGGGTTGCTATAAGGTCGAGGATGAAGTGGTGAAGAAATGGAGGCCGGAGGTGGCGCGACGGCGGCGCAAGAACACAAGAGGTGCCACAGCTTCGCGTTAAGCGTGGGGACAAACGACGGTGTGAGAGAGGCTAAGATTGAAGGGTGGTGGTCGCCGGCCAGTGGGGAAGACAGTGGGCTGGGCGGTGAGGCACACAGTGGCGTGCGGTGGTGGCTGGGTGGATGGAGAAGAAGAAAACGCACGGGGAAGAGGGAGAAAGGGACGTCGCGCGTGGGAAGAGCAGGGGAGAGAAAAAAGAAAATGAAGGAAAAAGAAAAGAGAAGAAGAAAAGAAAAAGAGGAAAGAAAAAAAAGGGAGGGAAAGAAATGAGGTCCAATCCTCACATCTTGGGTCACAAAAATAATCCATCGAAAATAATTTCAAAACAACAAGTTAAATAAAATAATTTAAACGTAGTGATTAAATGAAATTAAAATAATTAAACCCAACAATAAACTAATTTAGAATAAAGAGAAATTTAAATTATAATTAATATTAAGAAAGCACATCAAAATAATTTTCATAAAATTAAAATCATAAAAATAAACCCACTAAAAATCCAACCAATTTTAAAACAAAGAATAAATTTTAAATTAATGAAAATAATTATTCATTAAAAAAACACTAAAATACGGGGTGTTACAAGTATTAGAATAAATATAAGTATTAATTATAGCTATATAATAGTATTAATATTAGATTATTAGTATAGCTAAATATTAGTATTAATTATAATGATTAGACTAACTATATATATTAGTATTTGTTAATTGTTATAGTGAGTTTAATTTATTATAACTATATTATTGATTGACTATAGTGATAGTATTAGTATAGTAATTTAGTATTAGTATTACTATATTATTATTTTATATGTGATTATTTAGTATAGTGATTTATATTCTAATTTATACATAAACTTAAAGTATATTACTAATAGTAATATAGTATTAAAATATCAGTATTAGGTCATAAAATGTAATAATATTGAGAATTTATTAGGCCATCAAAATTTAATAATAATATTTGAGTGATAAAATGTTATTAATAATTTAATATATATATATATATATATTATGTTTAAAGCATATGATCAATTAAATTTTCATATTTACGATTAAACTTTTATATTATAAATTATAATAACATTATCTTATATATAATTATATTAATAACATATAATAAAACAAAATACAAATGTTCATATTTAATATTAACATTTTACGTTATAATTTATAAATTGTAATATGAATACTCTATGATCAAAAAATACTAATATATACATGATCAAACAATATTACTATATATAATTATTGTTGTACTGATATATGATATATAATTATATATATTATGTATAAACATTCTTATATAATTATATATTAAATATAAAACTTATAGATATAAAATATTTTGTATAATATATTAATATATAAAATTAATTTTTATATTTTGTTTTTTCAACTGGTCGGTCCAGTTCGGTCCAATCTTGGAAATTACGGAACCGAAACCGAACCTGGTCCAGCCGGTTTTCCTTATATAGAAACAGGTTCCGGACCAACCAGTCCGGTCCGGTTCAATTTTCTGGTTAGGTACCCTTTCCTGCATCATATATTATTGGCTTTTTTTGTTTTTGATCATCTTAGTTTGAGCAGGTATCTCGTGTCTTTCATGCATATGGTGGATTGATCCATTATATGTACTCATTTGGTATCTGATCTATTTCTCGCAATTTATGCATATAATAAGCCTACAAACGAAACTTCCTTGCGCTTTCGATCATTATGTTGATTAAATAATGGCTTCAGGCCACTTTATTATATTGTACGTACTAGCTTATATTCTGCACTCACTACAACAAATATTGATTTTTTCCAGGAGTGACAGTCGTGGGAAAAAATATATCTTTAGTGGGAAAATTTTTTTTTCTACCAATTTGTTCCGTGGGAGAGTCGTGGCATATAATAGGTGGAGAAAGTGTCTTTTTCCACCAAACCACAAGTTCAGGGGAAAAGTCTTATTTTTTCCACGACTTTGTGGCAGTTAAAACTTTTTTTTTTTGTGGCAAATAAGGTCTCATCTGGTATAATATGGTGGGAAATAACATCATTCTCCATAAAAAGAGGTTGTGACAAAAAGTGTTTACCCACGACATGTCTCCGTGGAAAAAGTGATCTTTGCTATTTCTGATAAAATACGTTCTTGGAAAATATATATTTTCCACAAAGTATTTCGTTGGAAAACATTTTCCACGAGTTTCATTTGCGGAAAATGCTAAAAGATTTTTTTTTTAAAAAATGTCAAATGAAAAAATGAAACTGAGCAAAAAATAATCATAACAAATAGTCTAATATAGGCTATAATTATTATATCCGAACCAATGACAGATTATTACTAACCCAAACAACTACATTTAATTAAATTTTTTTATAATTAAACTAACTTTAATTTAATTAATCAATGAAAAAATGCATAAGTTTCCTAAACTAAGCCCCATCACACAATCCATTGTTCATGCATAGCACCGACATAATAAAATTTGTCCAATTCTTGGACTTCAAGTTCCTCATGTAAAACCAAAACCATAAACCATTGCATTTAAGTAAAATCTAACATATTTGCCGCCCATACACATACTCAATTTATCAACTATAAAACTTACTAACATATTTGCTGCCCATCTACATCAATCCAACACAATTACAAATTTCAAAATTTTAATAAGCTTCATTCATGGCTCCATACAATTCCTAACCTTCACATCATTTTTCTTGGTTGATTGAATCCAACACATTCAATGTATAAATCTGCTCATATTATTTATACACCAACCCCAAACACAATCATAAAGATTTCTAAGCTTCATTCATGGCTCAAATCAATTCCAACCTAGTATAACACAACTTGGCTATGTCCAAGCATTCAAATACAAGATCATTTAATCAAGTGTGCTTATTAATCTAAGAGATAGGAAAATAGAGGTTATACCAAAACTCTAAGGGCTAAGAATGTCTCGGATGGTTGGTGGTGAAGTTGCCCGTAGGCTTGAGATAGGAAACGTAGCTGCAAGAATAAGAACTTTCTCATCATTGTGCCCTACACCCTAAATCGTAAGAAAGAAAAGGTCCAATAATGTTAAGATCTAATAAATTGAAACAATTAATCAAATTCAAAGTGTGTTGTAAGATTAATAGAATGGCATGAAAATTTGTTATTGTGGCAGTTCATTAATTCTCAACATCAAATTCTAATCTTCAGAGGCCCGACATACTCTTCAAAGCACAAGACAAAGGAAACAATAATTATTTATCACTCCAACAACACAAGTGAAGCCACTCCATTCCACCACTCCATTGCAATCCAAATAAACTATCGCCCAACCAACAAACCAAAAACATACAGCATGCTTGCTGCCCGAAAGGAATTTTAATTCATTTATCACTTGAGCCCAACCTAAATCCATAACAAAACCCATTATTCATGCATAATATTCTCAACATATTCGAACCTATCAAATTCTTGGACCTCATGGTCCTCAAATAAATTCCAATCTATAAACCACTGTACTTAAGTAAAATCAAACCAACTCTTCAACTAAATGAATATACACATATAAATTAAATCCATTATCCATTTAAACTCAATATCCAACAAACCCAAATAATTACATAGCTTCACAAATCTCAAACCGATAGAAACATCAACACATACTAAAGGTGAAAGAGGCATAATAGCTTAAGATTTTCAAACAAATTATAGGTCAATAAAAGTGAGAACAATGGAAACATAAAGGTCTGCCATACCTCGGCCCATATTTGTTGTAGTAAGTGAAGCCACTCCATTCCATCAATAGACAATACACTTCGCTACTTAGCACCAAATTCACAAATTCATCTACACACTTCCATATACATAATTCAACTAATAAAACATATAGCATGCTTGCTGCCCATGTAATTTAATCTAGCAAAATTACACTTACTCCATTCCTTCAATACATAACAGACTTGGCTACTTAGCACCAAATTCACAAATTCCTCTACACACTTCCATATACATAATTCAACTAATAAAACATACAACATGCTTGCTGCTCATGTAATTTAATCTAGCAAAATTACACTTACTTCATCCATCTAGCACTTTGAGTTCAACACAAACCCATTAAACAACAATATCCATAAGTAGAATAACTAATCATCTAAAGATTTATACTAACCTATGCTATAAATCTAGTGACACAAGCAGAATAATTAGCTTAGTTAACATACAATATTTAATTAAACATAACATAGAGAATAACAAGAATAGCCCATTAAGTAAACTTAAAAATATTTAAACACTAAAGTTTATAGATTAATCATTTAATACCTTTTAAAAGCAAGTTTATAGGATAACATACAACCACAATAAATCTGTAAAACCGAACACCTCTAGCATCCTAAGACAGAACACATAGTACAACTTCAAAACAGAACACACGACACCAACATACATACACAAAATCATACTAAAGTCACCTATGGTTAAACCAAGCTCATTAGCAAAATACCAAATCCGAAACATAGGAAATCATAGAGTAAAATAGCTCCATCATCATTCGGTTAGGACCAAAACAAAGCATCTACAATATTTTGCAACATAGAGAAATAAACACAACCTAAGACACAAGCTTTCCATCACAAAAGATTTCGGTTGGCTTCAAAATAATACCTGAATCAAATGGAGTCAAGTTAGGTTTTTTACCTTGGTTCTTAGCTCATTCTCAAGATGTAAAATGGAGGACCAAATAATGCTATAGGAGTGTAGAGGAAAGAACACAAGTGATTTCACTGAAAAACCCCAAACCGAAACATCAATGGATAACCTTCCTTAAAGAAATCGAAACCTATTCGAAACCATAATAGAAAGTGAATCAAAATGGTCTTACCTTCAAGGTTTTCCATTGGAAAGATGAGACCAAGACCTTAAATCAAACTTGGATCAATACATAAAATAGGTAGAGGGATGAGGGCATCGGCTTAGTTGGGAGAAAGAAAACCATTTGCTTAGTTGCTATGGTCGCACGGCTTGGAGGAAGAGATATGCGGGAACTGGGGTGGTGCAACGGTTAGTGACTGGAGGAGCCGTAGGCGGTTGAGGGTGGCGATGGCCATGGTTGTAGACAGCGGAGGTGCACGGATCTGCTGGGATATGAGAGAGAGAGAGTTGGTGAGAGGGCGAGGGGCTGAAGGGGAAGACCCCGGTGGCTTGCCTGCAAGGGGAGCCTTTCGCGGTGGCGTAGTGGGGATGAGAGCCTCAACAGTAGTAGGGAGAGAGAGAGAGAGAGAGAGAGAGAGTATCGCAGGGGTTGGGGGGGATAAGAAAGGAAGAAGGGTTTTAAATTTTTATTACTATTCGTCGCGAGGTCGTATCGCCGCAAATACAATACCCAGAATTACAAAGTTTATTTGCGGTGATAAATAATTGCCGCAAAAAGATATTAGTCTCGTCGCAAAAATGATTTACCCACGAAAGTAAAAATAATTATGTAAATTTATTTTCGGCAACATGTAATCGCCGCAAAAAATGTTTATTTCATGCCAAAAAAGCTTTTTTCCACAAAATTTTACTGGCCGACGTGATTTCGTGGCAAAAGGCTTATCTTTTTTTTTCCACCGATTGTATTGGTGTCATTAGCACACTATTTGCCCTTAACTTATCATCTTCTAAACCAGCAGATCATCAAATCATGAGTTCTCATCTCGTACACATAGGGCAAGTTGGTTGGTTATGGGAATATTATGCGGGGGGCTTTTGAGCATACAAAACAATAGCTTCAAGTGACTATCTAGATGAAAAAACTCGTTTCAAACACACTTTAATAATTGGTTTGGGTTGATGGATTTGAGAAAAAAGATTTAGATTACGATCTTAAAAATTTAAAATACTTGTTTGGACCATATATTAAAATTTATTTATAGATCTATTTCTGCCTCCATTGAGCTCATATCTTCTTACTCGATCGAGAGAAACAGAACCTTGCCTCTAAGCTCTTAATAATCTAACAGTACAGTCTAGATCTGAGGTCTAGTTGAGCACCCTGTCCAAAGATGATTGAGAATTCAAGAGAGCATCCTAATCTTTATTGAAAACAAGGTTAACACTCCATGCCTCTACGGTTCACCACAAGAAATTAAAATGTATTTTTTGGCAACATGAAGTTGCAAGAAAAAGGCAAAAATCAGAGGTAAAATAATTATTTCCGTCTATTTTTTTATCGCCACAACATCCAAGCTCCTGAGAAAATGTTGTATGCGAGAGTCACAAAATAATACTTTTTCGACAATAATTATCGTCCGAAAAAGCCTAGCATTGACCGTACATTTCCCAAGCAATGATGTGGACACAAGTTGATTTTCTTTGCCAAGGGCCCAAGGGTATTGATTAATATTGGTGGCATGTGCATGTCATTATGCTTCATTAGGTTTTCTGTATGACTTGTACTATGGTTATCTTTATTTTAGTACAAGGTTTTTGTGGTATTGTCTTGCGAAATTCCCTTAGGTCCGATATACCCTTGGCTCGTCTGCAAGGGTTTCCTAGTACGAATGGCCCCCGTCGAGCCCCCCCTGGGCAACCCGGCACCGATTGCGAGAACTTGGACGTTTCTCGCAAACTCCCCTGCCCCTACCTGAGGTGGAGATACCTCTTATGCCTCCGAAATCCATAGATGGCGAACTCTGCGTGGTGTTTTCTCTGGTGGAACTTCAGAAATCAGCGAGGCCTTTCGTTTTCTCCCTTGTGCTTAAATTCTTGCGACAGAGACCGAGCTTGGATGTGATTAGAGCCTTCGTGTTGAACCGATGGTGACTGGTAGCACAGCTAGTGATCTCTGGAATGAGGAAACCGAGAAATGTCTTCCTCCGTTTTTCCAAGGAGGACGATTTTCTCAAGGCTTTTTCAAGGGAAGCCTGTGACATTGAAGGTGTTCCGTATAGACTATTCCATTGGACCACAGAATTTTCAGGGGAGGCTGAGCCCTCTCGCGTCCTTGTTTGCGTATTCCTCTCAGGATTGCTGCCCAATTTTTACCATGGGGCCTTCCTAAAATACTTATCTCTCTCGTTTGGCTGGTATATTCGTAGTGATAATAGCACTCGGTGCGCCACACGAACGGAGGGTGCCAGGTTCTGCTTCGAGATGGATGTGGCTGTGGAACCCTTAAAAGGATTTTGGATTGGGGCCCCAAGGCAACCAAGTAGCCGATTTCAAGTTATTAATTTTGAAAACTTGCTTGCGTTTTGCACTTCTTGTAACATGCAAGGGCATAGCAAACGTACGTGTAAGAAAAATGGCTTAAAAGGAAAAAACCTCTTGGGTAACAAATCTGCCCAGAACGTGGAGAGGAAGCTGGCTCCTAATTCCAACAATGACGTTGAAAGAGAAGAGCGTGAAATGGGAGGCAAAAAACTGAGTGGGAAGATATCTTTAGTGTCTGGGGTAGATCTGAATGTGGGAAATTTGATTGCGAATGAAACTAAGGCCGGTTGTTTGGTAGGGGATAGTAATGCGTTCAAAGAAAATGTGGTGGTCACTCAGGTAGTAGAGGAAGGAGGGGATATCCTAGAAGAGGCCTCTGTACAGGCTCGGGAGGTAACTTCCCCTGTTCTTGAAGTCAGCAAGCCTCGGCAGGAGGCAATTGTTAATAATGTGTTGGTAGAGGAAATTTTGGGGGAAGCAGAGGTAATCTTTGTTGATGTGCAGGCTCAGGAGGTAGCCCCTGCTCCTGTGGTTGACCCCTTGAATGTAATAGAAGTGGTGGACGAGGGTGAGGAAAATGTTGATTTGCTACTCTCCAGAGTAGCCTTGACACAGTTTTCAGACGGTCATCCCAGGGAAGATGGCGGCTTATCTCGCTCTTTTTCGACAGGGGAAGTAAGCACGTTAGGGGCACATATTCAAAAGGAAAAGGATTTCCTCTCTGATAATGCGGAGAAAACTCAGAAGGTTGGTGAGAAACTGGGTCCCAATCCGAGGGGCTCCACTCAGGCTAAAAGCAAGCCTGCAAAACTCAACCTGTCATGTTTAACATTCTTTTTTGGAATATAAGAGGTCCCGGCACCTCTAGGAAAAGGTTAGCTAAAATTATCAAACAAAAGAAGCCAAGCATTATAGCACTTGCAGAAGCTTTTGGTGATTTACAACAATTGAGAAGATTGCAGAGTGACATCTTATTCGAGGGATATGTCTCAAACATGGAGGAAGGAGGAAAACTCTGGGTGTTCTGGGATAAAGGAGTCAGTATTGATGTGCAGGGCCTTAGTAAACAGAGCATCACTCTGGTGGTTAATGAGAGGAAGTGTTGGGTTTCCTTTGTGCATGCGAAATGTAATTATGGAGAAAGACGATACCTATGGGAGGAACTCCAAAGCCTGAACCCGAGGAACCTCCCTTGGATGGCCCTTGGAGATTTTAACGTTATTAGGTCTGATACTGAGCGGGCAGGTGGCAGGCCCAAGTCCCATATAGCGATAGAGGAATTTAATTACTTTACAGATAGTGTCAGCTTCTCAGATTTGTCTACAGCCTGGCTATTGGACTCCTCAACGTGCTTTGGTGATTACCTTCCCAGGCTGAGCTCGGATCACGCACCCATGTTGGTGTCGTTGGAATTGTCTGAGAATAAATACGGATTTAGCCCCTTCAAATTCCAACACATGTGGACCAGTCACGACCAGTTTAAAGCATGTGTGCTGAGTGCTTGGGAATCGGATCAGAACTCAGTGGGAATGGTGAGACTCACCAGAAAGCTCAAACACTTGAGGGGAGGGCTCAGAAAATAGAACCGAGAAGTTTTCGGGTGGACGTCTAATCAGTCTCCTTGAGGAGAGGATTTGCCTGCTTGAAGGGTAGCTGCAGGGGGGATTCTCGAAGGAAGTAGAGATGGATCTGTTGGCATCTAGGATTGAACTTGATACTTGGGTCAACAGGAAGGAAACCCGAGTGGCTCAACAAGCAAAACAGAATTGGTTAGAAAAATGGGAGGCAGACTCAAAATTCTTCAAGATCATGGCTACAAAGAATCTGAAAATAGTAAAATCAATTAGAATCAATGATGAGATTTCCTTGAACACACCAGAGGAAGTCCACTTAGAGGCGGTAGAATATTTTAAAAATATTCTTTCCTCGAATCACCAAGCGGCACCCCCGGACTTGACTCTCTTGATAGAGAAGGTGGTGCTTGAAGAGGAAAACCATTCTCTTCTAGAACTTCCTTAAATCCAAGAAGTCAAAGAGGCTTTGTTCTCGATTCCCACTAATAGTAATCCGGGCCCTGATGGTTTTGGATCCGGTTTCTACAAGGCTTGTTGGGAAATTGTGGAAGAGGATGTAATGATGGCGGTACATGAGTTTTTTTGAGGTATTAGTATTCTGCTGGAGTTTACTTCTTCACTACTGGTTCTTATCCCTAAGGTGGACAATCCAAAGAGTTTTGATAAATTCCGACCCATTAGCCTGTTTTATGTTTTCTACAAGATTTGTACTAAGATCCTGGTGAGCTGCCTTTCCCCTTTTCTCCCCAGGATAATCTCTTAAGAACAAGGTGCTTTTATCCCAGGCTGGAGCATTTTTTAGAATGTGAGCCTAGCACAAGAAATGATTCAGTACCTAAACAAGCCGGTTCGAGGAGGTAATGTGGTGATGAAAGTTGATATGGTAAAAGCATACAATAGCATTGAGGGGAATTTCATGATTCATGTTTTGTTGGCTTTCGGTTTTTCTGAAGCTTTTTGTTCTTTGATCCAACATTGTATATCTTTTCCTTGGTTCTCAGTGGTGATGAATGGGATTGCTAAAGGTTTTTTCCAGGGAGCCAGTGGATTGCGACAAAGAGATCCCATCTCCACATACTTGTTCATTATTGTGGAGGAAATCTTATCGAGACTTCTGAAAAAAGGATTCCAGGAAGGGCAGATTATTACCTTTTCTCTCCCGACGGGTGCTCCAACCATATCGCACCTCCTTTATACCGACGATATAGTCATTTTTGCTAATTGCAGTAAAACATCTCTTAAGGCTATCTCAGAGTCCCTCGCTCTCTATGAAACATGGTCTGGGCAAAAAGCAAGCAAGCAAGGAGAAGTCTGCCATTATTTTTTCAAATCTCATATCTCCAGTCAGAAGAAGACAACTACTGCAGATCACCACGTTCTTAGAAGGATCATTTCCTTTCAAATATTTTGGTGTTCCAATGGTTTCTAGTAGATTAAATTCTAATCATTTTGTTGAGCTTGTTGGGAAAATTGGTGCTAGGATTGGAGGCTGGAAATCCAAGCTTTTATCCAGTGGGGCCAGACTGATTTTGGTAAAACATGTGCTCAGCAGCATTCCCATCCACTTACTCTCCATTTTACAGCTTCTGCTGACACTATTAAGATCACTTAATCGTTCAATGAGCAACTTCTTCTGGGGATACAAGGATGATAAGCCAAAGAAACACTGGAAAAGCTGGGCCCAGCTATGCATCCCGGCCAGTGAAGGGGGCCTTGGTAATTCGCAATTTCCAAGAGGTACAAAGATCTTTACACTTGAAGTTAGCTTGGAAGTTATTGACAACTGATTCCTTATGGTCCTATTTCTTTAAAGCTAAATACGTCATGGAGGGCCATATTTCTCTTGTAATCCCTTTCAAAGGATCGCGGTTTTGGAGACTTATAATGAGATGCATTCTTGATGTCATTGATCATTCTAAGTGGAAGTCAAAGGAGGGTAAGGTTTCATTTTGGTTTGATAAATAGTTGGGGGAGGAAATACTTGCTACCAACTCTCTTGTCACAACACCTAATTTGAAAGTAGACAAAGCCACTACTTTCAATAACACTTACTTTCGACTCTAAGATAGTAATTTTTCTTTCCAATCTTGAAGCTTCTTCGATACCCTTTGTTTAATAGACTAGAAATCTGGACTTAGATCATATTGTTAAATCTCACTATTACTCCATAATAGTTTAATCTCTTCCTTCAACCCCCTTTCTACATTACTACTAAAAACCATAGCTATTTTATCCTTGTTAATTTATTGCCCAGAAACATTCTCATAAGCTTTTAAAACAGCTTGGACTCCTTTATTTTCCTCCACATCAGCCTTACAAAAGATGACAATGTCATCTACAAAAAGCAGATGTTTGACATATGGAGCATTCCTACAAATTTTTAATCCAGAGATCTCACCTCTAACTCTTGCTTGTTTGCTGTCGTCTTTGTTCATTAAACGTAGCATGAACCCTTGCCTCCCGTGTGGGGTAGGACGTGTTAGTGATGTGATGACCTCTTCCCCTCTAACTAGGGCTGAGCTCTGACTCCGACTCCGACAGGAGTCAGAGCTAATTTTTGCTCCGATTCTGACTCCGAACAGAATCGGAGTCCTACTCCGAACGGAGGTCGGAGCTCCGACTGTCTATTGGACTAAACAACAACAATAATAATAATAATAATAATAATAATAATAATAATAATAATAACAATAATAATAATAATAATAATAATAATAATAATAATAGTACTTAAATAAATAATGTGGTCAATTTCTTTTGTTAAATAAATGATATGCAAAAATAAATTTGATCCATTAAGACTAATATGATCACCAAAGCCTAAGTCCAAACCTGTAAAAAAAATAATAATACTGAAAAGAAAAAAAAAACTTAAATACAATAATTTAAAAACTAAATAACATGTATAATGTAGCCATAAGTTATAACAGTTTAATTTACAACGCAATAACAACATTGACATAAATATTAAATGCTCATGTCGCTCAAATCTCAATGGTTCATTGATCTGTGATCATGCCTGAAATGAAGATAGAAAGTTGCAATCAATAAATGAAAAGAAAGTTGATAAAAAAAAAATAGAAAACGGTAGAAGTAGAATTTCATTCTTACCAAGAAATGGGTTCTCTCAACTCCATCCCAACTCTCAAGGGGCATCCGTCTCAGACTCTCAGTCATCGGCAATTATGTTAGGATTCACAATTAGATCTATAAAATAATAAAAAGTAGAAGTTAGAAACATGAAAAATAATTAAATAATCATTTAAAAGCATATAAAGTTATCCGATTCAAGTTTATAGCTCTCGGCATCAATGCCAACAATATCTAGTCCAATGGGCGTTTCACTTATCCAATTCTGTGTGCAAACGAGGGCCTCCACGATTGACGGTGACAATGAACTCTGATAAGCATCCAACATGCGACCTCCAGTGCTAAATGCCGACTATGAGGCAACCGTAGTGACAAGAATGGCTAGTACATCTCGGGCTATACGGGAAAGGACTGGTTACTTGGTAGAATTAACTTTCCACCAAGTTAATAGCTGAAATACATCATCAGGTGCCTCGACAGCGTCTATAAAATATCGTTCAGCCTCAGATGTACAATGCATAATATTCCTTATTGACATGAGTTGATGATACTGCTGGATAATACGATGGCCTTTAACCCCTACAGATGGGTCAGTATCACCAGAGGAAGCTGTCGACCCCATCGGCCTCGAATGTGAGGAGCTACCAGCTGCGGATGAAGGTTGACAACTATTGTTGTAGTGATTATATAGGTCATCAATATCACTTTTTAGCACTCTAATAAACTCTGCAGCCTTCACTACTCCGAGGACGGAATTTACCCAAAATTCTAGAACGGCCAACTTATATCGGGGGTCAAGGATCACAGCCACAAATAACAATCTATTTATCTTCTCAATGTTGCCCCAATATTTATCATATTTGGTCTTCATCCTCGTAGCCATAGCAGATAACAATCAACCAGAGTCAGTACAACTATTTTCCAAGTGGAAGTGAAGCTCCGAGAGCTCGCTGAAGAATGAGTTCACAGTCGTATATTTGGATCCAGATAGCCGCATGGTTATGCCATAAAAAATTCTTAAAAATTCAACAAAGTAGCTCACACTGGTCCAATCATATGCGTCTGTTGCACCGAGCCCCTGTCCTGCTGGCTCCAATAAAGCATACCTCAGGCCCCCATCCTTGATCTCCATCCACTCGAATGCTTTTTGGTACTTTTGTGCCATATCCAACATCATGAATGTTGAGTTCCATCGAGTCGGAACGTCCAAGCACAACATACTAGAACATTCAATCTTAAAATCTTCTGCTATTGCCTTAAACTTGGCAAGTCTTTGAGGGGAACCCCTCACATATCATACAATACTGAGAACTCGGGTAATGGAATCATCAACCTCTTTTAACCCCTCAACAACTATGAGGTTGATGATATGAGCACAGCATCGAACGTGAATAAACTCGTGGGCCCGAATGACATCATCTCTCACCGTCGTGTTCCGCTTAAACCAATCAATTGTTATTTCATTGGCACTGACATTGTCAACTGTAATACACAACACTTTTCAAATTTTCCAGTCCTTTAAACAATCATCCATCTTCGCCCCAATGAATGCACTTTTATGATCCACAATATCTTTAAAACCAATAATTTTTTTTATGCAAAATCCACTCACGATCAATGTAGTGTGCTGTGATACACATGTAACAGACGTTCTGTATGGAAGTCCATGTGTCAGTCGTAAACGACACTCTCTGGCCTGTGGTAATAAACACTTCCTCATCTCCGCCTTGTCTTTCGCATGCCTCTTCATACAATCTCGCATCACCGTATACTGTGATGGAATGAGAAATCGTGACTCGATAACATTTAGAAACTTTCGAAAGCCTCTTTTCTCGACTGTGGTAAAGGGCATCTCATCAGTAATTATCATCTCTGCAAGCATGTCCCTCAACATCTTTTCACTGTATCGAGGGACGACCAATTTCTTTGTCTGTGTACCGTCAGTGGCTGTAGAAGTTTGGTAACTGAGGTTGGTCTGATCAGTGGCTTGCAATCCCTTCGCTATCTTATATCGTTGGCAACCATTTAGATGTGCTATTAACACACTGATACCTTACTTCTCCGAATGGCATCTACAAAGTGATCCACAGTAATGACATCTTGCTACCGAGTTCGCAATATCACAAGAAATTTTGGTGAAATGCTCCCATGTCCACGACCTTTTTTTAGAAGGCCGTGGTGGTTGATCTTGCTCAATGGGCATCTCCTCCTCTTCGTTGAACATATCCTCATCCTCTATATCAACTGGGAGTGGGAGTCGACTACTCGCACAAGATGTAGCTGCTCTAGATGTAGCTGCCCTAGATGTGGCTCTAGGGGTTGAAGTACCCACCGGTGTAGGAGTTGTAGCATTGGCATCCGCCACATCCCCTTGTGGACGATCATCTCCACTACGTCTAGGATCCATATCACAATCAATGAAGCTGAAAAAATAAATTAGAAGCAAAAAATTAATTTAAAAATAAACTAGGCTATATTAAAAATTTAAATCAACGCAAAGATATAGGACATGTATTATTGTATCATAAAGTATTCCAAAACATTACTAATTTAAGCATATGTGGCAAAAGATAGAATTTATACACTAGAAGGGACTCAAAGGTAAGAAGTAGTAACTCATGTTTAAAAATTTAACAAGCAGATGGGAAAAAATATTCCTTAGCAATAATAGGCTGCATGCATGTTGCATGATAACAACCAGTGCTTGATTAATTAGCAACAATATATTGCTAATATGTTTTTAAAAATTAATAAAAGTAGTGAGTTTTACTATATTTTTCAATGAGTTATCTAAAGATAAAGTTATTCCTTTTAGAACAATAAAGGAATAACTTTATAACACTTCAAAATAAAATGGCATGAAAGGTTGCGAGAAAGTAAGTCAAGATGTATATTCAAAAGATACTTGCAGTAGATGTTGATTGAAGATAATTCATAAGTGGCCCTTTACTCGGCAGGAAGCACAGGAAGGTGCTGACCCCATCAGAGAGAGAGAGATCATAGTGGATTATTGGCCCAGCTGGTGGGCCAGGTGGGCCAAGTGGAGGGCCATTGACTCCATCAGAAATTTCAGAGCTCAACACAGCTCATCTGGAACTCGACACAGATTGAGTTGTAACAAGTGTTGAAGCGGTGTAACATAAAAAAGATTTAAGTGTGCTCAACACAGCACATCTGGCGCTCGAGCGGAACCTTCTAGAGAGGTTCGCTCGATGTGCGCTCGACTCAGCGCTCGAGTGGAACCCATACAGAGAGGTTCACTCGAAGTGCGCTCAACGTGGCGCCCGAGCAGAACTCTTTCAGAGAAGTTCGCTCGACTTGCGCTCGACATCTCGCTCGAGTCAATGTTCAAGACAACGTGCGCTCGACATCTCGCTCGAGCCAATGTTCAATACAACTTAAAATTCAGGATTTTGAGCGTCGTGATTTGTTGGGACTATATATAGAAAGCTTATTTCTGTTCTTTGGTGTGGAGAAACAAAGCAAAAACCCTAGGTGCTTCCAAGAGCCATTGAGAGAAACTTTCCCTTTATTATTGAATCTCTCTTGGATAAACATATCTCCCTTATGAGTTTTACTTGCATATAATTATATAGACAGGCCGATCGAGCAAGAAATATCTAGCTAACACCCTAATTACGTACGTCTTACGATCAATTTAGATTTAGAATTCACATCTCAATTTTGTTATTATATTTAGCTAGGAGATCATTGTTGTTGTAGTAGTACTGACTTCTCACAGAACTGCATGCAGGAGTCAGGACCAGCTTTTGGTGAAAAGTTCTTTAAAAAAAAAAAGGTTATTCGCATGCTTCGATGACTGAACTTCCATGGAAGTACTTGAACCATAATCTTTCCCCTGGCGTAAAAAAAAAATCTTTTGGTTTGAACTTATAAAAAGGGTAAAAATTAAAGAAAGCCTTCATGTAATTACCACTAATATAATTTCCCGCATGCATATAGTCAGAAACATCTATGAGAGGGAAAAATACTAGCGAACATGCACTCATGAATCATGATAAATATTGTAATATCTATTTTAATTTCATGATGTTTGATCTGCGTACACACAATGAAAAGCTCCGTATATGTTTTATGTTAAAAATAGAGAGCTCATTTCTTGATTCAAATAGCCCATTTACATCTCTTGATTCTCTTGCACATTTTATCAAACACATTACATACATACAACACAACTTACAAACACAACATACAATTCATCAAACACATTTCCTTACTACAAATTTACAAAACCAATTCACAATAATCACAACAAAATACCAATTCATAAGAGACGTGATGTAGAAAATTAAATTGCTTGAATTAAATTTAGGACTCGGAACCCCTTACTCTCATTGTAGGTGGAAGCTGAACAGAGCATCAATGAGGAATGAAGGCATGCTGGCAACAGAGACCCGAGACGTGAGATAGCTTCACTAAATCACTAGTTCAGACTTCAGAGCCCGTGAGACGTGAAAGAGAAGGGAGAAGGAAGACCGAAGAAGAAAGAAGGGATTCGGGAAGGGGGGTCCTACGTTTTGGACCCCCCAGTGTGATGAAATGACGCCGTTTCATATTAAGTGCAATGGTGTCGTTTAATTTCTTTTAAAAAACCCAGCTGTAAAACGACGTCGTTTTACAGCTAGGTTTTTATTTTTTTTAAAAATCAGAGTCGAAGTCGAAGCTCCTTGGAGCTCCGATTCCAATTCCGACTCCGACTCCGACTCCGATTATCTATTCGGAGCTACTTCGAATTCCGACTCCAAATTTCGATGACTTCGACGTCGGAGTCGGAATCGGAGCGGATGTTGGGCGGAGTCGAAAATTTCAAAATTTTGCACAGCCCTACCTCTAACACACCCCATGGGCTGGGTCTGTAACTCCTTCTTCTTGACACAGATAAGTGGGCCTCTCACCAATCAGATAAGCTACAGTACCATTTAAACAATGTGTCACATAAAATCTGGTTTTGGTTTTATAAAGGATTAATATAGATTAATCCTCTTACAAAATTGGCTCATGACATGACATGTATTTATAAGGAATGATGATAGAATTCAAACAGTTGTGCTTCAATCAAGCAACACAGCACAAGATCAGCTGTGCTTCAATCAAGCAACACAGCTCAACACAGCACGAGATCCCAGCAAGTCAACTAATGGCTATACTTAGGAAATAGATCAATCTGTCAGCTGTATATAGCTGTGTATTTAATTTGTATTTTCTGTATAGCATTCTTTCTATATTTTGTACACTTTCCATAGATGGATCAGCTTGTATATGCTACTATAAATATGGAATGAAAGCACACTCTCTATCTCAACTCGTGAGATAGTAGTTTCTCAAAAACTTCTTTAGTATTATGATGTCAGCCAAAGAAAAATGTATTAACGTGAAAGATCACTGAGGTTTGATTGTAGGACTAGCTACACCGTTAATTCAAACAATGTGCCACAGAAAATCTGGCCAAAACTTATCGTGAGGAGATCATTAGTTAATTAATAATGTATCATTGTTAGAAGGATAAGATAAAATACACATATTTAAAAGAGAACGTTTTGAAAATCTTCGTGACATGTGAATAATCCGTCAAGAGTTTCTAGGAGATGCAGCATTTTTTAGCTGGGCAATATATAAAACAAATTATGTTTTCAAGTTCCTGCTAGCTCCTAGCTAGATCCAGAACTGGTCAGGTCATACTTTGAATTCATTATAAGAAAGTTTGAATTTTAGATACATATATTGTTTCTAAATAGAAAGTTAATAATTATTTTCTAGATCAGCAAACGGAGTGTTCTTGGCGAAAAATCCCTTTATTATAATAATAATGTTCTAATGTTCCAAGATTAATGGTTAGTTTGGAAATATAAGTGTTTCTATAAGTTATTCTCAGATTATATTCTCAGAAATTCTACATTTTCTTGTTAAATATCACTCAACTATAAATAATTTTTAATTTCAAGTTTTCAATATTTTCATCTATAATCATTAGTACAATTTTCTCAAACTTTGAAAAAATATAAAAAATAATAAAACTTTTTTAAATTTCAAAACAAAAAATATATTAAAACTTATATTCAAATAAATTTTTAACTTTATAATATTTTTATTCAACTTTTTATCTCTCATTTCTTGAAACTTAATAAAATATCTTAAGTCAAAATATTTCATTATTATTCGAATAGAGACTAACCCTTTCGAACAAACGTTATCTTTTTGTTCGAACATATTTTTACCAGTTCAAACTTATTTTTAATTTTGAGATAATATATTTCATTATAGAAACTCTAGTTTGAACGCCTTGATCAAAACTTCATCTATATTTTGAGATGAAATTTAAATTTCATTCTAAATAAATACTTTTAAGGATGAAATTAAATTCTCCCCTAATAAACTTCGTATCTAAAAATTAAATTAATTATAGTGAAAGAAGTACTGAAAGGAGGTACATGTTAAGGAATTGAACCAGATAAAGAATAGAGGAAAAGATAACTAGAAAAAAGAGAGCTAGCAGCCTCCAATTACGAGATATAGATATATAATATGTTTTTTCTCAGGTTCTTGTCGAGTTGTCTTGATCGATGGCTTATTAGGAATGCGCTTAATTTGCGATGTAGTTCCACGTGTTAGGGCAGGTTTGGGGAGTGAGATGAGAATTTTGTGTTTTATTTTGAAGTTTAAAATATTATGTTTTAATATTATTATTGTTTTAGAATTTAAAAAATGTGTATTCAGATTTGAAAAAATTGAATTGTTTATTATATTTTGTATAGAGATTTGAAAAAAGTGTAATGATGAGATGAGATGAGATGAGATGAAAATTTTGTATTTTATTTTGGTTACCAAACCTGCCCTTAGTCTCAAGGTCAGGGCTATCTTGAGAAAGAGAGATAATAAGAAATTATATTTGGACGAGTACGCTACTCCTACAAAAGTCTACTGAAACAACCAGTACCGAATAAGTAAAAAAATCTGTTTTTTTTTTTTTTCAAATTCATTAAATATTTTTTTAAAAAATTAAAAATATAAATTCATTTTAAAATCTTTCCCACATCATGTTTGTACGACTTTACGATTATATTATTCACTATGGTCTAAAATGGTGGCATATTAAATAATTTGTTGCAATGACTTCCGCAAGCTAAACTTTTATATTAAATTTGTTGGAGTGCGTCTGCAGTATCGATCGCTCTCTATGCAATCTCTCTAAAAGGAGACCTATAAGTCTCGATATCAAATACCATAAAATTAAAATTGAATGCATTTTTCTTAACATCAATTTCTTTTAAATGGATTGTCAGCTCAACTATCCGACAAGTAGTTCATTTTTCTTAATATCAATTTTTATTCAATTTTTTATCTCTTTTTTCTGGAAATTTAATAAAATATTTTAACTTAAATTATTTCATCATTATTTCTAAATATTTTAAGTATTCAATCCAGCCATAAACGTCATGCCGGATTCAACTAAACCAATTACGTCAATCTGGATTTAAAAATAAGAAATTTTTAGGAGATGCAGTATTTTTTAGGCTTTTTTATAGCTGGGCTATATAAAGCAAATTATGTTTCCAACTTCCTGCTAACTCCCCCAGATCTGACCGTCAGTTCGTACTTTGAATTCTTTGAAAGAAAGTTTGATTATTAGTAAGAAAATTGCATGCGTTCAGCTTTAAAGGAAGGTTAGATTCATTAGTTTTTAAAAGAAAATTACTTTCTAGAGCTAATGGAGTGTTCTTCGCCAAATGTCATTTTATTCTAATAAATGTTTGCCTAATTTACTTTTCAGACTAAAACTCAAAATTTTGAAAACTTTAAAAATTTTTCGTCTCATTATTACAATTTTTCTAAATTTTTATACGAAATAAAATAAACAATTCAATTCTTTCAAATTCTAAAACAAAAATAATATTAAAAAATATATTCTAATAATTTTTTATTTAATTTTTTAACTTTAATCTCAACTCATCTCTAAAAACAAACGAGTTAGTATTTATAGCACATTATTAGTAATAATACTTTTTGTGTGTTACTAAAAATAGAAAGAATTATTTTATTTTCAAGTCGGTAAATAGAAGAATAAGATTTATTTACAAAATTCAAATTTGGTCTCAATTGAGATTCGACACTCATGCAGAATTAAATTTTGTATTTGACCACTATTACGTATTCTAACCACTCTATTTAGAGAAATAATAGTTATAATCGTGAGTATATAAATAGCCTATAGTCACTTTAAAAAGTTAAATAAATATGGAACTAACGTGAAAAAATTAATTTTTTAATAATAGACCTCACTTTTTTTCAAAAGAATTATACGGCACTTGGACACTCCACAATTGTATATAGCATTACTCATTTATTTAACATACAACACCGAGCAGTCTTACATACAATCCTATGGCAGTCTTATAAATTAAAAAATATATATCTTTTATTTATATTTTAATTTTTATCTCAATTCAATTCATTCAAACCTCCTAAACCGATGTGCGAGATATATGACCATTTTAGATTTTGACTAAACAATTTAATTCAACTCAACTTAACTCAAAGTAACAGGAGTATTACTGATGGAGGCGTTCAAAAGTTTCAAGTTCATTATTGAAGCCACTCCAAAGGATAAGGGCGGATGTTTGGTCCGCTAGACACTTGAATATGAGAAACTGAAGGAGGACGTTCCAGATCCAAAAGAAATGCTTTACTTTGCAGCTGAACTTACCAAAGAGATGGATGCTAATCTTATCGGCCACTAAGACCTCTACATATAAAAACATTATGAATATTATAGATCGAATTTCAATAAGACCATGCATGCATGCAGTACCGGTGTTGGTCATGTTGTCATGATGTTAATGATTTTGTTATCTATGCTTCTGGTATGTACTGATCATTTTATGGAATAAAATAATGCTCTCAGCTATATCATGAGTTATAGCATGCGGGATTATTGGCTATTAGTTTATTTCTTATATTTTGTCTCAGATTAAGATTACTGCAATTTTTTAGGAATGATTAATCCTCTGTTATATATCTTCTAACGTACCCGCAAAATTTCGTTCTAAAAAATATTTTTTGGGGGGAAATGTTTTTTCCAATCCTAGATTGTCTTTTGTGACAAACCTATTGGGACAAATTAAGGACGAAATTTTTTCATCCCTAAATGTCTTCTAAGATGAAATTTTTCATCCCAAAATAGGATCGTTTTAATTTGTTGCAGTGTGTCGTATAGGTTTATTTACTTTTTTCTTTTTGCTTTTCTCAAAATCTAATAAAATATCTGAAACTCAAACAATTTCACTACTATGCCAACACCATTTCAATTGTATTCACATAATTCTTATCTCATCACATCATCCAAATTAATTATGCCCAAAATATGAAATCAACAACAAGAAAAATGCTAAAGCCTAATTATGAGTTGAAATTTAGGCATCGAATATTGTAGTAAAGAATGAAGAATTGAAACTTGGGCATAGCAAATAATTTGAATTTTCATGTATAGGCGGCAGTGGCACGTTAGGGACACTTGATTCGAACTACCAAATAGAGTTGACCATGTTCGAACGGACAAAGTGTTCAAACAGACTGGGTCTTCCGGTCTGTTTGAACAGAAAAATTGTTATTTGAACGCAATTACTATGAACAATTGCTGTCAATTCGAATATAAAATGACTGTTCAAACGGGAGTCAGTTCAAACGCTAGGTTTTGGATTTGAAGAATTAACGAAAAATGTCTTAACATTCACCTTTACCATTCGTGGAGTGAGTATTACTATCTCACCCTCTATTATTTATGATTTTACTGGTATCCCAAGCATGATTGGCACATACCCTGCACTGGCTGCTCCAGTTGCACCAAATGTAGGGACAGATGGTGAGGGTGATAGTGAGAACAAGGATCTAGCAGATGATGGTCTCACAAATGGTGAGGTTTGTTAGATGATTCTGGACGCTTCGGCACCTCCATATGATGGCAACAAGGTCGTCAGACAGGTAGACTGTACAACATTTTTTAGAATGCTAAATTTAATTGTTTTCACTAACGTCGATCGGAGAAAATACAAGACAGATTTCGGCATCGAGCAAGCTAGATTTATGTTACGAATACCTCAAGTAGAGCTGATTGATTTGCCATTATATTTCTTCCTCTGCATTCGATCTGAGTCATGTTATTCTAATAGTGGTAGTCTACTATTTGCACTGATGATCTTTAATCTCCTAGTCCGATTGGAGGTTAATGTGCAAATGACTGAGAGGAGGCAGCCACAGATAGGCCCCTTAACAAGATGACATTTAGCAAGAATGAGGGCTACTTGCAGAAGACTCGAGCTAATATTCCACCAACACAAGATAGTGGCATGACAAATGATCCAGCTTCTACTCTAGTCGGTGTTCAGAGACAGCTTGCTGGGGCTAGTTTGGATGAGGTATGATCTCTGCTCGAGAAGCATCGCCAACTTTTGATCAAGGAGATCTTTGAGCCCTTCATGGAGAAGCTTCAGGAGATGGAGGGACGAATACAAGTGGATTTTGACCTACTTACCATATTTTAGTTGTATCGAACATTATATTTTTAGGACGCAATGAGTGTATGATTTTTATTTTTGGTGTTTGCTAACTTGTTTATTGTCAAAAATATTTTTTCTTATTTTACTAAAATAATATTTATTTAACTAAATATCTTATTTAACATAAAAGACCTCATTAAATTATTTTTACATTAAAAACATAAAATTAATTTATGAATATGAAATATTTTAATTCATCATAAATAATATTATATAATGTGCTAACCCGAGTTTATCTAAACATGGCCCATAAAATTCATTCTTGGTTGCCATGGCATTTTTAGAGCCTTAATTACTTGGAAAGCCTTAGAGTTTTTGATTTAGTGATTTGAGCCCGAGAGAGGATGACCCTAGACTACCTTGTAATTTTCGGCCCTATTTAGAAACTCAGGCCCAACGGCTTTAGGCCCATGATCCAAATCTAAGTCACTAGTGTCATGTGTCATGTAAGTGTTACAATATGAATCGAGACTTGATAGTCGAATAAGGGGGGTGAGAGAAATGTAGGAAAGCACTAAGAAGTGGCTTGCACGCCTACCCTAGAGGAATTGCCACTTGTCAGCATGCTAGAAACCTTCTAAATGAATCAAGGGACAAAAGGAACTTAGGAAGACTAAGGGATTTTCGGCCAGCCCATCTTCCGACAAGCCTAGACCCTTGTCTTGGCCCAAATTCGAGTTCCAATGTAGATTTCTTGGGAATGGAAGCCTAGGTAAGAGAAATAAAGCTTTTCTAGGAAATCTACATGGGAAACGGAAAGGGGGCCACAAAAGATTTCAAATTTGGCTAGTTTTTGCCAAGTGTCAAGTATGCACTAAGTTTCTAGAAGAGTAGATAAAGGGACTCTTGTATCAAACGACAAATATGCCCTTAAGGTTTCGATTAACACACTCCCAAGCACCCCATTCACTTGTCACTTAGACTATCCTTACACCAATGACACATGAGAAGTCACCTAAGGAAGGAGCACTAGGAAGATAAAGCATCAACTTGGGAAATGGAAGAAGGAGTGGACGATTAGGGCAATGGCACATGCCCAATGCCACTTGTTATCCATGCCAAATGTTGTTTGTTGGGAAAAGGAAGATGCATGAGATCTTTTAGAAAGATACCCTTGAAGAGATATTCACTTGCTTAAGGAGATGAAGGACATAAAGGGGAAAGAAGGGGATTTCGGCCAAGGAATGAGAAACCCTACACGCCACCCCCCAATATGTCCCTTCCCAATGCAAATCCAAGTGGGAATTCTAAGAGTAATTCTCGGCAAAAGAGAAAGGAAAAGAAGAAACCTATGCCACTTGTTATCTATACAAGGATTTTGGAAGTAACCAAAGAAGGAAGTGAGGAGACTACTATAAAAATGAGTGAGTACATGGAGAGAGTGGAAGTAACCTATGCCCTTGCAACTTTTTGAAATTTGTATGAACTCTCACTCACTCCACACAATTATCATATGTTCACTTGAAGATTCTCTCATTTTCTCATATTTTCTTTCCAACCAAACAAGAAGGATCCTTTCAAGAGAGAGGATTTCGGCACCATCAAGGATAGACAAAGTAAGGATCAGTTTTCTCTTAGTTTTGCACACACATGTGACTTTCTCAACTAAAAAATGAGATTCAAATCTCATAGGACTTCGAAAATGATGGAACACACACACACTTTCAACTTGATTTCTTGAAAAATGACTTAGGATTTTTAAGAAACCCTTGAAGCCAAATAGTGGGAAAAGGGAAGGGGGGGGGGGGGGGGGGGGTTCATCCTCCATGTTTTTGACCACCGCATGTATTCTTATTTTACGTTAGGTTTTGTTTTACTACATAAATGGAATAAAGGGATTTTTGACCTAAGAACTCCAAAAGCCGAATGGTTTAAGATCAAATAATGCCCTAGAAATCCTCACACACTCAAGAACACGAAATAGAGTTTTTAGATACTCTTTCTAATATAGTATATTCGGATTTATAGCTTGCTAGTATTCTTTATGAGGATTTTTGTAAGTTGCTATGAAATGAACATGTTATGCTTGGTTATTTCATGCACATCATTTCACATGTCATATGTCAAGTGCAAGTACGCATGTTATAAGTCTCATGTCATACGCATTTGAGGAAAAGTGTTTTCAAGAAAAATGTTTAAAAAAAAAGGGTTTAAAAGTTTTATCACGGCCCCAAGTGCTAGGGTGGGGGAATGTTCTTGTGGAAGTCCTATGTCCACTCTGGAGTGCCTAAGAATAGAGTGGTAACCCCTGGGTTGACAAAGTACCGTCGACGAGCCTCAAGTGGATTATTTTGAAAGAATGCTGGAGCGAGGAAGCACCTAACGCTAGTGGGTGCATAAGACATGTAACCTGATAAAGTAACGTCGAGTTAATATGAATCTTTGTTTATGATGTATCCATCACGGTGTACGAACCGTTGATGGTGTGGTAACTAGCAGGAACAAGCAGTGCTAAGGGGAATCGTGTTGTGTACACCCTTTGAACAAGTATAAGAGGTTATGTGATAAGGATCACTCAGTGCAAATCTTGTAATATGTTCTGATAAGGCAAATTCTGATTAAGATCACGTGAATAAGAAAAGTCAATAAGTTTTTCTGAAAAGTTAAGTTTTGTAACAAGTCAAGTTCTGGTCAAGTGCATAAGTCAAGTATATGTCCATGCACGCATTTCATGATATACCTCTTGTATGCTTGTGTTAACTGTGGTATGTTGTGTGATTTTTTGAAATCTCATTGTGGTAGTTTCTACTACAATTCCCCCAACCGAGGTGATAGAAGTTGTGACAAGTATAGTAGACGACGACCATGACCAAAAGGAAGAGAATGACACCTCATCCTCCGGAGAGGATCATGCCTAAGATGGCTGTAAGTTGGCCTGAGCCCTCCATCCTGGAGCGACTCGAGGCCATCGACCCGGAGACCTCTAGTATACTTGAGTTCATTGCGAAATTTAGACGGCGTAACAATCGAGACAAAGATAAGACCTTTAGAAAAGCATGTGAAGCCCGAACCCTCTTGAAGAGGACGGGAACCTTAGTTATTTTATGGAAAAAAAAAAAAGGAAACGAGACTTATGGTTTTAGACCTCAACTTTTGTAGAACTATGTTTTGAGGAAGTCTCGTGTTTTGGGAGATTTAAACTGTACTCTATGATTTTGGGATATTATATTTTTATGATACATGTTTATGTTTTGGGCAATGTTGGGATATGATATTAGTACGGTCCCATGTGTTTTGCACTTGCTTATCGCATTGCTTAGTTTATCCGACCTTTACTATATTTTCACTGTTACGTTATTGCATACTGCTAATATAATTAAGTGCATAAAATATTATCTATCATGTACGAGGGGTGTGTAGCTTTGTGTTACATGTTCTGAGATTTCACTCACCATTCAATCCCAAGTGGGGTCTGGGGGCTGGGGGCGCCACATATAATATATCTATATTTTTTATACTTTGAAAATGATAACTAATAAATGAAAAAAATATTTATTTTTAAGGTATTTTGGATGTCTTTCAATAAATTATTATAATTAAACAACCTCGTTCAAAGGCTTATTTAAGCTTTCGAACTAAGTTCATATTGTTCATAGAATATTGAATCAAATTCCTGCCGATTTGTTTATAATTTTCCACCAAACAAGTCGTTCGAATGAATAAAGGTGGTGTTCGAATTAGTTCAAACCCAATTTTGTTGTGTTCAAACTGCGTTGCAACCTTCTGCCAGATTTCCCCACCAAAAAATGCCCATTCCAACAATAAATTTCAGTTCGAACGGTTTTGACCTTCCCAAGCAAAATTATATGTGCTTTCCCGCCAAGATTATTATTCGAACAAACACTAACCCATTCGAACAGACGTTAACTCTCTGCTCGAACATATGTTTGTCCGTTCAATCGTATTTATATTTTTGAGACAATATATTTCGTCACAAAAGATCTAGTTCGAACAAATAAACATACGTTCGAACATATTGAGAACCTCATCCATATTTTGAGATGAAATTTAAATTTCATTCTAAATAAATACTTTTAGAGATAAAATAAAATTCATCCCTAATAAGTTTTGTCTCTAAATATTAAATTTGTTGTAGTGGAAGAAGTACTGAAAGGAGGTACATGTTAACAAATTGAACCAGATAAAGAATACAGGAAAAGATCAGAGAAAAGATAGCTTAGCAGCCTCTAATTACCGGATATTAGGGCTGGGCTCCGACTCCGACGGAGTCGGAGTGCTCGTTTCCGACCTCCGACTCCGACAAGAGTCGGAGCCAAATTGGAGCTCCGACTCCGACTCCGAACTGGAGTCGGAGTCCGACTCCGATCGGAGGTCGGAGCTCCGACCTCCTATCGGAGCTCCGACATCCTATAGGAGCTCCGACATAAGATCGGAGCTCGACGTGCGCTCGACTTCCGCTCGACGTTCGCTCGAGCGAACCTCTCTGGAAGAGGTTCGCTCGACTTCCGCTCGACCTGTCGCTCGAGCCAATGTTCAATACAACGTGTGCTCGACTTGCGCTCGACACCTCGCTCGAGCGCAAGTGTTCAGTAAAAAAAATTTCGGAGTCGGAATCGGAGCTTTTTGGAGCTCCGACTCCGACTCCGACTCCGAATAGATATTCGGAGCTACTCCGAATTCCGATGACTCCGACGAAGTCGGAGTCGGAGTCGGAGCGGAAGTCGGATGGAGTTGAAATTTTCAGAATTTTGCACACCCCTACCGGATATAGATATATAATATATTTTTTCTTAGGTTCTTGTCGAGTTGTCTTGATTGATGGCTTAGGAATGCGCTTAATTTGCAATGTGGTTCGACGTGCCAGTCTATGGTCGCTGGCGGCTATCTTGAGAAAGAGAGATAATAAGAAATTATATTTTAAAAAATTCTATACGTTTTATTACCATTTTATTTTCATCATATTGAGAATAACATGACATATTTATTATCATTAAATAATTATTTATTGTATATTTTTTTATTATCTAATAATGATAAATATGTCACATATTATTTAATATGATCAAAATAGAATGAGAATGTGGTGTATAGTATTACTCTTAAATTTTTAATCAGTATAACGTTCTGTATATTTTTTTTAAAAAAAAAATAATATTTTAACATTAGATTTTACATTTTTTAGAAAAATTATAGTTACAATTATGACTACGCAAGCGTAATATAATTATTTTAAAAAAAATAATAAATACAAGACCTACATAAATTTTTTTTTAATAATAAATCTTATTCTTTTTCAAAATAACTATACGATATTTCTATATTTCACAACTACATATAACATTACTCCTCTACAATTACATATATAATTACTCTTTTTCTTAACATGCATTTCTTTTAAATGGATTGTCAGCTCAACCATCCGACAAGTTCATGTATCAAGATTAAAGGTTAGTTGGGGAATATAAGTGTTTTTAAGTATTCTCAAATTATATTTTAAAAAATTCTACATTTTCTTCTTAAATATGACTTAAATACAAATAATTTTCTCAAATTTAAAAAAAAATATAAAAAATAAAATAAAAATTTTAAATTCTAAAATAAAAATTATATTAAAACAAATTTTTAATTTTATAATATTTTTATTCAATTTTTTATTTCTATTTTTTCTAAATTTAATAAAATATTTTAACTTGAATTATTACATCATCATTTCTAAATATTTTAAGATAAGTATTCAATCCAGCCAAGAGCGTCATGCAGGATTCAACTAAACCAATTACGTCAATCCGGATTTAAAAATAAGAAATTTCTAGGAGATGCAGTATTTTTTAGGCTTTTTTATTGCTGGGCTCTATAAAGCAAATTATGTTTTCAAGTTCCAGCTAACTCCCCCAGATCTGGCCGTCAGTTCGTACTTCGAATTCTTTGAAAGAAAGTTTGACTATTAGTAAGAAAATTGCATGTTTTTCTTCTTTGCGTGCGTTCTTTAAAGGAAGGTCAGTTACATTATTTTTTAAAAGAAAATTACTTTCTAGAGCTAATGGAGAGTTCTTCTCGAAACGTCATTTTATTCTAATAAATATTTGTCTGATTTGCTTTTAAAATTTTAAAAATTTTGAAAACTGCTATTTTTATTATTATATATTTTTTAAATTCTTACCCGAAATGAAATAAACAACTTAAAATAATAGGAGGATTACTGATGGAGGCGTTCAAAAAATAATTAAAAAATAAACACGTGACAGTCTTACATACAATTCTGTGGCAGTCTTATAAATTAAAAAATTTATATATTTTAATAATATTTTATTCAAATTTTAACTTTTATCTCAATTCAACTCATTCAAACCGTCCAAACCAATGTGCTAGGTATATGAACTTTTTAGATTTTGACTAAACAACTAAACTAACCCCGGCTGGCCCAGCCTTTCACTACAAGAAAACTGGGCATTTGCGGCGCTCGAATTCGCCAGAAATATGCCTCATAATCGCTGCTGTAGCTCAGATGCGGCGATCTACACATCGCCGCTTGATCGCCACAATCCTAAAGCCATTTCCGCTCAATAGAGGCGAATTTAAAAAATCGCCACAATTGAATATATTTCCGGCGATCAATTCTCGCCACAATTGATTAAAAAAAGTGCCACGAGAAGGGTTCCCGGGTCCAACATAATCGCCGCGAAAAACAAATAGCGGCGATAGATGCCGTCGTGATTAAACAATTAGTCGCCGCAAAACTAGTTTTTATTAGTGGCGATATGATTATGTCGCCATAATTGTATGTTTTTGCGGCGACTTTCTTCAGCGAGAAATACGGTAGGATATCGCCGTAATAGATAACTTATCGCCGCAAAAGGATAATTGTAACGATTTGAAAATGTCGCCGCTATAGATATCCTACCGTATTTCTCGCTATTGTGGCGCATAGGAGTCGCCGCAATAGTGAGCTATTGCGGCGCTTTCTAAATTCGCCACTGATTTGGTTATTCAACGATTTTTCTCGGCGCTGAAATGTCGCCGCAAATGCTCCCTTTTAATTTTTTTTTTTCTGCTCTTCGCCCAAATACGTTTGTTCCATTTCATTTTCACAACTTCCAGTTTATGTAATTAACACTATTTTTCTTATTATTTCAGGTAAGTCAAACAATATTACTTAAAAAAACATCAATTTTAATTAATATTGTTTGACCAACCTGAAATAATAAGAAAAATAGTGTTGTTAACCACATAAACTGCACTTAATGTTGACAGAGGACAGGAATATTGTCATATTAAACCCATGCCTTATGATATTAAATAGTTAGAAACAAGAAACATAAAGGAAAATATTGAACTTTCATTATATATGCCTTGAGAACATGTAGGAACCTAATTTCCAAATCTTTGAGCACTATTTCCATCTAAGATAATAAATTAATGAGTATCAATTCATCCATTCAGGTGGGGAATTCACATTAATGTAATTATGGGCTATACACTAGGGTGGACCATTCGGAACCCAAAACTTACGCCTTAACTACTAAATATTGAGAATACATTGTTCAAATATAGGAACTATGCTGCTTCTTTATCTTTATAAATTATATCTAGTCGTTGTAAAGTAGCAAAATGGGACTTGGGCATGAGGGGTGGGCAGAATCATGGCTTACAAGATTGCATCAATGCCCTATACTTGGCCGCCACAAGCTGAAATATTTCCATCTCAACAAACACCAATCTGACAAGTGCAAATAAAATGCATCAATTCACACCATAATAACAGTTATATATAAAGGACAAAACATTCTATTTGTGCAAAACCAACATAGAATAATCTATGAAAGCATGTCACTAAGCAAGTTAAATAACTGCAAGTTAAAACAGTAACAACTTGCAAATTAACATACATGCAAATTGAAAACAAATAGGGACCGCATGCAAAAAAATACTGGCCTGGTTAAATATTATCTTTTTCATCTGGGTATGAATTGCTCTTCAAACTGTTTAGAGTTCTCTTAATTCATTTAGTACTTTCTTTATATTTAATTAACAATAGAGATTAAGATGATGCAGAAATAATCAGTTTGAATATATATATATTGATCACAACTTGTTTCCTGTTATTTTTTTTTTTTTAAATTTTTTATAGGGTGTTTAGGAGACTACTTTGGTGGCTGAGATATCTCTCTCCACCCAGTTTTTCATTGTCATAGAGGAACAAAATTACAAAGAACAGAAATGCAAAGAATATGTGAAGTAGTAGGTAAGAAACCGAACAATGATCAATATAATGGCATATTAACCTCCCCTAGATGACAATGGCATTACATGTAGCTGCATCTATCATCACAATGCACGCATATAATATAGGGTCTAAAATCTCTTCCATTGTACACAGATCAAGCCAAGAGGAAACAATCTTATATATATATATATGAAGTTTAAATTATGATACCTTTAATGAAAAAACTGAATTGATAGCCAGAATTTGCACATCTTCTACTATGATCTGCTGGTCTACCTGCAACATACAGGATAAAACTTTCACTATAGGAATTGCTTAGTCAGCATCTAATTAAAATAACATATATGATTGATATACACATGCAGTTAGAATAAAACATGTATATAGAGCTAGCCATTAGAGCTATATAATGGACAAGGAAATGAGATTTTGGCCCTTGAGGAGAAAGAGAGAGCAGCTTTGAGTAGAAAGCAAGCAAAATCCTAAAGCCATGAAAACCCACCTCGCCTCCAGTTGGTCTAATACCAAGGCAAGCATATATGCCAACTGCATGCAAAAATAATAACGCAAACAAACTATATAAGTCGGTAACCAACTTCCCTTTAAAATACACCTTCTCTTAGACCCTTTTTCATCCTTTTTCTGTATTACTTCAGCTATACATCTCTGAGCAAAGTGACTGTATGACAAATTTTACCCAGCCAAAGAATAAATCTTTGTGGCCAACTCAGCCCCACTTCTTCCCCCACGCCCTTGGTTTGCCTTACTTCTAGGGCTGTCCTAAACCGGCCTATATATACAAATCCATTTGAGTAGTTGGCTTCTGGCCTTTGAGGGCTGTGGAGTTTTTGGGAAGTCATGGAAGCAAGCAGATGTTACATGAGAGCTCAGTTTCTACTTCTGTTTATAACTATGGCAGCCATTTTCTTAACTGATTGTGGTAAGGCTCTTGTGTTTGAAGGTTTTTTGTACATGTATTACTTAAGAGATCCATCAATTTATAGAACTAATGCAACTGGAAAACGCCTTTAGACTGATATATCGAAATGCCAAAGTGCTATTATTTTTGTTTCTTAAGCAATGTTAGTATTTCCATCAATGATTGACTAAGTTTCTGATGAAATGATGCTTAAAATGCTCTGCAATAGCCAAGATAGATATTACAAACCAAGACAATGTAAGTTTCTGATGAAATGATGCTTAAAATGCTCTGCAAAGTGTTAATATAGATATTACAAACCATCTCGAGTGGGTATCATTACTGTTGTGTGGTAAGAAAATATCAGAATTGACCAGCCTACGATCTATGTTTTTGTGAAGCAGAAGCAACAAGATCAGTGCATACCTGGAACGTCCAAGACATCCCAAGAAGTTCAGTCCTCAAAACTACAAAGAAAGTGAAAGTCACAAAGCACTTAGACATCTGAACACTATGCTGGATTGTTCAAACGCCCAACCCTACAGTGTGAGTTCACCATTTTCTTTACCACCATTTGAGTCCCTAGGTCCAATGCCCTCGCCTGAAGTTTAAATTATGATACCAAGAAAAAACTGAATTGATAGCCAGAATTGATCTTCTACTATGATCTGCTACACTCATTTCTAACGGTCACGTTAGTTCTTATTTAGTAAATAAGAAGGGGGAGTGAATTTAATGATATATCATCATTTGAAGAATGAAATGACTATAGTAACATCACAGCACTTGAAAGTGTGTCATGTTACATCATAAAATATGCATGAAGAACCACTTGCATATGTCTTACTAAATCAATTATCATGTGTATAATTGAAAAAATAAGCATCCTAGTAAATCTGATTATTTTAAAACACTAGGTAGACCTCTTTTTAAACTATCAGATTTCAAGCTATGGTAGGTTCCAAGTATCCTTTTCTCATAAAACATCCAAGTAAATCAAGCCAAAATCTGAACCACACCCATCAATATTGAACAACCCATTCTTACTAAACAATCATCCATGGATGCTCTGACAAGAATGTGCCCAATCATAATAGATCTCACATTATCTTGTCATGTAGCAACACAACAATGTCTGCAAATGGCACTCCAACGTTACGTATTTAAATTCATATAACAGTGCCCAAGTATTCAAATAACTCACCTGCTAACTAACCATAAGGAGAACTGCAAGTTCAGCAATTTGGTTGCCAATTTCAGTGGACGATGCCAAGTATATAATGCAAGCAACAATTTCCTACGAGAAGGAGAAATTGGCATGAAATTATTTTAATAATCGGTGAGCAATTGACCTACTAGAAGAAATAAGTATACTCTCCATCATACTAGTTGGAGTAGGCAAGGAAAAAATATATTCTCAAACCTTAGATACCTGCTCCTAACGGAATGAATAAGCATTAACCCTAACCATAGAAGAATTGAAGATTACCAACAAAGCATGTGCCTTCTTAATAGATTGAGAAAAATATATTGAATATATCCTTAGTGTAAAAAATAAACGATGACAAAGAAATAAGAACTGTTCTTTCTTATTTTTGGTAAAAACAGCGTGTTGAGAATACCCATTATGACAATCTGTATTGTTGCCGCTATGTGGAATCAAATGGTTGAAGTTATGTCCAGTTTAAGGCCTATTTGGTTTTAAAAAAAGTTAAGGTTCTTGTTCATAATGTCAAAAACTATCAATGAATCTCATAAAGACTAACCATTACCTCAAAACCCAACATTACTACATAAATACAAATCACTCAGTTAAAGAACACTTAACTGAATATAAGTTAAGTGTTACATGTTCAAAAATATATGGTTCTTATTTATTTGATAGTCCTAGCCATTTTTCTACTGTAAATTTATGGTGAAAAACAAAAGAATCACCTAAGATTTTTGTGGGAACTATCAACAAACTGGGTTAGGAAGACTTTGATAGATGCCTGTATCATGCTTGTATAGATACTCTCTATGGTTACATTAATCATGAAATGAAGGGACCGAGTATGATGGATGTACCTGACTAGTGCACAGCAGTAATTTACCCACAAACCTGATGGCTATTTTCCTGAGTTCCAGTTAACCTTCTTGACCAGAAATGGGTAGATGCCTCTTCAATGTATCCATCCCACCAACATAAGACTTCCTTATGTGGAGCATGGTATCTGCAAATTAAAACACATAAGTTTGTAAACACACCTGAACATGCAACCATATAATCAATGGAAAACATTGAAAAAAGAAATGCTACATCTCTTTCACTATTCACTAAACCTGCAAAGAATTGTCTTTCACCGTGCTGCAATTCTTCCATGGCCACAACATACCGGTCCTTACCCAACACCCTCTAGCTAATTGGAACAACCCATTGAACATCTAACCAAACGTCCACACAGTAAATTGACCAAAAAATTCCCTCAACTACCCAATGAGGGAATTAATGCAAAAGTAGACAACCTTCCTCTTCACTATATAGATCTAAATATGTGGACTTCTGAAAATATATATATATATATATATATATATATATGGTTTTATATATATATTGGCCACCCACTATCCCCCACCACCAAAAAGTTTCCAAAATACACAAAAAGCCCTTCCCATGCGTTTTGAAGGTAGCTCACTGAGTCTCTCCACGAGAGTGGAGAGACTCAGTGTTATACGGGAAATTTTGCAAGAATTCCCTCAACATCTTATCTGTTTCACTTTGCCTCTCATGAAGTGCGCGCACTTCATCCCTCATTTCGTCAAGTTGCGTCTTGTAGTTCAAGGCATCTTTCTTGTAGTTCTCGGCATCTTTCTTGTAGGTGTCGGCATCTTTCTTGTGTTGTTCAATTAAGGCTTGGTACTCTTTTTCTCGTTCACGGTCACGTTGTTTTGTCGACTCCGGGATGACCATCTCCCCTAACCCCCGGGCATATCCTGGTCTATGCCCAAGTACCTCCCTAAACACACTCGCCGCTGCGTCCTCGGTACGTCGTTCAGGCTCTAGATCATCCAGTTTGTCAACCATCTTTTTCTGCCATAATATAACAATAACAACATAAAATTGTTAAGTCCTTTAATGCCTCATTAATTTTTCACTTTCAAATATAACCTAATTGAACCTTTAATGAGTAAGTGTAGGAAATATTCTAACATAAAATAACATAAAAAGATCGTACTCACATAGTTGTCTTCGGTGGCTGAGGTGACAAATTTACCGTTCTTCTTCGACCAATGAGTCTCCTTATAAAACTCCACCAAAGTCACATTCGTCGCCCGCTACAATTTAACGAATTTGTATAGTTAGCTATGATCAATCGGAAACTCATGAGTAAAAGGAAATCAACTCGCAGTGACCATATAGATTACGATATAAATCAACCGACAGATTATACCTTCTCCTCCAGTATCCTAACAAAGGATTTGCGGCCTGCTGTGTGGTTATTAGTTTGCTTCTTTCTATTTTCCTGATTTTGTCTTGAGATTTTCTATCATTAAAACCCAATGTTAGCCAACACAAAATGCATAATAAGATAGCAAAATCTTGACTTATTGTTGATATATATTTTTTATGTTGCATATACAATATATACCTTGAAGTCTTCGCTTCCCCACCTCGCACACAGCTTATCCCAGACTATCGGGTCGACCATGCCACCCCCAGAAGCCAATGCTTCTTCGTGAGTTTTGTATGATAAATATTTGCGGTGTAGTTCGTGATGGAATGCATTGAACCGCTTACGTAGATGTTTTGTGACCGTCAATCTATGATTTGCCAACTCCCAATCCAACACGAAGTCACCCTACAAGAATGAACACAACGTTAACTGAAGCCCGCATTTTATTCTACCCCCACTTCCGTAGTTGAGAATTGAAATAACAACTTACCCGAACACGTTCAATCAACTCGTCCTTTTGAGCCTGAGGCACGTCGGTCCATCTACCATAACTCATGTCACAATGTTGTTTTACTATTTGAGTTATCCGTGTCGTGAACATGGCTGCGTTCTCACAACAAATTAAAGAAATGCCAAATTTGGAAAACAATGCTAGCAGCACCAAGCAAAAAGACAATTTATAACCCTTCTTTCCCAGCTGATTTATGGCTTTCAAGTACTATTTTTATTATCCCCTTATCTCAGAACATAAGAATATATATATATATATATAGTATAGAGAGAGAGAGAGAGAGAGGTCCTGATCATCATCAACTGGTTTATTAAACTAAATCTATCGTGTATGGTTTTCCATGCAGCAGCTTGTTTTCTTATACCAGAGACCATAGACTATAGTAATTTCCATGCCACCAAACTTAATTTACTGTTAAATTTCAGTAGTTAATTTGTCGTCCCAGCTTTATCACGAGAGAAGTTTGTTTTCATTGGCTGAGACAAACTTTTTCCTGACTTTACACTGTATCATTGCAACAAATTAATAATTCTTTATCGTCCTTAACTGCGAGGCTTTATAAAAAAATCATACATCTGAACACTAAATATTATAAAAAGAATCCGGGTTGAAGCATATGATCAGGAAAACCTACATATTATAAGTGTTGAAGCTGGAGTGGTTTTTCTAATTAATTCCACATGAATATTTTGAGAAGGATTCCTGAAGTTGAGGTACAAGAACTAAAGGACATGTAACGTGCAAAAGCAAACATTAATTAATACTTGCAATTAAGCTGGCTTTGGAATTTCTGAGAAAGCGACTTTTGGGGCATCCTGCATGCATATTGGTCTTCGGCTTAATTTCCAGCTTCATTAGACAAACACAAAATACATACATAGGCGTAAGCATGAAAGCTAGCTAGCTGTATCTAAGGAATGTAACCATGTGCATGCTGTAGATACCCCAAACTGATAACCTTTTGTTTTTTGTTTCAAATCTTGCATCATAAGCACACTGACATTATTATAAGGATTATAATATATAGTTTAATTTAACGAGGAGCTTGTCCAGAACATATATATGGAAGCCAACAATTTAGTGTTCGATCTATTTATTTTTACAATACACTAATGGACCATTAGTCTAAGTTCAACTTCAAATTCTCTTTCCTATCTTTTTTCTCCTTAAGGTATATAGATATATATATATATATATATATATATATATATATATATACCTTCCCACATTTATGCTCTATACTTGAAGTGATTTTAACAATTCTGCACTAGAATTGGCAGGCAAAACCACGAGTTTTGACAGTTGCTAGTGGGTCAATATTGCCACACCAAACTATATATAATGGTTGGGGACACTTGTCATAAAATGGACATTTTTATTGGATGCAATATGCTAGCATTATTACATAGCAAGTGTCCTTTAGATTATCCAACGGCTGGAACATGATGGCAAACTTGTCGATCATTGGTTAAAAAGTCTAGTGAACACATGCAATTATCAAACTGACCTCCATGTTTACCATGATGCTTAATAATACAAGACTTTTTAACTCTCCCCTAGATGTTGATGACTTGGGGAGGCTAGAACTTTAGGAACACTTATAGAATCTCTATAAGTGTTCCTAAAGGGTTTTCTGCCAATATAAACCCAATGCAGAAGTGGAGTTTGCTTGGCAGCCATCTTTCTGAAAAAGATAACAATAATAGCACTAAAATAATAACATTATTATTACTAGGGTTGCACATTGCCTATATATACTAATTAGGGAGATTGTGGAAGCCAATAAGGAGATAGCTAAGATTATCTTGGGAACAATACCAAATCAACAAACTAATTACAAACATCCTTAAAGCTTTGTGGAGTTGTATTGAAAGATTGCTTATTGCGGCAATATTATTTCCAGCGGCCAAAAATTTGCCGCAATAGACAGATTTTCTTGTAGTGACGTTTGTGTTTTGGAATAAATATCCATCTATATTATTATATGTGCGCCGGCCAGTACTCTAATTAATATATATAAGATCAACTACTAGACTTGTTATACAATAATATATATTCGCTATATTAACCCTTAATAATTTTATTAAACCCTCAAAATTACAAAGATCGACTAGTTAGTTAATCAATGGGCATGCATTGATCAGTAACATTAAGTTAAGAGTTTACGTACCTAACAAGCAATCTCTGATATATATGTTGTGTAAATTAAGGAGTAATTTTTGCTCTCCAAACTCCAGATGATCACTATATATAGGAACGACGTCACTCCACATGCTCTGCATATATGAAGTGCATCCTTTTTCATGATTGGCACTTAATTAATTAATTAAGATGATCATGAATTAATGGGAATTGAACTGGAAAACAGCTTCTACCTTTGCCAATTTCAGAGATTAAATTGGATCACCTATGTATATAAATATATATATATATATATATACATATACATAGGTGATCATTAGTATTATGTCCATATCCTTGGAAGCATATAATAATTATAAGATGCACGCATTCATTAATTGCATGGATGCAGATAGAACAAATTAAAGAGTAGTACTAGTACCTCTGCCCATTAATATTATTGAAATATATATATATATATATGCATGATGATGATGATCCTAAAGATGCATGAGGAGCAGATTAATTAAAAGCCAATTGAAGGAAGGAAGCTGGAAGCATATATATATATATATATATATATATATAAAGGCAGATAGCGTAGGCAGGGGTGGTGTCTTGGTTGAAATAAACCGTTTAAATGTAACGGCTAGATAGGTGGTGGGCTCTCACATATGATCTCACGTACGTGCTAATCCCAACCAGGCCAGGCCAGTACGTACTTGATCTTTTAGAAAATTAAGGAATTTGGGATTGAACACCTACGTACGTATAAGGATATTGACTCCGTTGGACTCCATTACTCTTCCTCCCTCCATCTTTACTACTATACAATCATGATCAGTTGCTTCACGTCACCAAATGGCTCCACCCGCTCTCTCATGATCTCTTTCCAAACTAAGCCATTTCAATTGCGCCTGCGTCTCTCTTATGAAGAGATCAAACGTCGACGTACAGCTCAAGTGATTGGCCAGTAGGGTAGTTAATTTAATCGTTAATAACATCATGACCCTTTTCGAAGCTGCATGCATCATGTGTATTATATATATGTCTTTAAGCAAACTCAAAAGATCAAATCCCTCCCGATCAATTATTAGTAAATCTCATGGAAAGCATGCACATGACCAATACATTCCAGTTTTCCTACTCACATATTTAAGAATAAATCACAGTAAATTGACATTTTTTTGGTAACATATACAACAGCTTATAATAGCATGTAGGGTTCGGCTAGAGAGCCACTTTTGGTAAAATGGCTACCAAAAGTGGCTAGCTAGTGATGAAACTTCAAGATCGATAGGTTTCGGAGAACCAATGAATGCCAGAAATAAAACGCTCCAAAAATGGCCATAATTAATCATTAATGAGCTTCCCAGCTCATCATGATGATCTACTTCTACCCCCATAAAATTATCTTGTCATAGTTTTTGCTTAACAGCTCAAAAAACCAAATAATATTTGTACCCAAAAGCAACTGATCATCTATTGGCGTCCACCATCTTCTAAACCTTTCCATCTCATACCTATAAATACGTACGCACCCAATACAAAGACTCATGACAAGCAGCTAGGTGATATTTTGTACGTACGTGGTGCCGGCCTGATCCACATCTAGCCTAGCTGATCGATCCCCTGCCGGACACCTTGGTCAAGAACCAAAAGGGTTGGCTTCCAAGCAAGAATGGCAACGATCCATGTTGATCATCACGTGATGTCTTTCGTTTTCAGCCTTCTTCCTACGTATAGCCTAAATATTTCTCCCGTTCTAAACATCTCGAGTTCTTATATATTAAAGTTTCAAGGTCTCATGGCATTTTTGGTATCTCATTGTATGCAGGAAACATCGTGTCATTCCTCGTATATCTAGCCCCAGTGTAAGTTATAATATTATAACTTATATTCCTCGTGTAGGTTTTTGTTTTCCTTTTGTCACCTGGTTTAAAGGAAACCTTGAGGTTTTTTTTTTTTTTTGAAACAAAACCTTGAGCTCTTATAATCAATCAAAACTTACATGGTTTTTTTCTATACCTAGAAACATAGACCAAAATTCTTCCTGGAATACACAGGAATTTTGTTTACGAGCATGTTTTTTAACTACCTTGAAAATTCACCAATCATACAATTCCTTTCATTTATTTTTTGTTTGGTTTATTTTACAAAAACTTCTCTCACTCCTTTGATGATTTTTAAAAGACAGATATAGATGAGAAAGTAAAAAATAAATGAAACATAAAATTCTTCAACCAAAAACCGATTCAGTCATATTGTTTGGTGAAGTCCAATTAGTTTTTACTTAATAAGAAGCATGTCAGCATTTTTAATAAAATGCTTGAGTCCTAATAAAAACATAAAAAACTAAAACCCTAAAAAAATGAACCAAAATAAATATAAAACCCAATATCAACCCAAACCGAATGAGAATCATGTCTCTATTTTTAATAAAACCTTGAGTTTTAATTGGAAAAAAAAAACTTACAAAAGCCTAAAAAAATGAACCCAAAAAATATAAAACCCCATACCATACAAACGGAACCAAATATATAATACAAAGATACTAACTATTTAAAAAACAGAAGAACATCTACTAACTGTTTGTAATTAGTTTATAATTAGTTTGTTGATTTGGTACACCCAAGATAATCTTAGCTATCTCCTTCTTCTTTGTTTATCTTTTCTCTTCTTTTTTTTCACCCTAAAATCTAGCACCAAGTGTTTCTGAATGACTTTGCCTCTTCCATTTTACTTATATGAGGCAACAGATACAACTTGATGATTAGGTCCTCTGTGTGTGTGTGTGCAGGCATAAGATGTTAATGCTGATTTAATAACTAAAAAACAAGTCACATTGGGTTTAATTTGTTCTGCCCGTAACCCAGGCACTCCGAATGAAGTTTGCCAGAGTCGAAAAAACTAAAACACTTGCTCCCCGCTCGTGATTGTCAAATGTGTGTGCAAAAGGAAAACCTAAGCATATTTTTTATAGCAAAACAACTCCATTTCTAATTTACCCGCACGCATTCGTTAAGAACCATTAAGACCTAGAATAGAGTATTACCTTGGGAAATCGACTCCAGCTGAGTGGATCAAGAGATGAATGGGACGAAAAATAGACTCCAACCCACTTTGCCTCGGAAAAGGGTCGACGATGAAAGCCTTAGAGTAAAAGAAAACTGGACGACGACGATGATTTCACATAAACTGATGAAGAAGCCGATTACAGGGTTTTCGATGGGGCGGAACCGCGTACATCGCTTACGCGAGAATCACTGGTTCGTGAGTTAACGGTTTCATTCGGTGGAAGTTCATTAGAGGAAACTTTGTGTGGGTGGTGAGTCTGTAGCTAGAGAGAAATGGAGATGGGTGAAAGTTGGGGACGAGGAATAGAGAAATCGCGATTTGGGGGGAAATCTAAACTTTACCTGGGGTGTTGGCGCCCACGACTTAAAATCACTATTGCGGCGAAATTCTTCGACGCCATAAGATTTTATCATTTTACGGCGGATAAATTCGCCACAACTATCTTCAAAATCGCCGTTTAAAGTGTAAACTTCTTTGCGGCGAATAAATTACGCCGCAAAAAACTTAAAATTCGCTGCAAAAAAATAAATTAAAAACCGCGCCCCTGGTATATTGCGTCGAAGCAAAAATCGCCACGAAAACTGGGCTATTGCGGCAATGTTATTTCCAGCGGACAAAAAATCGCTGCAATAGCCCAGTTTTCTTGTAGTGTTTTTTCTCTATAAATACAAGGACGAAGCTGCTAGCAATATGTAGCAACCTAGACTCCTATTCTCTTCCCCAAATTAGCGCTGCTGGTTTCCTTCAAAATCTAGACTACCAAACTTGAAATTAAGGAGAGATCATGTCTCAGCTAGTTGGGAAGGTAGATATTGAAGTAGAGATCAAGGCATCTGCTCGTGCATTTTACGAGGTTCACACCGAAAGATTATACGACTCACCAAAACTTTGCCCTCACTATATTCCGAGGGTTGATTTAGTTGAAGGTGGATGGAGAGATGTGGGGTCGGTTATGGACTGGTATCTCCTCTGGGGTAAGGGGCGCCACATTAATTATTTGATTCTTACATTGATATATTAAATTATCGAACATATATGTTATTATATATTTATCTCTGGTGCATGCATGCATGCTTGGTCCCCCGCATTTTTCAACGAGAATTAATGATAGATCTATCTACAAATTTTATACAAGATTACCCACTAACATGGTTTATTGTAATTATATATATATTTTTCAAAACGATTATACGGTGCTTGCACATTTCATGACTGTATATAGCATTACTCTTTTCTTATTTGTTTATAATTTGTGAGTTTTTATTTTTATTTTATGAAGTATGAACTATTTGCCAACTGTAATTTAAAAAAAAAACAAAAACAAAATATCCTCGTGTGATATGATTGTTTGGTTTCATGTTTAATTATATATCTCATCAGGTTAATTTCTGTTACTTTTATTTTATTTTATTTTTTGTTGGGTGTAGCTCTCCACAGAGGGGAAAACTGTAATTTCAAAGGAGATATATGAGCACAAAGATGATGAAAAATTGTCAGTCACTTTCAAAGTAATAGGAGGATTACTGATGGAGGCGTTCAAAAGTTTCAAGTTCATTATTCAAGCCACTCCAAAGGATAAGGGCGGATGTTTGGTCCGCTGGACACTTGAATATGAGAAACTGAAGGAGGACATTCCAGATCCAAAAGAAATGCTTCACTTTGCAGCTGAACTTACCAAAGAGATGGATGCTAATCTTATCGGCCACTAAGACCTCTACATATAAAAACATTATGAATATTATAGATCGAATTTCAATAAGACCATGCATGCATGCATGCAGTACCGGTGTTGGTCATGTTGTCATGATGCTAATGATTTTGTTATCTATGCTTTTGGTATGTACTGATCATTTTATGGAATAAAATATTGCTCTCTGCCATATCGTGTGTTATAGCTAGGGATTATTGGCTATTAGTTTATTTCTTATATTTTGTCTCAGATGAAGATTACTGCTATTTTTTAGGAATGATTAATCCTCTGTTATATATATTTTTTGGGATAAAATGTTTTTTTCTATCCTAGATTGTCTTTTGTGACAAACCTACTAGGATAAATTAAGGACGAAATTTTTTCATCCCTAAATGTCTTCTAAGATGAAATTTTTTGTCCCAAAATATGATGGTTTTTGTTGCAGTGTGTCATATAGGTTTGTTTGCATTTCTCTTTTTGCTTTTCTCAAAATCTAATAAAATATCTTAAACTCAAACAATTTCACTACTATGCCAACACCATTTCAATTGTATTCACAGAATTCTTATCTCATCACATCATCCAAATTAATTATGCCCAAAATATGAAATCAACAACAAGAAAAATGCTAAAGCCTAATTATGAGTTAGGAAATTTAGGCATCGAATATTGTAATAAAGAATGAAGAATCGAAACTTGGGCATAGCAGATAATTTCAATTTTCATGCATTGGCGGCAGTGGCACGTTAGGGACACTTGAATATTCGAACTACCGAATAGAATTGAACTTGTTTGAACGGACAAAGTGTTCAAACAGACTGGGTCTTCCGGTCTGTTTCAACAGAAAAATTGTTATTCGAACACAATTACTATAAACGATTGCTGTAAGTTTGAATATAAAATGACTTTTCAAAAGGGAGTCCGTTCAAACGCTAGGTTTTGCAGTTCGAATGAACTAGATTTTTCTCAAGTTGTTTGAATGGTTTTGTTTTCCAATTCGAATGCAAGGCAAAAAGATTTATGATTCAAACGGTACTCATGATACATAATTGATACATAATTGATTTTACGGTACTCATGATACATAATTGATTTTAATTAAAAATATGATACTAATATTAAATAATATAATTTAAACATCGCATTTGTTCAAATGTTCTGAGACAAAATAATAGAAAGATAATTAAAGAAAAATCAGTTCTAGGATTGTGGTGGCAGTTTCCTTAAATGATATCATATTGTCTTAAAAAAAATATTAAAGTTAGTATAAGTAAAAAAATATTATTAGGCATTTAAAGTTAAAAAAAAAAAACATAGACTTACATAATTTGTTTTTGTTTCGAGACAGGTTCAAACACTATCACGATTTTTATGTGTTTTAGCATACTATTCGGTTAGATTATAGTCAGTAGGACTTTCTTCTTGCTGCAAAAGGGAAATCTATATTAAAATTTAAATCAAAAAATTATATATGTTAATATTTAACGGGGACTAGTATAACATTACTATTGTTTTAGATAAACGATGAAAAGATCAAGAACTTGCATGAATGTGTATCGTTAAATTTGATCTATTTGCTTTGTCCGTAATACTCCGTTGCTAAAAAATAAAAAATATTATGTTTATATGTTTAATACTTCTATCATATACTATAAGAAAAAATAGCAACTAAATTACCTGATAAGAATGATTTTCAAACATATAACAAATATTTTCCCATTCATTTAGTGGCATTGCATGAAATGAATTTTGACATGCCACTGTTGCAGTACTGAACTTCTGATAGTGTGTATAGCATCGACCTTTGTATCTCCGGAATGCAATGGACATCAGCTCCTCAACCGTTAGTCAATCCTCTCGCTAGCCAAAATTAAGTTCAAACTCGTCCTTCAAAAAATTATAAACAAATAGTATAAATACAAACTAATATTAAATTAATATGTTATACTTATTTTTTTGCTGATTAAGTTATTATTAGGCAATGATTTTTTATGTGGTCTTTCACATCTTGGGGAACTTTAGCCCATGAGGATGTAGCCATCAGTGCATATGTGCAAGTAATGGGACCAACATAAGAAGCAAGCCAAGCTGTCGAATCCCCAAAGCCAAAGTGTGATCATCAGGAATATAAATTTTAATTTTTCTTGCTTTCCTTACTTTCTCTATGCAGACACCCCTTGTAGTGCCTCGACCTCGGTGCTAACTTATAACAGCTATATATATGTACAATAATTAGAGCACATTTTAATTAAATACTAATATCTTGAAAATGTATATTACTTAAATCGAGCGATAAATATGGTGTTTAATTTGGTAAAACACCTTCTTCTGGGTCTAATGATGTTGGCCTACCATTCATGGCAGGTGAACCAATTGGGGAGTCGGTAATGGATGGAGATAGCACACACTTTGTTTTGCATTTGGAGGCATATATGTTTGAAACTGTAATAAATTATTATTTTAAAAAATATTACAGATATTTATATAACAATCATGCTTACACAAATATTTATAACAGTGATACTTACAAACATATTTGTTTTATTTACTATCAATTTTGTTGGACCAATCACTCTCATCCTCACTAGACACTTCTGTTGTTTCATATTCTTCTGAAATTCTACCCTCAATTACTTTTGGTTGAACATCTTCCTTACGCAATGGGATCATGTCATATTGGCATAGATTAATAAATAGATTGATGTCTGATTCGTTCTCTTGATATGTTTCTTCATTTGTTCGACTATCAAATTCTTCATGTTGTTCGTATGCATTTGGTATGTAATCATATATATTTTTGGGTGCAAATTTCTCCACTACTCGCATGTGCGAGATATATTGACACTCACAAAATATTCATTGTTACGCACTCCCAACTTAGGATTTGAGACATCCCACCAATTACATTTAAACAGTCAGACCATATATCCTCCCACGTACTTTAACGCTATGACATCTTCTACAACTCCATAGAAGTCAATTTTATCCTCCCCATGGCTTCCTTTGAATACAACCCCACACTTTTGAGTTTTTCTATATTGTTCTATGACAGTTGTGTAAAATTTATATCCACACACCAAACACCCTGAGTATTGGATGGCCCGCCTGGACAGGCCACTTGCCAGAGCATACAGTTCTGGTGAGATTTCTTCTTAATTTTCATCATATTTCAATACAACCTACATCAATAACTATTATTCTACTTATATCAATGTTAGATTGAAAAAAAATGGATAATAAGATATTTTTTTAGTAATAACGTATGTTCAACCATGACGCGAATTCATCTTCGTGCTTCTTTTCTACGTCAGTTATACCATCCAGGTGAATTAGCTGTATATGTTCGTTGCGCATGTTCAAGTTCACTATTAATTTATATCAAGTTATATTATATTATCTTATATTCCTTGAATTTAAATTTATATTGATACGAAGATTCATTACTAACCTCAAGTAGTGGTCAATTTTGGCATTGTCATTCAAGACATACCATCAAACTCTCGTCCACATAGGTCATAGCCCCCTTATGCGCCTATGAGATGTACGGTTTGAGAAAATACGGAAAATGATGATGAGACTCCCATTTTTCTATCTCCATAATTTCGGTCTAGTCTCGTAAATCTAATATCAAACCCATGGAAATACATTGAATAAAATGTATGTCATTCCTTATCAATGTATGAATCTGCAATTGAATCTTTCGGACGAGCCTTATTCTCCACATGATACATCCATCTATACTAAACCGGCCTAGTGACTAAAACCTTATAAGGTACGTGCACAGCCAAATGAACCATTACATTAAAGTATGAAGGTGGGTATATACTCTCAAATTTGTAAAATATCACTACGATGTCAGCTTTCATTTTTACTAATGCATCAACATTCAACGTTCTACTGCAATTGTCCCTGAAAAATCCACCAAATTCTGTTAGAGCTATACGAACATCTTGACTAAGCTTTCCAAGCACACCAACTGGCAACAAACGCTACAGAAATACATGACAATCGTGACTTTTAAGACCAATTATCTTCCAATCATGAGTTTGCACACATCTTGACATGTTCGAATGATAGTCATCGTGTCATTTGATTTTCATGAACCAGTCACAAAATTTCTTTCTCTCATTATTTGAAAGTGTATACTATCCAATGGGCATATAAGCTGACGACCTATTATCTTGCAAATGCAACTACGATCTTATTTCCAACTCCTTTAAATCTTTATGAGAGTTAGATGTATCTTTCATCTTCCTTTTTATTGACAACAGAGTGCCCAATATATTCTCGCATATGTTTTTTTCAATTTGCATAACATTTAGATTGTGGCGCAGTGTCAAGATAAACCAGTATGACAACTCAAAGAAAATATTTTTTTTTCTGTCAAGTTCAACTCCACTGCTTGTCGTATCCTCTTTTGAGCTCTTGCATCATTCCCAAATTGTTTTTCTAAAACATCTTCCAACTGCGCGAAATAGCAGTCCTAGACAACTCTAGCAGTGATAATCTGCACTCAACCCTTCCATCAACATTGCAATATTTGAACGCTATCTATGATCATATGGTAAATATCGACGGTATCCCATGAAACATAATTTCCTACCGTTTATCAACGATTGAGACTGTGTATCTTTATTACAAACAGGACACGCCATTTTACCTTTTGTACTCCACCTAGACAAGTTTTCGTATGCTGGGAAATCATTTATTGTCCACAACACTATAGCTTTCATCTTGAATTTCCGTGATGAGGCCACATCATATGTACTGACCCCCTACCCAACTCTTTCAACTCTGCAATCAGTGGCTGCAATCAAGACATATCTTTCGCAGTCAACCGGGACATAAACAATCTTTGGAGTCGAAGAATTAACGAAAAATGTCTTAACATTCACCTTTACCTTTCGTGGAGTGAGTATTACTATCTCACCCTCTGTTATTTATGATTTTACTGGTATCCCAAGCGTGATTGGCACATACCCTGCATTGGCTACTCCAGTTGCACCGAATGTAGGGACAGATGATGAGGGGGATAGTGAGAACGAGGATCTAGAAGATGATGGTCTCACAAATGATGAGGTTCGTTAGATGATTATGGATGCTTCGGCTCCTCCATATGATGGTAGCAAGGTCGTCAGACAGGTAGACTGTACAACATTTTTTAGAATGCTAAATTTAATTGTTTTCACTAACGTCGATCCGAGAAAACACAAGACAGATTTCAGCATCGAGCAAGCTAGATTTATGTTACGAATACCTCGAGGAGAGCCGATTGATCTGCCATTATATTTCTTCCTCTGCATTAGATTTGAGTCATGTTATTCTAATGGTGGTAGTCTCCGATTGGAGGTTAATGTGCAAATGACTGAGAGGAGGCAGCCACAGATAGGCCCCTTAACAAGATGACATTTAGCAAGAATGAGGGCTACTTGCAGAAGACTCGAGCTAATATTTCAGCAGCACATGATAGTGGCACGACAAATGATCCAGCTTATACTCTTATCGATGTTCAAAGATAGCCTGCTGGGGCTAGTTTGGATGAGGTACGATCTCTGCTCGAGAAGCATCGCCAACTTTTGATCAAGGAGATCTTTGAGCCCATCATGGAGAAGCTTCAAGAGATGGAGGGATGAATATAGGTGGATTTTGACCTACTTACCATATTTTAGTTGTATCGAATATTATATTTTTAGGACGCAATGAGTGTATGATTTTTATTTTTGGTGTTTGCTAGCTTGTTTATTGTCAAAAATATTTTTTCTTATTTTACTAAAATAATATTTATTTAACTAAATATCTTATTTAACATAAAAGAACTCATTAAAATATTTTTACATTAATTACATAAAATTAATTTATGAATATGAAATATTTTAATTCAACATAACTAATATTATATAATGTGATGATCCGAGTTTATCTAAACATGGCCCATAAAATTCATTCTTGGTTGCCAAGGCATTTTAAGAGCCTTAGTTACTTGGAAAGCCTTAGAGTCTTTGATTTAGTGATTTGAGCCCAAGAGAGGAGTGACCCTAGACTACCTTGTAATTTTCGGCCCTATTTAGAAACTCAAGCCCAAAGGCTTTAGGCCCATGATCCAAATCTAAGTCACTGGTGTCATGTGTCATGTAGGTGTTACAATATGAATCAAGACTTGATAGTCGGATAAGGGGGAGAGAGAAATGTAGGGAAGCACTAAGAAGTGGCTTGCACGTCGACCCTAGAGGAATTGCCACTTGTCAACATGCTAGAAACCTTCTAAATGAATCAAGGGACAAAAGGAACTTTGGAAGACTAAGGGATTTTCGGCCAGCCCATCTTCCCACAAGCCTAGACCCTTGTCTTGGCCCAAATTCAAGTTCCAATGTAGATTTCTTGGGAAGGGAAGCCTAAGTAAGAGAAATAGAGCTTTTCTTGGAAATCTACATGGGAAACCGAAGGGGGGCCGCAAAAGATTTTGAATTTGACCAGTTTTCGCCAAGTGTCCAGTATGCACTAAGTTTCTAGAAGAGTAGATAAAGGGACTCTTGTATCAAACGACAAATATGCCCTTAAGGTTTCGGTTAACACACTCCCAAGCACCCCATTCACTTGTCACTTAGACTATCCTTAGACCAATGGCACATGAGAAGTCACCTAAGGAAGGAGCACTAGGAAGATGAAGCATTAACTTGGGAAATGCAAGAAGGAGTGGACGATTAGGGCAATGGCACACGCCCAATGCCACTTGTTATCCATGCCAAAGGTTGTTTGTTGGGAAAAGGAAGAGGCATGAGATGTTTTACAAAGATACCCTTAAAGAGATATTCACTTGCTTAAGGAAATGAAGGACATAAAGGGGAAAGAAGGGGATTTCGGCCAAGGAATGAGAAACCCTACACGCCACCCCCAATAGGTCCCTTCCCAATGCAAATCCAAGTGGGAATTCTAAGAGTCATTCAGGCAAAAGAGAAAGGGGAAGAAGAAACCTATGCCACTTGTTATCCATGCAAGGATTTTGGAAGTTACCAAAGAGGGAAGTGAGGAGACTACTATAAAAAGGAGAGAGTATAAGGAGAGAGTGGAAGTAACCTATGCCCTTGCGACTTTTCGGAATTTGTATGAACTCTCACTCACTCCACACAAATCTCATATGTTCACTTGAAAATTCTCTCACTTTTTCATATTTTCTTTCCAACCAAACAAGAAGGATCCTTTCAAGAGAGAGGACTTCGGCACCATCAAGGATAGACAAGGTAAGGATCGGTTTTCTCTTAGTTTTGCACACACATGTGACTTTCTCAACCCAAAAATGAGATTCAAATCTCATAGGACTTCAAAAATGATGGAACACACACACTTTCTACCAGATTTCTTAGAAAACGACTTAGGATTTTTAAGAAACCCTTGGAGCCAAATAGTGGGGAGTTCATCCTCCTTGTTTTCGACCACCGCATGTATTTTTATTTTACGTTAGGTTTTGTTTTACTACATGAATGGAATAAAGGGATTTTTGACCTAAGAACTCCAAAAGCCAAATGGTTTAAGATCAAATAATGCCCTAGAAATCCTCACACACTCAATAACACAAAATAGAGTTTTTAGATACTCTTTCTAATGTAGTATATTCGGATTTACAGCTTGCTAATATTTCTTTATGAGGATTTTTGTAAGTTGCTATGAAATGAATATGTTATGCTTGGTTATTTCATGCACAGCATTTCACATGTCATATGTCAAGTGCAAGTATGCATATTATAAGTCTCATGTCACACGCATTTGGGGAAATGTGTTTTCAAAGAAAATGTTTAAAAAAAATGGTTTTAAAGTTTTATCACAGCCCCAAGTGCTAGGGTGGGGGAATGTTCTAGTGGAACTGCTATGTCCACTCTAGAGTGCCTATAAGAATAGAGTGGTAACCTCTAGGTCGACAAAGTACCGTTGACGAGCCTCAAGTGGATTATTTTGAAAGAATGCTGGAGCGAGGAAGCACCTAACGCTAGTGGGTGCACAAGACATGTAACGTGACAAAGTAACGTCAAGTTAATATGAATATTTTTTTATGATGTATTCATCACGGGGTACGAACCGTTGATGGTGCGGTAACTAGCAGGAACAAGCGGTGCTAAGGGGAATCGTGTTGTGTACACCCTTTGAACAAGTATAAGAGGTTATGTGATAATGATCACTCGGTGCAAATCTTGTGATATGTTCTGATAAGGAAAATTCTGATTAAGATCACGTGAATAAGAAAAGTCAATAAGTTTTTCTGAAAAGTTAAGTTTTGTTACAAGTCAAGTTCTGGTAAAGTGCATAAGTCAAGTACATGTCCATACACGCATTTCATGATATACCTCTTGTATGCTTGTGTTAACTGTGGTATGTTTTGTGATTACTTGCTGAGATTTTTTGAAATCTCATTGTGGTAGTTTCTACTACCAGTCCCCCAACCGAAGTGGTAGAAGTTGTGACAGGTGTAGTAGGCGACAACCATGACCAAAAGGAAGAGAACGACACCTCCTCCTCCGGAGAGGATCATGCCTAAGATGGTTGTAAGTTGGCCTGAGCCCTCCATCCTGGAGCGACTCGAGGCCATCGACCGGGAGACCTCTAGTATACTTGAGTTCATTGCGGAATTTAGACGGCGTAAAAATCGAGACAAAGATAAGACCTTTAGAAAAGCATATGAAGCCCGAACCCTCTTGAAGAGAACGGGAAGCTTAGTTATTTTACGGAAAAAAAAAATAGGAAACAAGACTTATGGTTTTAGACCTTAACTTTTGTAGAACTAAGTTTTGAGGAAGTCTCGTGTTTTGGGAGATTTAAACTATACTCTATGATTTTGGGATATTATATTTTTATGATACATGTTTATGTTTTGGGCAATGTTGGGATATGATATTAGTACGGTCCCATGTGTTTTGCAAAACAATATTGAATCAAATTCCCGCCAATTTGTTTATAGTTTCCCACCAAACAAGTCGTTCGAATGAATAAAGGTGGTGTTCGAATTAGTTCAAACCCAATTTTGTTGCATTCAAACTGCCTTGCAACCTTCTGCTAGATTTCCCCACAAAAAAACGCTCGTTCCAACAATAAATTTCAGTTTGAACGGTTTTGACCTTCCCAAGCAAAATTATATGTACTTTCTAGCCAAGATTATTATTCGAACAAACACTAACCCATTCGAAGAGACGTTAACTCTCTGCTTGAACATATGTTTGCCCGTTCAATCGTATTATAGTTTTGAGACAATATATTTCGTCACAAAAGATCTAGTTCGAACGAATAAACATCCGTTCGAACATATTGAGAACATCATCCATGTTTTGAGATGAAATTTAAATTTCATTCTAAATTCTAAATAAGTACTTTTAGAGATAAAATAAAATTCATCCTTAATAAGTTTTGTCTCTAAATATTAAATTTGTTGCAGTAGAAGAAGTACTCAAAGGAGGTACATGTTAAGAAATTGAACCTGATAAAGAATACAGGAAAAGATAAGAGAAAAGAGAGCTTAGCAGCCTCTAATTACCAGATATAGACATATGATATATTTTTTCTTAGGTTCTTGTCGAGTTGTCTTGATTGATGGCCTAGGAATGCGCTTAATTTGCAATGTGGTTCCACGTGCCAGTCTATGGTCGCTGGCGGCTATCTTGAGAAAGAGAGATAATAAGAAATTATATTTTAAAAAATTTTATACATCATATTATTATTTCACTTTCATCTTATTGAATATAATATGTCATATTTATTATTATTAAATAATCATTTATTACATGCTTCTTTATTATCTAATGATGATAAATGTGTCACATATTATTTAGTATGATCAAAACAGGATGAGAGTGTGGTGTATAACATTACTCTTAAATTTTTAATCAGTATAACGTTCTGTATAATTTTTTTTTTTAAATTTTAAAAAAATTGTATTTTAACATTAGATTTTACATTTCTTAGAGAAATTATAGTTACGAAAGAGATGGATGCTAATCTTATCGGCCACTAGGACCTCTACATATAAAAACATTATGAATATTATAGATCGAATTTCAATAAGACCATGCATGCATGCACTACCGGTGTTGGTCATGTTGTCATGATGCTAATGATTTTGTTATCTATGCTTCTGGTATGTACTGATCATTTTATGGAATAAAATATTGCTCTCAACTATATCATGTGTTATAGTTAGGGATTATTGGCTATTAGTTTATTTCTTATATTTTGTCTCAGATTAAGATTACTGCAATATTTTAGGAATGATTAACCTCTATTATATATCCTCTAACGTGCTCGCAAAATTTCGTTTCAAAAAATATTTTTTGGGATGGAATGTTTTTTCCTATCCCAGATTGCCTTTTGTGACAAACCTACTGGAACAAATTAAGGACGAAATTTTTCATCCCAAAAGATGATGGTTTTTGTTGTAGTATGTGGTATAGCCTTGTTTAGATTTGTCTTTCTGTTTTTTTTAAAACTCAATAAAATATCTTAAACTCCAACTATTTTATTACTATTCTCACACTATTTCAATTGAATTTACAAAATTATTATCTCATCTTATTACTCAAATTAAACATGCCCAAAATATGAAATCAACAAAAAGAAAAATGCTAAAGTCAATATTGTGACCCACCGATGCGAATAAAACTTTTTCTGAGTAGTTTCATGCACCATTTCTGTCTCAATCAAGTCAATATTGTAAGAGGGCTGGAAACACGGAAAAGCTATAAAGCAACAATGTAAAAGCAACAAGAAGAAAAAGTAGAAGAAGAAGAGGGAGAAGATACATAGAGACTTCGCACGTAGTTGTTGGGTTCAAACCTGGAAAACTTTTCAACTTCCTTGACTAATGCATGATGGGTACGTGTACTGACCCAGTCAGTGTATAGTCAAAGGAAAGCAAATACCCAGACGTGCCATCTTCCCGATCATTTATTTATTTATTATTGTTTGTTGGTATTCCATTTTCCCCATGAATAGCTCGGAAGTCGAAATTAACATTAATGCATGCGCAAGAAGAAAATATAAACACGTACGACTAATTATATAATACCAAGTAATTAACATTACCTCGATCGGCCATGATATTATATATTCATGAATTGATCATAACCAGAACTCACAGAAAAAGACGTGTAGGAGGAGGAGAAACCAGAACAACTAGTAGTACGTGAACTTGAGTCAAATGTGTCAATATCCCCTTGAAACAACTCTTCAAACAATTCTTGTAGTTTCTCAAAGCTCTCCTCCCCATTTCCGTTAGGCTTTGTTTGGCTCATCATGGCTGTCATCGCCCATTCCTTTTTCATCATCATCGCTAGCTATCGTACATTCCTACATCTTACAGAAACCTTTTGTTGGCATTGGAGAGAACAGAATAGGCTTGTTGGATGGCCTGGAATTTCTTCTTAGCTTCTTCTACTTCCAAAATCTTTGAATTCCCGAACCTGAACAACGATCTGGGTTGCGCATATTTCGTCTACAGCTAGCAGCCTCCAACTATGAGATATAGATACAGAGTAGTGCTAGGCTGCCCATCTGCCTAGCACAAATTTATCTTCTTATTTTTTTTTTAATTTTTTTATTCACATTTTTAAACATTTTTAAAAAGTACTAAGAAAATATACAATTTTATTAATAGTTATTTTCTTAACCATTAAATAAATAATAATAATAAATAATTAAAAAAATATTCCATAATACTATGTTGGCCGGGTACGTAGGAGGTAGGGCGAATATGGTCTAAGATGGTGGCCTGGTTCAATGTAAATTTGTTGCAATGACTTCCGCAAGCTAAACGTTTGTGTTAAATCACATATTAAATTTGTTGGAGTGTCTGCGCGCAGTATCGCTCTATGCAATATCTCTAAAAAGAGACCTATTAATTGAATGCATTTTTCTTAGCATCAATTTGTTTTAAATGGATTGTCAACTCAACTATCTGACAAGTTCATGTATCGAGTGTTAAATATCAACCCAAGTGTAAACAGTAGCTCCTCGACAGTCTTAGATAGTTGCTTCAAATATCAGACTTGTCTCTAAATATCAAGCTTGTCTCTAAATATTAAGCTTGTCTCCAAAATATCAAGTTTGTCTCTTACAACCACTTTAATTATTTGTTTGTTTCCTGAAGTTTCTCTTATAAAAGGAGATCCTATTGTAAACAAAATAGTGTCTGTGGGACATAAAAGAGGGTCATTTGTAAATATAGAAATAATCTTGATAGAGTTTGTACATTTTGTACAAACACTTTGAAATCTACTGTTTCCGCTATATGGACGTAGGCAAATTGCCGAACCACTTACATATTGTCTCTATCTTGTGTTTGGGTGTGTTTCTGGGTGGTTTTGGTACAACAATTGGTATCAGAGCTTCGGTTTTGCGCTACCCAGAAAATTCAAGTTGATCCAAATCAACTTTTGATCATACCAGGAGGTTTGTCTTGACAAGAGGAACACACTGCCGCAAACGGCATCGAAAACGAACGTCGGAAGAGCTCACACACGCTCCTAGAAGGTCGAAAGGTACGATTCACGCTCCAACAGTCGTCCAGAGGTTGAAGACGAGTGCAGAACACGTGCCCACGCACCTACACTTGCACCAGAGGTTGAAAATGCGTGTGTTACACTCTCTCACGTGCCCCATGCGCTCCGGAGGAAGACGACACATGATGAGATACACACGCCCACGCTCCCCCACTCATGCCATGCACTCCACGCGCTCTGCTGCTGACCCTGTTCGATCTGGACCGTTCAAAATTTCAGATCTGTTTTGGGTTTGATCTAAGCCATTCAGAGTCTGATTTCGACGATCCTATAGTGCTTTCCAACTATTTGGATCATTTCGGACTCATCCGTACGGTTGAGATTTTGAAATTCATTTTCCAAAGGTAAGTAATTTTTTAGATAGAATCAGACGGAGAAATTGTAGGTGATGGGAGCTCTGGAAATGCTAGTAACTCTGGGTGTAGATCCATGGTGTCAAATGCCAAATTTGAAGTTGAGAAGTTTGATGTAACTAATAACTTTGGTATGTGCCAATGTGAAGTCATGGACGTTTTGATCCAACAAGAGTTGGATATTACGCTGGAAGAGAAATCAGAGGACATGACGGAGAGGGATTGGGACAAGCTTAACCGACAAGCTTGTGGTACAATCCGTTTGTGCCATGCCAAAGATCAGAAGTATTTTATCATGAGAGAGACAAAAGCAAGTGAACTATGGCCGAAATTGGAAGAGAAATACTTGACAAAAAGTATTGAGAGTCGCTTATACTTGAAGAAAAAGCTCTTCAGATTCCAATTTCGGAAGGTATGTCTATGTCCGAACATTTCAATAGTTTCAATCAGATACTTGCTGATTTGCAAAACTTGGACATAGAAATCCAAGATGAAAATAAGGCTTTACTTTTAATAAATTCATTGTCTGATACATATGAGCATTTGATTACCACACTTTTGTATGTGAAGGAAAATATTAGTTTTAACGATGTATCTAGTGTTTTGATAAATAATGAGTACCGCAAAAAAGATAAGAATATACAACTAAATACATCAAATGAAGCCTTTACAGCAAGAGGGAGACCAAAGTCAAGGTATCCAGGAAAGAAGAAGGATTCTCAATCGAGAACATGGGCCACATCACGTGGTTCATTAGTCATCAGAAGACTTGCTAAAAATGAATGTACTTTTTGTCACAACAAAGGGCATTGGAAAAAGGATTGTCCCAAGCTAAAGGGGCAACAGAAGAACCAACCCTCCACAGCCAATGTTGCCAACAGAGATGAAGATGCAAATCTTGCCTTAACAGGTTTATCATTTATTTGTCATTCTGATGAATGGAAAATAGATTCCGGGTGTACCTATCACATGTGTCCCAATCGGGACTGGTTTACTGACTTCACAAAGAGTGATGGAGCAGTACTTATGGGCAACAATAATGCCTGTAAGACTCAGGGAATAGGTAGCATTCGGCTGAAGCTGTATGATGGAACCGTCAGGACATTAACAAAAGTTCGGTACGTTCCAGACTTGCAGAAGAATCTTATCTCACTTGGGACTCTGGATTCAAAGGGATTCAGAATCACCATACAAAATGGAATTCTCAAGGTGATAGTGGGAATTCAGGTGACAATGAAGGGCTCAAGGCGAGGAAATCTGTACTTCTTGCAAGAAAGTACTGTTAGTGAAAGAGCTTCCACAGCTTGTGAGAAGCTAGATGAGACTGATGCTGACACCACTAGGCTTTGGCACATACGTATGGGGCACGCTGGAGAAAAAACTTTGCAAACACTTGTAAAGCAAGACTTACTCAAAGGTGCCAAAACTGGTAAATTGTCTTTCTGTGAAAACTGTGTATTAGGGAAGCAGATGCGGATCAAGTTTGGAACCGCAGTCCATAGTACACAGGGAATACTTGACTATGTACACTCCGATGTTTGGGGACCTACCAAGAATACATCTTTGGGAGGTAAACATTGGTTTGTAACATTTGTTGATGATTACTCTCGTCGTGTATGAGTGTACACGATGAAGCATAAAGATGAAGTGTTGAAGATCTTCCTTGATTGGAAGAAGATGATCGAGACTCAAACCGACTGGAAGATCAAGCGGCTCAGATCAAATAATGGAGGTGAGTACACTCTAGACCCCTTCATGAAAGTATGCCGGAAAGAGGGAATTGTTAGACACTTCACTATACAAGGAAGACTGCAACAAAACGGTGTGGCAGAACGGATGAATCGTACTTTGCTAGAGAAAGTACGGTGTATGTTACTGAATGCTAGATTCAGTAAACAATTTTGGGCTGAAACTGTAACGTATGCCTGCCATCTTATCAACCGATTACCCACAGCTGCCAATGGCGGGAAGACACCCATTGAAATATGGAAAGGTACAAATGCTATTGATTATGACTCTTTGCACATTTTTGGATGTCCAGCTTACTATCATGCTAAAGAAAGTAAGTTTGATCCTAGAGCTAATAAAGCAAAATTCTTAGGCTTTAGTACTGGTGTAAAAGGGTATAAACTCTGGTGCATAGAGTCAAAGAAGGTAATAGTCAGTAGAGATGTTACATTCAACGAGTCTGATATGCTCAAGTCACCTGAGCATAAAGACTCCCATAAACGCAGCTACGATAGCAAAGCACATTGTGAGTCGCAGAAGGTGAAATTTGTTACACCAAAAGAATCAGGAGTCGCTAACGGAGAGCATGGACAACTTGAGGTTGATAGTCCAGTCATGATATCTCCAAACCAACCTAAATCAATTGCAACAAACAGGCCTGAAAGAGAGACACATTTACCAGCACGTTATGCAGACTTTGTGACGTATGCGCTTCCAGCTGAAGGAGATCAGATCCCAACCACTTACAAAGAAGACATATAGTCTAGTGAACAAACTGAATGGAAAAGTGCAATGAGCGAGGAGATGCAGTCTCTTTATAAGAACCAGACATGGGAGCTTGTGCCGCTTCCAAATTGAAAGAAGTCGATTGGTTGTAAGTGGGTTTTCAATCAAAAAGATGATCAAGCTGCTAAAGGTGGGATGCAATTCAAAACTAGATTGGTAGCCAAGGGCTACGCTCAGACAAAGAGAATTGACTATAGTGAGGTATTTTCTCCTGCTGTGAAACATTCATCCATTCGGATATTGTTAGCTTTGGTTGCACAATATGACCTTGAGTTAGCCCAGCTTGATGTGAAGACAACTTTCTTACATGGTGATCTGGAGGAGGAGATTTATATATCTCAACCGGAAGGTTTTAAATTAAGAAGCAGGTAAAGAAAAATTGGCTTGCAATCTGAAGAAATCTCACTACGGTTTGAAGCAGTCACCTCGGCAGTGGTACAAACGTTTCGACTGCTTCATGATTGACTTGAAATACACTCATTCCCAATCCGATCACTGTGTGTATTTCAAACAACTTGCAGATGGATCTTTCATATATTTGCTTTTATATGTTGATGACATGTTGATTGCATGTAAAAGCAAGGTGGAGATAGATCGATTGAAAACTCAACTAAGTCAAGAGTTTGAAATGAAAGATCTAGGAGAAGCACGAAGAATATTGGGGATGGAGATCAACAGAGATAGGGTGAAAAGCACAATTCACCTTACTCAGAAGCAGTATCTAGAGAGAGTACTACAACGTTTCAACATGAACTCGAAGACGAAGCCAGTAAGTACTCCAATGGCCCCATATTTCAAGTTCAGTGCATTGCAGTCTCCTAAAAGTGATGAAGAGCGGGACTATATGAAAAATGTTCCATATGCAAGTGTTGTGGGAAGCTTAATGTATGCCACGGTGTGTACACGACTTAATATCTCCCAAGCCGTCAGCTTAGTCAGCCGATATATGCATAATCCTGGAAAGACACATTGGCATGCCGCTAAATAGACTTTACAGTACATTCAAGGGACCGTAGATATTGGTTGGAAGTTTGAGAAGAGTGAAGATAGTCTAGTAACTAGATATGTTGACTTAGACTATGCTGGTGATCTTGACAAACGACGATCGACAACTGGATATGTGTTCACTATGACTGGAGGACCAGTTAGTTGGCGATCTATTTTGCAGTCTACAATTGCACTATCATCAACAGAGGCTGAATACATGGCTATGACAGAAGCCGTGAAAGAAGCCATTTGGTTACAGGGACTGGTAACAGATTTGGGCTTCAAACATCAAGAGGTTATCGTTTACTGTGACAGTTAGAGTGCAACTCATATGGCCAAGCATCAAGTGTATCATTTTCGAACAAAGCACATAGATGTCCTCTTTCACTTCATACGTGAGATATTAGATGAATGGGACATTCTACTTCAGAAGATTGGCACTGAAGACAATCCAACAGATATGTTGACGAAAGTCGTCACAAGGATCAAATTCCAACACTGTTTAGAATTCATCAATATCTCACACTGTTGAGCACTTTCGGGTGCGTTGGTGCCTTAGGGCACATTTGATAGCGAAAATCTCTCATGGCAGATATAACGAGTATTTCAAATAAGGGGTGAAATTATTTGGAGGAAGCAACAGTTTGCAGCAGCTTAATATGGCACACATGGGTGGAGGGGGTGATTGTTAAATATCAACCCAAGTGTGAACAGTAGCTCCTCAACAGTCTTAGATAGCTGCTCCAAATATCAGGCTTGTCTCTAAATATTAAGTCTGTCTCCAAAATATCAAGTTTGTCTCTTACAATCACTTTTATTGTTTGTTTGTCTCCTGAAGCTTCTCCTATAAAAGGAGATCATATTGTAAACGAAATAGTGTCTGTGAGACATAGAAGAGGGCCATTTGGAGAGATAGAGATAATCTTGTTGGAGTTTGTATATTTTGTACAAACACTTTGAAATCTACTATTTCCGCTACAGTGGACGTAGGCAAATTGCCGAACCACTTACATGTTGTCTCTATTTTGTGTTTGTGTGTGTTTCTGGGTGGTTTTGGTACTACATCGAGATTTCGGGTTAGTTTGGGAATATTGTTTTTAGCTATTCTCAAATTATATTCTAGAAATTCTACATTTCCTTCTCAATTATTATTTAAATATAAATAACTTTCTCAACTCTAAAAAAAAATATAAAAAATAATACAATCTTTTTAAATTTCAAAATAAAAATTATATTTAAACAAATTTTTAACTTTATAATATTTTTATTTAACTTTTTATCTCTCCTTTCTCAAAATCTAAAAAAATAATTTAACTCAAACTATTTTATCATTATTCATAAATATTTTAAAGTATTCTAAATATTTAATCGAGCCGTAAACGTCATGGACTCAACTAAACCAATTACGTCAATTCAGTTTTTAAAAATAATTTATCAAGAATTTTTACAAGATGTAGTATTTTTTAGGCTTTTTATAGCTGGGTTATATAAAATAGGAGTAATGTTAGATATAAGTTCAAATAGACAAATCTCATATAAGTTTTTTTGTAAAAAAATGGATCACACTAATAAAGAATATCTTTTTTTTTACATTTTTTTAACATGGAGTTTACTTTTTTACAAGGACTTACATAGGACTTGTCTTTTTGAAATTTGTAAAAATCATTTCTTATCAAACAAATTTTGTTTTCAAGTTCCTGCTAACTTCCTCCAGATCCGGTTAGTTCGTACTTTGAATTCTTTGTACGTAAGAAAGTTTGATTATTAGTAAGAAAATTGCATGTTTTCTTCTTTGCGTTCTATAAATTAGGAAGGTTAGATACATTGTTTTTTAGTAGAAATTAGTTTCTAGAGCTAGTGGTGTGATCTTTTGAGAAAAGTCATTTTATTCCAATAAAAATAATACTATAGATACAAAAGAATTTCACAAAAAGTTCACACACGCTGATATAACACATTGTGAGTGTGTTACGTCTCTCCTCTCCCCATTTTTTTTTCTTTCTTTTTTCTCCACGCTCTCGTGCTTCTCCCCTCCCCTCCCCCTTTCCCTCTTGGTCTCCACCCTCCCCCATGCCAGCCATGGTGGTTAGGGACCACCTCAAGACCAGCAAAAATCACTAGCAGTCCAAACGGCACAGGCCGATGAGGGTATGGGGGAGGGTAGAGACAGTGGAGACAAAGAGGGAAAGGGGGAGATGCACGAGAGATGGGGAAAAAAAAAAAAAAAGGGAGGGGGAACGTGACACACTCACAAAACAATAATTCATTAGTGTGTCATAACAGTGTGTGAGATTTCTTTATGTCTGTACAACCCCCAAACTCGCATATAAAATATAATAAATAATTATTTTTTCAAATCTTAAAATAATAATTATATTAAAAAAATAGTATTTTAATAATATTTTATGTAACTTTTAACTTTAATCTCACTTAATCTCATCTCAATTCATTATTCAAATAACACCTTAGTATCCATAGCACATTATTAATAATAATACTTTTTGCGTGTTACCAAAAATAGAAAGAATTATTCTATTTTGAAATCAGTAAGGTTTTAGTTACAGAATTTAAATCTGGTCTCAATTGAGATTCGACCCTCGTGTAGAGTTAAGTTTCGATTTTGACCTCTATCATGTATTCTATCTAGGTGTGATAAACGGACCGACCGGACCGGACCGAGACTTAGACCGGTCCGGTCCGGTCCACATTTTAGATGACTGAAAACATTCAGTCCGATCCACGGTCTATGGTCCATGGTTTTTTTGGACCGGACCGGACCGAATGAAAAAAATATATATATATTTTATATATAATAATTGTACAATTAACAATATAAATTTTTAAATATATTATTAATATTTGTTAATATTCTATAAATTAACAATATTTTATATATATCTTCATCTAACCTATCACTATTAACAATATAAAATTTTAAATATGCTATTAACACTTGTTAATATTCTATGAATTAATAAATATATAATATCAATTAGTTAATTATATAGTAATTATATAAATTAATAATATAATTTTCATCTAATTTATTATCATTGACCATATAAAATATTTTTTTAATGAGTTCGTTACATAATCTACATTAATAAGTCACTTAATTTAATTTAGTATTTTAAATAAATTTTTTTATTAATTATTTAAAAAAATAAAAAAAAGTAGGCCGGACCAACTGGACCGGATCGGACCGGACCGATAGCTATCGGTCCGGTCCGGTCCTGTTAGGTGTTTGGTCCGGTCCGGTCCGGAAAAATGATGGACCAAAAATATTCGGTCCATCATCGGATCAGACCGGACCGGACTGTTTGTAGCCCTAATTCTATCCACTCTATTTACGCAGAAAAACAAGTGGTAGTCTTATGTACAGCCACGTGGCAGTCTTATATACAATCATGTGATAGGCTTAAAAATTAAAAAATAAATTTACTTTTATATAAAACTTTACAAAAAATAATTTTTAATACTAAGAAATTATATAATTAAAAATTACATTATTTTTATATTTAAATAAGTACTAAGTTATTTTTAATATTAATCTTAAAAATTTATTTATTTTTAAGTTTTCTTTTTCTAACGAATTCCTATATGGGAAAGTAAATTATTTTTATTTTATAATTTTTAATAAAAATAATTAACTTTCCCGTGGAAGTCTTTAAGGCTGCCACGTGCCTTTTGTCGAGTAAGGTGAACGGGATATGGAAGGCCAAAATTTAAAGTTTGTCAAGTGCAAGGGGTTATTCTTGAAAAAATTCCACGGAGTTATTGGTCAATTTTTCTAATATTAGTCAGTAGTCACCTTGCTCAGTTATTCTTACAACATCAAATAAGTTTTTTTTTTTTAATAGTCAATCTCTAATAAAGTTGTCCAGGAGGCTCCTTTCCTTTTAAAAATAAAAATTAAAAAAAAAAAGAGAGTAAAGATTGGTATGTTGAGGACGTCTTTTGCATCCTGTTGATCCCCGGTAGCGAACTTCTAACAAAAGAATTACAGAAGGCTTGAAGGATATTAAACGTCTCCGATTTGTAAGTCAGATCGCTTGTATAATATTTTGATGAACCTAGAGTCATCTCAACTTATCTCCATAGTAGATTTAGATTGTATTTAGTTTTCAAATTTAGTTAAACTCAATTTAACTTTAAACTGATTCTAACATCTAAACATTCAACTCTCAAATTATTAAACACATTCTAACTCAAAACTTTTTTACACGTAAGATCCACAACCTTTTTCAGCTTAAAACATTTTTATACGTAAGATTCATAAATTTTTTTAATTTTTCATAAAAAGTATTAAATTCATCTTAATATCCAAACACACTTAAAATTCAGTTTAGATGGGCACCACATAACTCACTTCACTACTCAACTCATTACTATTTATAAAGAATTTAATTTAGTTCAATTCAGCTCAACTCAACATCCAAACGTTACCTTACTCTTCTATATGTAGAGTATAGGATAGAGTGATAGGACTTGTACAACAACTCAATCCTCTATTTTAAATAAAGCCTGAAGTATTTAAGTCCCGTTTTGATTAAGAAGCGATCTCAACTCAACTTATCTCATCCTTATAATTTTTTTAAATTTTCATACAAAATATAATAAATAATTCAACTTTTTCAAATCTTAAAATAATAATAATTTTAAAAAATAATATTATAATAATATTTTATTTAATTTTTAATTTTTATCTTTAACTTATTTCATTTTAATTCATTATCTAAACGGTATCTTATTATTTAAATTGTATTAGTATACTATCAGGTGATGGTTGGATAAAGGAAAGCCATTTCGGGTGTTTAGGTCGCCTCTCGAATATGACCGCATCCATGGGCGGGCCTCTTGATTGAGGGTTTATCACTAATGCAACCATTGGTGTCTCCTTTAGGGCTAATATTGGCTGGTGGGCTTCGATAGGCCCTGGGCCTTTAAGGAGTAAGGGTGTCCGATCGGTGGGGGGAACCATAATGGTCCCTCTAACTAAGATACCTTGTAAAGTTTTAGTACAGTGACAAGTGTTCAAGACAAAGTTTTGATTTTCCTTCGAAAATAATGGCCGGAATTTTTTTATCGGGATAATAATCAGCACGGTTTAAGAAGTTTCCTTCCGTATCAAATTCAAGTTATTGCGGTATATTCTGGTCCATTTCGGCCGAATTCCGGCATTTTGGCCGAATATGTACTTTCGTCCGGAATTAATGTATATGGCAATTTGGTATATTTTTTCAAACTGTAGGGAAAAACTTGTAATTTTCTGATTTCTTTTTCTCGTTCCCCATGAGCATGAAGGCAAATCAGTTTCACTTTCACTTTCCCCCAATTTCCAAATGTTAGGGATCCGACATGAAGATGAGATCAAAGAGGAGTTGAAGTTGAGAAGACTGTCGAAGTAGACAAGTACAAGGAGTTTGAAGAAGGAACAACGACGTCGTGCAAAGGAAAATAAAGTAATCTGTTGTTATGAATTAATAGAGGCAGTAAATGTCTGGGTGCTGCGCACCGTTTCTTATTGTTTAAGTTGGGTGACATGCACCGTTTTGTAGTAGAGTCCTTTTAATAGTCTGTAAATGCATCGTTTGGTATTTAATCCAAATTATGCGTGCTTCTATCACATGGGTTTTATACCGTCAAGGTCAACTTAGTTATTCTCAATTCTGTTAGGAAAAGAGAGCATCTTAAAGTACCAAAGGGGTGAGTGGGAGAGAATAAACAATCTGGAGAAGGAATTACTCTGTAGTGCTTATTTCATCTTCGAGGTTAGGGAGCCCTTGAAGTTACTCCCGCAGCAATTCCTTGTCATTTTCCTTTCTAGCATTTCTTCACACACCTTGCATGCACTCTGCTTTATCCTTACAGAAACCATATTCCATTTCCACCATCTAACCAATGCACAACAGCACGCAACAAGCCTAATATCCACTACTATTCAGCACACAAACAAGCCTAATATCCACAACTATCCAGAGTATTAACAGTGGTATCAGTATTCAATGATCTTATGGCAGAAAATACTAGATCCAAGCATCAACAATATGAGGAGTTACAACAACAAATACTGGAAATGAGACAACAGAACGAGCAAACCCAGAAAACGATGAAGAAGTTCCAGAATAATTTTGACACACTCAATGACATGATGCGCACAATCGTTCAACAACACCAACAACAACATCAAAACCAAAATCAACATCAGCAAAACAATCAGTACCAACACCAGGAACAGCGCCAGCTGCAGTATGAAGACCAAGAACCACAAGAACCAAGAAGAGGCAACTTAAGAGGCGTGCCTTAGACTTTCCACAGTTTCAAGGAGACCAGCCAGCTTCATGGATTTTCAAAGCACACCAATACTTTGAATTTCATCAGACTCCCTTGCCACATCGCATGCTCATGGCATCCTACCACATGGAAGGGGAGGCTCTTGTGTGGTACCAAGAGTCTTTTGAGAGGGGCCATTTCCATGACTAGGATACGTTAACCAGGTCTATGCTCCTCCAGTTCAGGCCGACGTCTTACGATAGTCCCATGGAGGCACTAACTCGATTAAAACAGTCCAGCTCTATTGCGGCTTATACGGCACAATTTAAAGCACTGGCCAATCGGTTGAGGGGTCTTTCAGATGAGCACAAGCTATGTTGTTTCATAAGCGGGCTGAAAGATGAAATCCGCCTTCCCATAAAAATGTTTAATCCTGTCAATATGAATGCAGCATATGGATTAGCAAGAATACAAGAGGAATATCTCTTAAGTGTAAAACAATCCAGCAAGCATATAGGGGAGAAGTCTAGTGAACCTTTTGGGGGTTTTTCCCGAGGGTCTTACTCGGGTAGTAGCAACACTAAGTGGTCTGGTCCCACTGGTGCCATCACACCAGTTCTCTCAGATCAAATGGATGAAAAAAGGAAAAAAGGATTGTGTTACCACTGCGACGAGAAGTGGAACCCAAACCATAAGTGCAAAAAATCGAGGATTTATTTCCTCCAAGCTGATAAGGAAGATGTAGAGGAAGAGGAGGACAACCCTACGAGGGTTGATGAAGAAGTGGGCAAGGACAACAAGGCTGATGACAAGGTGGAGTTACCTGAAATTTCACTAGCTGCAATTGCAGGCACTCCAACAGTAAGCACAATGAGGTTGGTGGGCAGCATAAAAGGGGAGAAAATGGTGATCTTAGTAGACTCGGGTAGCTCACATAATTTCATAGATTCAGCTTTAATTCCAAAGCTGAAGTTGGCAGTGGATCCTTCAATTGCATTGAGTGTCAATGTAGCAAACGGACAATGCTTGAGAAGTGGGGGAATATGTAATGCGGTGAATGTAAAGGTGCAAGGTACCTTATTTAAACCCTCTCTTTATTTACTTGATCTTGCTGGATGTGATGTCGTGTTAGGCGTCCAATGGTTAGAAATATGAGTGGAAGTTGATTGAATTGCAAGGGGTGAAGCTGAAACCATCTGTGGTGGAGGATGGTCATTAAATGCCTAAGGGTAAGGGTGTTTTGTTACAAATTATGGCTATTACGGAGGAAAGGAAGGGGCAAATAAATTTGGAGGGTGATGTTACTCAAGTCCTAGAGGAGTTCCAAGGAGTTTTTAATGAGCCTAAAGGGCTGCCTCCACCACGTAATCATGACCACCAGATTGTTCTCAAGGAGGGTACGCAACCCACAGCTAATAGGCCTTATCGGTATCCGTACTACCAAAAACCAGAAATAGAGAAAATAGTGGCTGAGCTTTTGAAATTAGGGGTGGTACGACCTAGCTCCAGCCCTTTTTCTTCTCCTGTTCTGCTGGTCTGCAAGGCCGATGGGAGTTAGAGATTATGTGTGGACTATAGGGCTTTAAATAAGGAGACGGTGAAGGCAAAATTTTCAATTCCAGTGATTGATGAGTTGTTGGATGAATTGTTTGGCTCGGTTATTTTCTCTAAACTCGATTTAAGGTCGGGTTATCACCAAGTGACGGTAGTTGAGGAGGATATACCCAAAACAGCGTTTCGCACTCATGATGGGCATTACGAGTTTTTGGTAATGCCATTTGGCCTAACTAATGCCCCGGCCACATTCCAAGGATTAATGAACGATGTCTTTAAGCCCTATCTAAGGAAGTTTGTGCAGGTATTTTTTGACGAAATCTTGGTCTATAGCAAGATTCGAGTTGAACATTTAGAGCATTTAAGTAAGGTTCTATCCTTACTGCAGCAAAACAACCTATATGCCAAAAGATCTAAATGTAAATTTACTGTTGGGGAAATTGATTACTTGGGTCATGTGATTAATGCGGAAGGAGTAATGGCGGATGCTTCTAAGGTGGTTGCTATGCTAGATTGGCCTGAGCCCAAGAATGTAAAATCTCTAAGGGGATTCCTAGGGTTGACGGGGTAATATCAAAAGTTTATCTGGAATTACAGGAGTATTACAGCCCCACTCACGTATTTGTTGAAGAAAAATGCTTTCTCTTGGAGTGCGGAGACAAGGAAGGAATTTACAGCCTTGAAACAGGTTGTTGCACACCCTCCGGTTTTAAAGTTACCAGATTTCAACAAGCCTTTTATTATTGAGTGTGATGCTAGTGGGATTGGACTAGGAGCAGTTTTAATGCAGTCCGGACAACCCATTGCTTATCTAAGTAAGGCCATTATGGGCAAGGCTCTCCCTGTTATCGACATACGAGAAAGAACTACTGGCTCTCGTGACGATTGTTCAAAAATGGAGGCCTTACCTCCTTGGTCAGTCTTTTATAATTAGGACTGACCAATAGGCCCTCAAGTTCTTACTTGAACAGCGGGTGGGAACTGAGATGCAGCACAAATGGGTGGCAAAATTGATGGGCTATCAATTTTCTATTGAATACAAAAAAGGGAAAGAAAATAGAGTGGCTGACGCACTCTCAAAGAGAATGGAGGATTCAAAAAAAGCTGAATGTGTAGTTATAGTCTTTCCATTCTCCCTCTTGGTTAGAGGAGTTGAAGAAGAGCTATCAAGAGTCTAGTGAGCTGATTGTATTATTGGACCAGCTTCAGTCAAACCAGAATGTACCCAAGGTTTTCTCACTAAGGCAAGGGGTGATCATCAAAAAGGGAAGAATTGTGTTGGCTGGAAACTCTGATTTTAAAAAGAAAGTACTGCAGTTTATTCATGACAGCCCTCAAGCAGGTCACTCGGGGTACTTGAAAACATACAAGAGAGCTAAACTGGATTTTTATTGGAAGGGTATGAAGAAGGACATTAAGAAGCTAGTAAGAGAATGTGATACCTGTCAAGCCATGAAAAATGAGATTGTCCACCCAGTGGGATTACTCCAACCACTTCCCACTCCCAACCAGCCCTGGATGGATATATCACTTGACTTTGTGGAGGGTATACCAGTGTCAAAAGGATACAGTGTAATATTAGTGGTGGTTGACCGACTCTCTAAATATGGGCATTTCATACCTTTGGCCCATCCCTATACAGCTCAAGTGGTAGCAGAGGAGTTCATGAAAAACATTTTTAAGCTTCATGGGGTTCCTAGGTCTGTGGTGTCAGATAGGGACCCGATTTTTTTGAGTACCTTTTGGAAGGCTGTTTTTATTGCTCAGGGATCTTCACTTGACTTCAGTTCAACTTATCATCTCCAATCGGACGGCCAACCTGAAGTAGTAAATAAATGTGTTGAAGGATATTTACGTTGTTATGCAAGTTCTAAGCCTAAAGGTTGGTCTCACTGGCTCCCAATGGCCGAATGGTGGTAAAATACCACCTACCATACAGTGACAAAAATGACCCCCTACCAAGCTGTCTATGGCTACCCCCCACCATCTCTTATGTCCTACATTCCAGGCACAGTTACAAATGAAGCAGCAAATCAATTTCTCACCAACAGGGACCAGATAATAAACTTGCTTAAACAAAACTTGACAGATGCTCAACATAGAATGAAATCTTATGCGGATAGACAGAGAACTGAACGTGTATTTGAAAAGGAGGACTGGGTTTACCTGAAGCTACAGCCATATCGTCAAAAGACCCTAGCTTTGAGGCGCAATCTGAAGCTATCACCCAAGTTCTATGGGCCTTTCCAGGTGGAGGAAAGGATCGGCTCTGTGGCCTATCGTCTGAAGCTACCGGAGTCTTCGAAAATACATCCCACGTTTCACGTGTCTTGTCTGAAGAAGAAGTTGGGATCACAGACCCCAATCCTCCAGAATCTCCCTCCCACCGATTCCTCTAGTGAGATTCAACCAGAACCGGAACTGATTTTGGATAGAAAGATGAAGAAATAGTGAGATCGAGCAGTAACTGAGGTGTTGGTGAAGTGGAATGGGCTATCGACGAAAGAGAGTAGCTGGGAGATCTTGTGGAAGCTTCGAAACCTTTACCCACACCGTGTGGGCAAGGATCTTTGAAGAGGAAGGGAATGTTAGGGTTCCGACATGAAGATGAGATCAAAGAGGAGTTGAAGTTGAGAAGACTGTTGAAGTAGAGAAGTACAAGGAGTTTGAAGAAGGAACAACGACGTCGTGCGAAGGAAAATAAAGTAATTTGTTGTTATGAATTAATAGAGGCAGTAAATGTCTAGGTGCTGCGCACCGTTTCTTATTGTTTAGGTGCCACGCACCGTTTTGTAGTAGTCCTTTTAATAGTCTGTAAACGCATCGTTTGGTATTTAATCCAAATGATGCGTGCGTCTGTCACATGGGTTTTATATTGTCAGGGTCAACTTAGTTATTCTCAATTCTGTTAGGAAAAGAGAGCATCTTAAAGTACGAAAGGGGTGAGTGGGAGAGAATGAACAATCTGGAGAAGGAATTACTCTGTAGTGGTTATTTCATCTTCGAGGTTAGGGAGCCCTCGAAGTTACTCCCGTAGCAATTCCTTGTCATTTTCCTTTCTAGCATTTCTTCATACACCTTGCATGCACTCTGCTTTATCCTTACAGAAACCATATTGCATTTCCACCATCTAACCAATGCACAACAACACACAACAAGCCTAATATCCACCACTATTCAGCACACAAACAAGCCTAATATCCACAACTATCCAGAGTCTTAACTCCTAATCCTAATTTCTCTTCTAGCCTAAGCCAGACACCTTTTGGCTGCCCTCCACCTCCCGCCACAAGAAACACTTTGATTGCTCAAGCCAGATGAAAATTTGTAGGCCCCGGTCTGAAACAAATCCAGGCCCCCGCATAGAAAAATCCTAGTACACTTAGTCTGGTTATCGGGTTTTAAACTCGGAACCCAGTACCAGTTTTTTTTTGGTTTGAACATTATGATTTTTTTTTTTTGTTCCTTTCTAGCAACTAAATGGACAAAACTCAAAAGAAAAATGCACATTGTGTCCAATCATTCATCCATTTTAGGGTTCTTTTTTACTCTATTCTCCACGTGGCTTTTTATTGGTGGTCAAGAAACATGTAGACTTTAATTTAAAAAATTAAATAAATAGAGTTTGAATGCTACATCAACATTTTTTTCATAAAAAAATATTCATAACATGTAAGTTTTGATACATATATATATATATATATATATAAAGAAGAATAAGAAAAAAACCCTATTTCAATCCAGGTTTCGGCCCGGTTTTGACCCTGGTTCGGGTATACTTGGGTTCCCGAGCAGAAACCAGGATGAACAGTACTACACTTTTGAACATATGTCCGAAACACAGCAAATTCCAAGGGAGTTTCAAACACAAATGAATACTAGTGTAGATTTCAAATTAAAGTAATTAATATAACGAACAAATTTATTTCTATGTTAATAAATTTATTTATTTATTAATGAGCACATTGTTCAAACCAAAAACGATAAATAACTAAGTTCGTGTAAAATAAGACAAATTTAGGAACATTGTGGGTAACTATAGTGTTTCTGAGATTCAAATTTATATTTATAATAAAAGTGACCCTACTTAGTAGAAATTCTTAGTGTGTAATTTTTGCAATCTTTAATGGTCTTTGTAGTGTTCTGCAGTAATTTTGCTGTAATATTTTCTATCCTTATCCTATCGTCCGATGAGTTTTCAGGTGTGTTCTCTTTACCAAGCCCTTGGTTTTGGTGTTGTGTGACTTGTTTGGAAGTCTCTCTTTTGTTAGAGCTATGCTACACATCATCTTACACTACACATCATACATGTTCCTTGAACCTTGGGGTTACACTTTGAGTATTTCTGTTATTATTTTTTATCTTCTCCAGGTAGCCGACCATTTCTTCAACTCCAACATACTCGAAATTGTGCAGAAGTTGAAAGAGGAGAAGGCAGCTGAGATGCTGGAGAGATTCAAAGAAGCTGGTTATTAACTTTAAAGTGGCATGAGAACAATGGGCCACGTATTGCTTTTAGACCAAGCTTATAGTTTCTTTTTTCTTTTTACAGTAGTTATAGCCAATTAACTAGTGGAGTGCTCACATAGTGGCCTTCAAGAGCAAAAGTGCTCGCCGAGGTAGCCATTCTCTAATACCGCTAATGGAACCAGGATCTCATTAAGATGAAAAGTGATAAATTGTGATCCACTTAGGGCGGAAACAAACCACAAGTTTTATATTCTTTTTGATCATTCAAAATAAACTACAGACTCTAGTATTTATAGCGACATACTTGATGGAATCAGTATCTTACTACGATGAAAAGTCATAAATTGTAATCCACTTAGGGCTAGAACAAACCACAAGTTTTATATTCTTTCTGATGATTGAAAATAAACTACAGACCCTAGTATTTATAACCATGCACTCCTGACCATGTACGGAATCCTACTCCTATTCTAATAAAAATGACAATCCTACTCTTATTCTAATTAGAATAACAATAACAATCATAATTGACATGAACTAGTTTAAAGCAATAAAACAACTGACAGTCATAATAATTCTTCTGACTTTAATTAAATAATAACTCTTCTCATTCTAATTAAATAATAGCTCTTTCTTGAATAAAACACAACTTCAACCCACTTCATGTCTTACTCCATTGCGGCTTCTCCACTTTGTAGTAGACTTCCAAGTTCCATTTCCATCAGCAAAGTTTTCCACCCCGACTGAGCACCATAACAAGCAAAAGTACTGCTCACCACCCTAGAATGAAGCACAATGTTCCTTACCTCCATAAGCACCAAGAAGGAGCATGAAGCTCCCCACCTTGGCTTAGGGAGAGGAAAAGTCTCCACCTCAACAAGCATCAAGGAAATGGAAAGTGCTCGCCCCAAGTGAGCACCATGGGGAACAAAACTGCTCGCCACCTTAGTGAGCATCGGAGAAATTCAAACTACTCGCTCAAGGTAAGCAACATGAAAAGCAAAAGTACTCGGCCCCCATGCGAGCACAATGGGAGGTAAAGTGCTCACCACCTTGGAGAGTACACTGGATGAAGCAAAATGCTACTCACCTTGGCGAGCACCTTGAAGAAGCATGGAGCTCGCCACCTCGATGAGCATTATAGGAGGGCAACAACTCACTATCTCGGAGTTGTGGCACCTAGTTCCTCATGAAGGTCTAAGTGAGGATCCATGGTGCCAAGGAAGGTAGCCAAGAGTCAACACCCAATAGGGAATTAAACTAGGCGTGTAATTTATGCAGAATACGTTGTGGTGAATACGCTAGCTATTAAGTACAACAATACTAATCTTCACAACAATAAGGGCCTCTCGCCCTTCATTAAATCCCGAGATAGTACATCATCCAAATGTACATAAATTTAGTCAGCTTAAAGTGGTGAACTGATTACAAGTAGTCACCCGGCTTAACATCCTAAAAGAAGGTACAAGGTAACTACATCGGCTATAGGTTTTCATACTTAGGACTTGGGCGGGTTGACGCTTCTTCCTCAAGCGTCACACCGGGATTTGGATTTACACCAAAATCTGTGGTCCTAGGAATGAAATCATAGGTAGGTTAAACGACCATGACAAGAATTCTAATGAAAGATAATGCTACCGAAGATGCAATAAACACTTTTATGAAAAAAATGAATAGACATGAATATACGTAGAGAGGAGTCACCCTCTAGGACGTGCCTTCTTTTGTGCAAAATATAGAAAACACATTAGTATTAGTGTGGCGAGGAAAAGTCCGTCTCCAATATAAGTATAAAACCTCGTAAAAACCAGTATTCAGCCTGTTTCAGCCCTAGTAACATTTTTCCAGTACACTGGTGCTTATAGTTATTCGTCACAAAGACTTCTCACACATAGATACTTATTGCATAGGGGATACTTCTACTTGGCCAACCAACTCGATGACACCAACATGTGATATGTTAGGGGATCCTACATCCTGACTATCAGGTAAGGCCCAATACGACATCGTTCCACTCCAATCCCCACGAGGCATTATCCTTTTCGTGTGAAGCACGTGCAAACGTTTAACATATTCAAACATTCAAAACATTGGGAATTCCTTGTCCCATCCCATGATTATAAATTCAAGCTACCGACTTCTCACATAGAGATAGACATTCTCACATAGAGATATTGGGTTCTCACACTGGGATTCAGAGTCATCGATAAAAAATAATTAACACCTTCAACATCCAAACAATTGGAAATCAATGCGTAAAAGTAGGCATAAACATAGTGATGGAAATATTTATTCATGCTTGTTGAATGGAGGAGAGAAGTTACTGAGATAATGCAATGCATCTTACTCACAACATTCACCTCACATTTCCTACCACTGCCTTAGAAGCTAACCTACCTTCATATGTCGAAAATCCTCTCGTCATTGCTCTGCTCTGTGCTTTACAGAGTAGTTGACTTCACAAGCTCTTTGATGAATAAAGTCTCAAAAGCAAGATCTCGTTCTACATCCAGATCCTTTAAATAGGGTGGGTTTGTCCGATGTCCTTTCTGAGTCCGGATATGCGGTAAGGATTTTCTTTAATCCTTTCCTGTCATACTACAGGATAATAGAGACTGACTGCCAAGCATGATCCACATGCTTGGTCCTCTAACTTTCCTCTAAACAGGGTCTTAGTCATGGCTTGAGTCGTACTACTACGTTTAGACGACGTGACCCGACAATCCTTCACCTTTCATTACAGAACCACTACGGATGTGACCCTTTGTATGGAGTGGAGGTTTTGATTGCAATATTGCCACTTTGGTAAGCACTTCCATGTACTTCCGGAAAGCTCCCTCACTTACCCAGCCTCTTCCAGACTGCTACTCACTTTGGCAAGTAACTTTTTGTCTTGTCAGAGTTATTGACTTCCACGGCTCATCGTTTTCGCCTTCTCGGTAAGTAGCCTTTACATGCTCTCCTTTAGTGAAACAACACACTTATCTCCACCTCGCCCCGAGATGCGTCAGTCAAACATTTACAAGGTGCTTGCTTGCCCATGTGCTGGCAGCATTTTGCAGCGCCTATTGCAAATTTCTTAGACCAGCACCACCTACTAATTCCTTAAACCACTGGATTATTTATCACCTTTGCCTTCCACTCGACTCCAAGAATGGTTTGTCTTCTTTCATGCCAAGTAGTTCCCCACAACGAGCCAATTTTCCTTTCCACTATGCTCGCCAAGGTGGCAAGTACTTTTCCTACCGCAGTGCTACAGTTTCCCTCTCCACAAGCCAAGGTGGCGAGGTTCACGCACCTTCATGGTGCTCGCCGAGGTGAGGAGCATTGTGCTTCATCTACGGTGCTTAACAGGGTGTTGAAAACTTTTGCTCTCTATGATGCTTGTGGGTGAACTCCATGCTCCTTCATGGTACTCACCGAGGGGTGAGTATTTTGCCTACCATGGTGCTCCAATTATAGTAAGAGTGAAAATTGAAACAAAACTAGTTCGGATTGAGGCATGAAGATCTTGTCTATTTTAATGATTATGAACTTCACCAAAAGCTCTAAGGAGATTCAATTGAAGTCATTAAGTGGAAAATCTATTACCTCTGTCGAAGATCACAACAAACCCTTATGTTACAACATAACTCATTTTAAGATATGGACATGTAGGTCATTCTTCTATTTATGCTTTCTAAGAATCTCTTATATTCTCACCGCAAAGGTTCCAAACATGTCCTTTGAAAGCATTACTTAAGAAAGAGCAAGAAAAAAACAATGTGTAAAGCTTTACCAAGTTATACAAATGCAATTATGAATAAGTTGATGCAAATAAATGTGTAGCTAGATGCGTTTTCAATATCCAATGGTAGATAGGAATTAATGTGTTGGAGACAGTGCTAGATTATCAAATGATTATATAGTAGAATTTAGATATAGAGGTATTAAGAACGGAGAAATTTAATTGTTTGTTGCATCAATGACAAATTGAAACTTTCATACATAGAGTTTTAAAAATCCATGTGCCACAAGCAAAAATAGAGATCCTTGAAGACACTGATTATATATATCCACATAGAGGAGGAAGGCCAAGATGCATTGATGATACAAGATTGAAAAGATCATTACACAAAAAAAAGTAAATCTAATTTTCAAAAATTGTGGCTTGTCCAAAGGTCATGGTACGAGAAACAGCTAAATGAAACAACAAAGAAATTGTTTTTGAAAATATAGCATGTTGATGTTGTGTTTCGCGGGTCTGGGCAACTTCACACCCCCGGTATCCAAGCATTAACCTGCATAGTTACAACGATGGGTGGGGGGACCTCAGGGTCCGTTAATCCTCTGATGCTTAAGTCAGTGTCTTGAAGGAGAAGATAACAAAATATGAGAGCAAGAACAATGTTGTGTGTGGAAGATAATAGTATTTTGCTCATTACGTTATTTGCTACTGGGTTGACCCCTATTTATAGTTACAATTTAAGATTCCCCCGTAGCGGGGTGTTGCATAGCACGGGACAGTTCGCTCTGTGCACTTTATTTATCGAGTAGCTTCCACGTTGTCACCTTGCCGAGCAGCGATGGCCCCAGGCCTTCCCTGTGCACTACTTAGGTCTTGTGTCGCATTCAATGCAGCACCCTCTATGCCCTAGAGAGCATTAAATGCGACATGGGCTCTATTCTGGACCACATTAAATGCGACGTGGCCTCTATTCTGGGCCGCATTAAAGGCGACGTATTTCCTGTCCTGTGTCCCTTCCATCTGGCGACACACGCCACGCACCTCTTTCCTTTCTTCCTCCAGAACTCCCATCCCGACCCGAACTCCCTATCCATATTCTGGTCTGGGCTTCTATTTTTCTTGCCCAGACTTAGCTTACTGGGCCGAGCCTTCTTGTTGGCCCAACTTCCCGCAACGTATTCTCCTTGTGACCTCGGGCCTAATGTAACGGATTTCTCCCCCATCACAGTACCCTGCGAATTTTGAGCACACTCGTGCGCTGGAAATTAAAAAATTATCTCCCTCTACCTTCTCTCTCTTTTTGTAGTTGTAAATGCCGGTTCAACAACCTGGCATTGGTTCGTTCCTCACATGCGTGTTGTGGGTAACGCCGCGTCATCTTCCCACTATCTAGCTGCCTCTTCGAATCCAACGTCGTTGCTTTAATTTGGAGACCGTTTTATTATGCCGCCCCCGTTCATACTTGCGTTTGGTTTCTTCCCTCTCTCCTTCTCTGATACCTTCGTCTTGCTCTTACCACTGTCTCGAATTCCTATCCATCCTCTCGATTTCTCCTCATTGTTCTTCGTCATGACTAAGCAGAACGCCGACGAAGCTCGCTTCAACTACTTTGTAGGACGTCGATGGATGTCGTCCATGACCAAGATTGAACTCCGCACTTTCTGTCGAGAGTTTCCTCTTCCCGACGGAACCTCGGTTGAGGTTCGATCGTCTCGTGTTACCATGGTGGATGAACAAGGCCTGGCGACGACCGTGGCGCTTTACCCCCACATGTTTTCCATTGGGCTACGTTTTCCATTTTGTCGCCCCGTGCGGGACGTCCTGGGCTTCCTAAAGTTTGCCCCGACACAGCTCAATCCCAACGCCAGGCGTTTATTCCTGGCCAGTTGCGTGGCCTTTCGAATCGTTCTGAGTGGTTCAGAAGATTACCCAAACTTGACTGCCCGTTAGTTTCTAAGTGTTTACCGAATTAATCTGCTCAATAGGAACTACTGTAGCTTCCAGTCCTGGACCGCTGAAAGGCGTTTCGCCACCTTGGAGAGGCGTTACTTTTCAATAAAGGAATGGCACCGGTGATTCTTCTTCGTAAGGGGCTCTGACTGGGAATGTCTCTAGGGGGAGGGGGAGAGGGATTACAATGAATTCCCTGTTCGGTCATTTTGGGGCAAAGTCCCAACCATCAAATCCCTCGTTATCACTTTATCAGAGAGGGAGGGATTTTGAGTCGCCTCTGTGGTATCCTGGGTATTGGCCCATCCCAACCTGTCCGAGACTGACGCACTTTTGAATGACGACTATATTCATCGTTACCTTGTTCTCCCGCCCCGCAACCATGTATTGGGCCGGGACTTCTTATTGGGTCCACCTTTCCCGACTAGGGAAAAAAGCCCCGCCCCCTCCTCTCCTGAAGGGGATCGCCCCAAACGTCAGTGTATAGCGGTGAAGGCGTAAACTCCTCCTCGGTCCCTTCCCGCTGAGGAAGTTCCAGTCGCCCTGCCCTTTCCTTTAAACCCAAAGCTGCTCGGCGAAAGGGGAAAGGTTCTCAGCGAATGGCACCTGGAGGAGAATCTGGTCGGGCTGCTCGCAGGGATGGCTTAGTCAGAGTTGTTCCTAGAGATGGCTCCCACCGAGCTGTTTCTAAGGATAGCTCTCTTCGCGCCGCAGAGAGAGCCCGCCGACCCGCCCAGGATGTCAGTCCTTCTGGAGGTAACCCATCGTAAACCTTCAAGTATATATCATTGTTTATTTAACTGTTCAAGTCATGTGTGATAGCATTTACTCTTCCCAAATAGGTCCTGCGGGGGAAGAAGATGCTGAAGTTGCGGTTACCTCCCTTTTCGCTTCGACTTTTGAAGGCCTAGAGCCTTGGGGGTCAGCGCAGGTGCAAGATGCCTTCCCCTCCTTTGAGGAGGCTCTCCTGGAAGAAGAAGAACTTTCGTGCAGGTGGCCAACCTCCTTCGAGGAGATGCTTGCCGAGTTTGACGCTTCTTTTGACGGGTGCTTCCCTTGTTCCCCTATCCCTGCTCCCGGGCACGCTAGCTCGGCTCACTTTGGTGGCTCTCCGATCCCCATTCCAGCAATCCTTCCCTTGGAAGAAGAAGTCCCACCCGTTGTAGGGCCAGAATCCCCTAAGGCTACGGAGCAGAACCTCGAAAGGGTTGCTCCTAGGTCAGAGGTCGTAGAGCCAAGCTACTCGGAGGTTTCAGATCCCATTCGCATCTAGATCTCAACGCCTATACCAGAATTGGCTCCACTTGTCGAGCCAGGACCCTCGGTGACTTCAGAACAAAATCTCCCTTCAGCAGAGATCGCTCAGGTACTTGCTCTTCCTTCTCTGTTTCTACTGTCGTTATTTGTTGGATTGTTTGTTTTTCTTTTTGTTGTATTACTTCCTACTAAGTTGGGTTTTTGGTTCAGAAATGCCAGGTTCCCCAAGCTATGCCCTCCTCTCCGCAACGTGGCATCGCCATCGTGGAGGTGGAGGACAACCCCTCCCCGAGCAGCAGTCCCCTCTGCTCGAGCAATGTGCAGGGTGAAAGCTCAGTCCGAGCCGGGGGTTCACTAAGCTCTCACTCCGCCCTTGAGCAGGATCCTCCCATTGAGGTTTCCTTTCCGAGTGGGGGGGAAAAGGTTCCACCTCCTGCACATGAAGAGGCTATTCTACCTCTGATGCCCACCGAGCCCTCTTCGTCTTCCGAGCCAGGGGCATCACAGGGTCCAGAGTTTAGTTGTGTGAAAACCCAGATAGTCTTTTTCGAATCATATTTTCAACAATTCAAACCCCTTTTTACCAATGTAAGTGTTATTCCGTGTAGTCGTTTCACTTTCCGTTTTACTCTTATTCTTCTTTTTGCTAATGAAACGAGTTGGTGCCAATTTCTCAGGCGGGCGAGTAGCTTGCCGATCAAGTCTCCTGAAAGCAAGAGGCTCTGGAAGAGGACCTCAAGACTCAGAGATCGTTGAACAAATTGTTGAACCTGCACGGGGAGAAATTGTTGAGCGAGAAGCATTCTCTAGAGGTGGAGAACCAGTCCCTGAGAGAGAGCAACGCGCTCTGTCTTAAGAAGATCCGGGACCAGAAGAAGCTGAATAAGGATATGGCAGAGCTGATGAAGATCATGAGCTTAGAGCATGATCTCAAGTGCAAGGAACTCCAGTTGAAGGGCGTAGAAATGGACAGACTCCAGGTCAAAACGGCTTCTGCGGTCGCAGACCTGGAGTCTACACAAAAAGGAATTGGAGATCCGTCTTGCCCAATCTGATCTTCTCTTGGCCGAGGGGGAGAGTGCCCACACTGAGGTGCTGAAGTTGGAGGGTGAGCTGGAGTCTGCTCGGGAAGCTCTAGAAAGGAGCATTGGGGCTACTAGTGCCTTGGCGAACGAACAAAGGCACGTGGCCGAGCTAGAGCATGAGTTGGAGTTCGCTCAAGAGGCATTCAAGCACAACGAGGGAACAATCGAGACGTTGGAGGCTCAGAAGAAGCGATCCACCCAGATTCGGGTTCGCATGTTCCAACGGTACATGGGACTTATGAAATCTGTGGATGTGACAAAGGCTCTGGCCCATGCCTCTATTTCCTGCATGGAGTCCTCTTTGAAGGCTACCCAAGACTACGCGACCCAGCTGGAGTCCCAACTCAGGAGGGCTCCTGCTCTCCGCAATCAGGCCTGGATCAATGGGTACAGAGAAGGCCTTGAGCGTATCCAAAAGATGCGGAAATCTCAGCCAATCTCTATGCTCTAAACCTTTGGGAGATCGTTCCGGACATGAAAGCCTACGAGAAGATGCTGACCTGGGGCGTAAAAGAGATGCCTTCGGCTTTCTATGGCACTCCCCCTTAGTTGCCCCCCTTTTTCTTTTTCTTTTTTCGTTTTGTTGTCTTCCTCTCTCTTTTTTTTTTTTTTTGTTTGAAGGACATCAACGTGTAAATTTGCATACAGTAATGAATTTGATTCCTTTATTATAACTTGCCCATCCTGTTAGCTTTTATAATACGCATCGTGGTCCCTCAATATTAAGTCCCACCGAACCGAGGAGAGTGTAAGGCTTCGTTGCGCAGGTAAATACCTCGCAAGACAATCACCGAGCCTTGGTTCTTGGCAGTGACCCTCAGCATAGTTCTATCTACCGGACATAAAGTGAGGTGCCCCCAGATCCCTTTATTCGGGCCTACCTTTCACTGGGCGGCGTGCCACGTGGGTACCGCGGCGTAGCTGCTTACTTGGAGGGCATTAATCCTCGTTCGGTGATTCTTTGAATTTGAACTCCATCCTGTGATGCTATCATGTAATTATCATGTCTTTCCAAGCGTCCACCGAGCCGTACGTCATAATGTTCACGCCGGTGGGCGACTGAACTTACTGTCGACCTCATATTTATCCTGGAGTTGTTTTTCATCGACACCTCTCTCTTCCTTGTTTGCTCTAAGTGTCGTTCTACTTCGGTCAGCCGCACCAGCTGTCCTTATCACACTCATGGCTTAAATTCCATACTCAACTTTTTCTTCCCTTGCCCTCTATATTCAGTTTTATGTGTTGGCTAAGGTTTCCCACGCTTAATTCTCCTTATTATCTACACCCCGGGATTCGTGTATCACAAGGGATGCGTGGTCAGACCCCAGAGGCCCCCACGGACACGTGGGAGCCGGGGGGGTTCTTAGGCATCACGGGGTCCCGATGGTGCCCCGAGTCATTTCTGCTTATAAAAAAGGGGACACTTTCATCTTCCATTGGAATGCATCCGGCCCTGCCTTCTCTCTTCTTTATTAACTTTGCCGATCTTCCGTGGCCCTTTCCCTCCCTCCTACAGCTTACGGGAGGCGGACACGTTCTATCACAATGCTCAAGATGCCGCCGGTAGCGGTTCGAATGTTGGGAGCACGACAAGCTTCACACATCTCTTGTTCTTACCCTCTTGCTTACGACGCTTCACTTGTTCTTGCCCCTTGCTTACGGGGGTCGACCTCCGTGAGCATTCAAGCCAGAACCTGCATCCCACAACTTCTAGATGGTGCTCGATTAAGGTAGTGGCGCGGCACCTACGGCTGAGGAGGGCAGGAACAGACCGTTGAGGGGAGCAACTACATCTTAGTTGTTTCCTATCCATCGATCTTCTATTACCCGAGCTGCCACCGCCTCCTGGTTCAACCTTCAATCCCAGTTCGACATAGGGAGACTCTTTGTAGGGTGCCACCCGGCTTCTAGTTCACATAAGAGGGGACGTGCTTTGCTGGATCTACCAGGAGCCCATCTTTCTAGTGCTACCGTTTTATATTTGTAGTAGTTTTGTAGTTGGGCCCTACTCAGGTCTTGTGTTGCATTCAATGCAGCACCCTTTGCGCCCTAGAGAGCATTAAATGCGACATGGGCTCCATTTTGGACTGCATTAAATGCGACGTGGCCTCAGTTCTGGGCCATATTAAAGGCGACGTATTTCATGTCTTGTGTCCCTTCCATCTGGCGACGAATGCCACGCACCTCTTCCCTCTCTTCCTCCAGAACTCCCATCCCGACTTGAACTCCCTATCCATATTCTGGTCTGGGCTTTTATTTTTCTTGCCCAGAGTTAGTTGACTGGGCTGGGCCTTCTTGTTGGCCCAACTTCTCGCAACATATTCTCCCTGTGACCTTGGGTCTAATGTAACGGATTTTCCCCCATCACATAGCAGATCTCACAACATGAACAACCCAAGTAAAAGAGGTAAGAACCAAGGACCCCATCACAAAGTCAAGCTTGTATTTTGCATGGCCAAAGTGAGCAATTTTGTTGAGTTTTCAAGTTTCGAAAGCGATAATAAACAACTCAAGCTAAATGTCACCAATTAGGCGCAACTTTTAGTAATAATTATAGACATTAACATGACCAATTTGTAGATTTGGTGCCAATGTGTTTACAATGATGATGATCTGTTCAAAACTTATCCTCCGTTCGAAGAAGAGAAAATAATAATCCTTAATTAGTGACTCGAGTAAAACCAAAGATTCCCAAAGTCAATTTCATTACGGTAGATAGAAATAAGTTTGTTGTGCTGGCCATCGTATGATGAGATGAACAAGGGAGGGAAATGGGTGAGGAAGAAAGTTTGATGTTCTGGCCACTGACTAGCAAGGCAACGTTTGAAGTTTGTGATTTGGTTTCTGCCGCACTCTCCCATGATTTTTGTCCTATTGAATAATATAATAAGCTAATGCTGTTAAAAATTGGACTTTATGAAGTTTATGATCAGGCAATCTATAATAATAGAGTTTTGTTGCATACAAGCAGTCTTGTGGGACAAAGGCAAAACATCAAATCATTTTTTAAAATATAATTTTTACTTGTTCAAATAACAATTAAAGTGAAAAAGAATCGGGAACTACGAATCTTGATGTATTCATTTTGCAATTTCATTATTACGAGTAGTTCTTACAAATGATTGGACTAATGACAGATTTAATATTTGAGTTCTTGATGTAGATGCTACATAGTTGGTTCTCATCCTTCAGAGACTACAAGTGTAACAGGATCATCCATCAATAAAAGGATTACCCTAAAATGATCATGTTATGGCTATTGAGATCGAATCAAATTAGATGGTTCTTGGAAGGAGATTTCCCTCTTTCTTCGAGGTTAGCAAATGCCTCTGGGCCTTCCTAGGATGCGCACGGCCCAACTCCACATAGATAATTGGAGTGAGACTTGGGCCCAGCCCGCGAGGTACGTGTCAGGAAGGAGAGGTTCCATCAGAGCAATCGTACGCGTCACTGCCTGTGGGAGATCGTGCTGCGTTGATGGTACGAAGCAGCCATAAGCGACAACAGCAGCAAAAATCACGCACTAGCCCAGAAATGGGATAGTGGATTTTATTTATATATTATAGTGATTTTATTTTTTATTTATATATTATAATGATTTTTTTTTATTTATATATTATAGTTATTTTTTTTATTTATATTTAATAGTGATAAATATTATAGTGATTTTATTTTTTATTTATATATAATAGTGATAAGTATTATAGAATGTTTGTGAATAGTCATGAGTAGAGATTGAAGTGGGCTTGTGGGTCCCATTGAGAGTATTTTAAGTTGTTTGGCATGTGAAGTATTTTCAAAAGTACGAGAATACTTTGGTAACCAAACATAGCCTAAGGATAAAAGTCACCTTGCCAAAACGCGGTGCTCAGTACTACCTGCAGACAACCCGGCCATAGTAAGAGGGGGACCACTTCTTCCGAGTATATAAACCTATCTCCGGGCTTAGTTAAGGGGATCTCTCTCTCTCTCTCTCTCTCTCTCTCTCTCTCTCCCTCTCTTTTTTGGACTGTCTCCCATCTTCCCCTTTGCTCTTTCATCTCACATAAAACTAATTTTGGCATCGGAGGTGTTGCACACAACCCCCGAGTCCTCACTGCTGTTGTTTCACAGGGTATCACTGCGTAAGGTGGTTCTATTTCTTAATCTTCTTGACTTAGCTCTTTTTTGATAAGATACATATGTACAACCTTTGTGTTCCAAGTGCTTTGTTGGCATATGACATGCATGTGCAATGTGAAAGCTTTTGACCCTCTACTTGTTGATGCTGACAAGGATAACGATAACTCAAGGCAATTTCTTTTTGACGCCAAGAAATTAATGCAGGAGGGTTTTGTTAGCTCCTCCTAGAATACTTCAGGCTAACGAGGGTCTTTTGCTTATTGATGATGTGAAATAGTAAGAGTAGCGATGGAATAAATGCAGAAATGTATTATGGATGAATGTATAAGAATCTGTCAAGAGATGAGAATGAAATGAACGCCGGTAAGATGTATGATGAAATTCCTCAAAGGGATAAACTGTTAATCACGCTGGGAGCATTCGAGGTCTCCCTTCCTCCAATAAGTTCCACTACAAGATTCTGAACGTCCTCCCCCCCTACCCCACTGTCAGACTATATTCCCTTCTAACAAACTCCTCCCCTTTGATAAAATCACATCACCCAACAGAATGTAAATGACAGTAAAATTGCTCCGTTTAGGACACTCCCCCAAACGGTGCGTTTCACAATAAAAACTGAAAAACGACAACACTAATTAAAATACTCAAAACGACAATACTTCCTTCTCCATTAAACGGTGAGCTTTGGTCTTCACTTATTCTACTGCTTCCTCCAACGACGTCGTCCCGAGTACCTGTCTCGAACACTTGAACTCCACTTCGCACTTCCGAACCCTTCTCACTTCGATTCACTTCATCAGTTCTTCTAGGGTTCTTGACAACTGCCCCCTTCTTCACAGCACCTTGCCCACAAGGTGCGGGTACAGGTGCTGCAGCTCCCACAGCTTCTCCCAAGTGTTATTCTCCTCCGTTGCCCCTACCCACTTCACTAAAACTTCCGTAATCGCGTGATCTCCATGGCGCTTCATCCTCCTTTCAACAACAGCTTCGGGTTCAGGCTGGACTTCGCCGTGTGTATCGACTGGAGGTAGAGTGGCTAAAGGCTGCGTTTGGACTCCAATCTTCTTCTTGAGACAAGACACGTGAAAAGTGGGGTGGAGCTTGGACCCCTTCGGCAATTCCAACCGATAAGCAACTTCTCCCACCTTCTGCAGTACCTTGAACGGGCCATAAAAACGAGGAGAAAGTTTCATATTTCTTCTATTAGCCACCGATTTCTGTCTGTAGGGCTGAAGCCTTAGGTAAACCCAATCTCCAACCTCAAAGTGTCTCTCCGATCTATGTTTATCTGCTTGAATTTTCATGCGATTTCTTGCTTGGTCTAAGTTCTCCTTAAGCACTTGTAACACCTTATCTCTATTCTGTAATGTTTGGTCAACTTGGTTGTTTGCTGTTGTTCCTGGTATATACGCCAACAGAGGTCGAGGCGCATAACCATACAGGGCCTCGAATGGGGTCATTTTTGTGGAGGTGTGGTATGATGTATTATACCACCACTCTGCAATTGCTAACCACTGCACCCACTTCTGGGGTTTCACACCAGCATAACATCTTAAATAATTTTCTAAACATTTGTTTAAGGCCTCAGTCTGTCCATCAGACTGTGGATGATATGCTGAACTGTGATTGAGAGTCGATCCTTGTAGTGCAAAGAAGGCTCTCCAAAATGAACTCACAAAGATCGGATCTCTGTCTGAGACAATAGTTCTTGGTAACCCATGTAACTTAAAGACATGATTTAGGAATAAGTTGGCCACTGTTGCAGCAGTATATGGGTGGGACAGTGGAATAAAATGGCCAAACTTAGTGAAACGATCAACCACCACTAAGATGACATCGAATCCCTGGGATTTAGGCAATCCCTCAATAAAGTCCATTGAAATGTCCATCCATGCCTGTTTCGGAATAGGTAAGGGTTGCAAGAGACCCGCGGGGGAAGAAGTTTCATACTTAATAGTCTGACAAACCCCACATTCTCTTACCATCCTCTTAATGTCCTTCTTCATACCACTCCAAAAAAAATCTCTCTTAGCCCTTTGGTATGTTTTCAAAAACCCGGAATGTCCTGCCATTGGATTGTCGTGTATGTACTGCATTATCTTGTTTTTGAAGGCTGAATCAGCCACAATCACAATCCTACCTTTTTTGAGTAAGAGTCCTTGCTGTAACTGGTAACCTTTTGGAGGATTGCTGTCATGCTGTAATTTCTGCATTAACTGCTGCATTTCGACAGAAACTGTGTAGCTGGCCTTTAATTCTTCTACCCAATCAGCTGTAGGAAATGATATCATAGCTAGAGCAGCCCCCACATCCTCCTTTTGATCCTCCACCTGTGATAAAGCATCTGCCACTACGTTCTCCTTCCCCTTCTTATACATGATAGAGAAATCATAACCAATCAATTTACTGATCCACTTCTGTTGAGCTGCAGTACCGACTCGTTGTTCCAATAAAAACTTTAAAGCTTGTTGGTCGGTTTTAACTACGAATGAGTGGCCCAGCAAATAAGGCCTCCACTTCCTCACTGCTGTGACTAAGGACAACAGCTCCTTTTCATAAGTAGAGAGTAGTAATGCCTTTCCCTTTAAGGCCTTACTCATGTAAGCTAGTGGCTGTCCAGCTTGCATGAGTACTGCCCCCATTCCCCGTCCACTCGCGTCACACTCGATAGTGAAAGTTTGTGAAAAATCTGGAAGTCTTAGGACCGGTGGCTGTGCCACTGCTGACTTCAAGTTGTTAAAGGCTTCCATTGCATCGGTCGACCACACAAAGGCATTTTTCTTTAATAAATCCGTAAGGGGAGTTGCTATCACCCCATAATTCTTAATAAATTTGCGATAATAGCCAGTCAGCCCCAAAAACCCTCTCAATGACTTTACATTCTTTGGTTTAGGCCACTGTAGCATAGCTGCTACTTTCTTAACATCTGCTGCCACTCCCTTTTCACTTATCACATGACCCAAATAATCAATTTCAGACACTCCGAACTGACATTTTGATAATTTAGCAAACAACTCATGCTGCTGTAATGTTTCCAACACCTTCTCTAAGTGACCCAAATGTTCCTCCCAGCCCTTGCTGTAAACAAGTATATCATCGAAAAATACTAGTACAAACCTTCTCAAATAGGGTCGAAACACATCATTCATTAACCCTTGGAAGGTTGATGGTGCATTCGTTAGTCCAAAGGGCATAACTAGAAATTCGTAGTGCCCATCGTGAGTCCTAAATGCTGTTTTTTCCACATCTTCCGGTATTACCCGTATTTGATGGTAACCGGATCGTAAATCTAACTTGGAAAATACAACCGACCCTTGCAACTCATCTAGTAGTTCATCAATGACGGGAATCGGAAATTTATCTTTTATAGTCTCCTTATTAAGTGCCCTATAATCGACACACATCCTCCAACTTCCATCCGACTTCCGTACCAACAACACCGGGGATGAAAAGGGGCTGGCGCTAGGTCTTACTACCCCTGCTTCTAGTAATTCAGCAACTATTTTTTCAATTTCCTCCTTTTGATAATGAGGATATCGATATGGTCGTGCTGTAATTGGCTGGGTTCCCTCCTTGAGAGTGATTTTGTGATCATGTCCACGTGAGGGTGGTGGGCCTTTAGGTGTTTCAAACACCCCTTTGAACCGTTTGAGCAGATTCTGCATCTCTTCTCCCAAACAACCCACATTTCCTTCATCCTCCCTTACTAATAGCTGTAACAACAGCCCTTTTCCCTTGTTAATCGAATTAAACAAGGATTTGTTGCTCTCCACCAAGGTGGATTCCTTCAAAGTCAGCCCCACCAAGGAAACTTCCCTTCCACCATACTCAAATTTCATTGTAAGATTCTTGAAATCCCATTGAATGAGTCCAAGAGTTTCCAACCACTCTACTCCTAACACCAAATCACAACCACCAAGAGGTAAAATGTAAGAAGGAGAGTTGAAATAAGTACCTTGTATTTTTGTGTGAGCTGCCTTGCAATAACCTTCACTATATATAAGCTGTCCGTTTGCAACTCTCACAGCAATTTTCTGTGTTGCTTCCACTGCCAACATGGTTTTCCTCACGATCGCCGGGTCGAGGAAATTGTGTGTGCTTCCCGAATCCACCAGAATCACCACTAACTCTCCCCCAATGGTTCCTCTCAACCTCATTGTCTTGGCACTAGGAGTTCCTGTGAGAGCATTTAATGAAATCTCGGGTTCTAGGATTGTTTCTTGGACCAAAGCTGGAGCTTCTTTAGTCAACTCCGTAGCTACCTCCTCCTCTTCCCCTCCTTCCTCCAGCCCATCATATCCTTGTAATAAGTAAATCCGGGGCTTTGTGCACATGTGATTTGGGTTCCATTTTTCTTCACAATGGAAACATAGGCCCTTCTTTCGTTTCTCATCCATTGATAATGAGGAAACTGCTTTCTGGAAAGTTCTCGGCCCCTTACTAGTACTTTCACCTCCAACCATCGAGTAGCTAGGTCCATGGCCTGCTGGTATCATGCCTCTCTCATTGTGCAGCTTAATGGGTTTACGAATGCTACTTACATATTCCTCTTGCACCCTAGCTAAGCCAAATGCAGCGTTTAGATTAAGAGGATTAAACATACATAAGGGTAACCTTATTTCATCTTTCAGTCCGCTGAGAAAACAACTCAACTTATGATGGTCCGAAAGGCCTCGTAATCTGTTGGATAGTGCCTCAAATTGTGCTTTGTAGTTAGCTACTGACGAAGTTTGCTTAAGACGAGTAAGGGTCTCCATAGGATCGTCGTAAGCTGTGGGTCCAAAACGGACCAGCAAGGCTCTAACCATGGTGTCCCAGCTATTAAACTGAGCTGTATCAAGAGCATCCTGGTACCACACTAAGGCTTCCCCCTCCATGTGATAAGAAGCAAGTAGAAGGCGTTGAGCATGGTTTGTTTGATGATATTCAAAATATTTAGAAGCTTTGAATACCCATGCTGATGGATTTTCCCCACTGAAATGGGGAAAGTCTAATCTGATTCCTCTCTGAAATCCCCCTCTATTTTGATGTTGATCTCCTTCATGTGCTTCATACAGGTCTCTGTTTGCATGGACATTTTGCTGGGTATTCTGATTGGCTACCATCGTACGCATCATATCCAGGAACTGGTCCATCCGAGTATCAGCTGTCTGCTGGTTTGCCCGTATCTCATGTAGCTCTTCGCCCAAAATGTCGATCTGGCGTTGAAGACCCTCCAGATTGTTTTGCTTGGAACGAGTTGCATCAGCCATGCTGTGAGTGGTTGTGTGAGACTAAAATGGATTTCTGGTTTGGAATGAGTGTTGAGTGCGTATTGCGGAAGGTGTTTCTGGGTAGGATCAATGCTCAGGATACCAATTGTTAGCTCCTCCTAGAATACTTCAGGCTAACGAGGGTCTTTTGCTTATTGATGATGTGAAATAGTAAGAGTAGCGATGGAATAAATGCAGAAATGTATTATGGATGAATGTATAAGAATCTGTCAAGAGATGAGAATGAAATGAACGCCGGTAAGATGTATGATGAAATTCCTCAAAGGGATAAACTGTTAATCACGCTGGGAGCATTCGAGGTCTCCCTTCCTCCAATAAGTTCCACTACAAGATTCTGAACGTCCTCCCCCCCTACCCCACTGTCAGACTATATTCCCTTCTAACAAACTCCTCCCCTTTGATAAAATCACATCACCCAACAGAATGTAAATGACAGTAAAATTGCTCCGTTTAGGACACTCCCCCAAACGGTGCGTTTCACAATAAAAACTGAAAAACGACAACACTAATTAAAATACTCAAAACGACAATACTTCCTTCTCCATTAAACGGTGAGCTTTGGTCTTCACTTATTCTACTGCTTCCTCCAACGACGCCGTCCCGAGTACCTGTCTCGAACACTTGAACTCCACTTCGCACTTCCGAACCCTTCTCACTTCGATTCACTTCATCAGTTCTTCTAGGGTTCTTGACAGGTTTGGTAATGCAGAGCTATTAGATTCGGAGTTAATGCAGGACGTGGAATACCATGACAAAAGGGACCAACACAAGAATGGAAAGTATTGGTATAATCTTTCTTAATTAGAGTAATAACGTTCATATGAAAGTACAAGACTTTTCCATGCGCACTCCGAGTTCACGACCATGCTCTGCTTGGCGGGTATCATTTTGGTCGATAAACCGTTCATTTTCCCCTTTAAATCCCCATTTAAGATGTTTTTACCTTTCAATAAAACATTTTTGCTAGAGATTTAGTTCTCATTTTTGCTGGATTGTTGCAAGCTTCATGCATGTTTTAATGCCCATTTTATGCCATATCTTGGATTTTTTCAATTTTGAAACATTTCCGTATTCGCTATTTGCCTTCAGCGATATAAGCCCGAGTTGCATGTGGGTTTATAAGTTCTTAACCTATAATTTCAGTGATATTAGAGTTGCATGTTCTTTATTCTTTCAAGAGAAGTTTATAGTTTCTTTGAAACTCTCTGCATGCAATTGCTTCCATAATCAATGGTTAATAATTTCCAAGCATCGAACCACCACATCCACATGCATGGGAGCATACTCTAGATATTCCATAAAAGTTTCTTTATTTTATTATCAAATAGACTTATACATCAAAACACATCTCAAGTACCCCTTGATATTAAAGCTTAAAACCTAAAAATATATCATAATAGAGTAACAGCAGTTTCATTTAGCTCTAAGTTTACAGGCCTTCACAACCACTAATATCAATCCACTCAAGTTGGATCGACACCTCCCCGGACTCCACATTTCTCAGTCTCAGACTCATATCCTGGACAATTTTCCCATTGTTCCAAACACAAGTGCTCTCCTCGGCAAGGCAATTTGTCGAGCTCGGCTGAACTTTCTTAACTACAGAGCCATTTGGGAGATTCTCCAATCCCATCTTCAGACACTCAATATATGGTTTTGGGTCTATCTCAGCATCACCCATTTTGTCATCCACAGTAAACGTGTCTTTGTCATACACTGTCTGAAAATATGAAAAGATCATTAGCAATTAAATAAAATTATTAGCCCCTGATAGTTTCTGAAGCATTGTTCAGTAGTCACCAGTATACCGTATTACAGAGATGCAGGCAAGTATGGTTAGGTATAACTTAGTACCAGAGTGATGGGAACATTAAGATCCTTAATAGAAAGAGTCAATTCATCGTTCCACTCTGGATTGCAGTCATTTTTTGCCACTCCAGACTTCAATTTCTGCATCAATTTATATTACATTAGGAAAAAGAATATCAGAAGCCACTATATATAATTTGATCAGTTGGGAAAATAATAATTGGAACAAGTAGGTCAGATCATGAGTCATGATCAAGAAAATAATAAGCAAGCACTAGTAAGATCCTCTTTGGGTGGTAGACCAAATTTAGCAGCAAGTCAGTCTGCAAATACATTTTCTAGACCCAAATACTTAAGGCAGAAGTAAGCTGCCAAGAACAAAAGCAAAAACCAAGTAACACAAGCTTAGAAAGCTTAAATGCCTCCTCGCCTGAGACGAAATGCAAAACTTTGATTCGATATGTCGATATTTCATACAATTCATGAGTGTCATACCTCAAACTTCCCTATGTAGAATAAAAAGAAAAAACAAATCAGCGTAGAACAAGTCAAAGTCTGGTGAAACTTCTTTCTGAAGCCTTAAAAAAAGAGGATAAGGAGTAAGACATAAAGCAGCATAAAAGCTTGACCACGAAGTTCTTTTCCGAAACCCTCCATTCAATCCAGATTTTAGACATAGATAATTATTATTTGCAGGTATCTTTCCATGTTGAATTCGTCTATGAAACATTCCAATTGCTGTTGTGTCGCTGTTCTCTCTTCAAGTATATTGATTGTTTAAAAATATTATATACACAACACTCTCTGTTTCTGTCTCTTCTCTCTCAAACATATAGGTCGGATATAAAAACAATTTCATAATATCTCATCTCATCGTTATAACTTTCTCAAATTCTCACACAGAATATAATAAAAAATTCTAATTTTTTCAAATTTTAAAACAATAATAATATTAAAAAATAATATTCAAATAATATTTTATTCAACTTTTTTCTAAAAAGTATTTGAGATTTCATTATCCAGACGGGCCACAGTCTGTCAATGTTAGAGGCAAAAGAGAAAAGCATCGACGGAACTTGGAGGAAACTCGAGCTAATCAAATTAGGATTCATGGTAATACAAAAACTTTCTAACATGACATTCATGTCGGATGATGGCATCATGGAGAGACATATTATGAATCGACTGTAACTGAGAAAATCAGATATTGTTGCCCTCAGATCAAGTATTCCCCAAACGTGTTTGCAGGAAAATTTCCGAAAATAAAGAGCAAAGAAATATAGAAATATTTCATATACACCCAACCAGTTCAGCGTCAGCATCAAGTGAATTGGAAGGTTCAAAGAAGCTTAAAATCAAACAAGCTACAAAAAAGACAGCCGATCCTTATAATTTGTCAATGGAAAAACAAGAAAAAGACAGACAAAATAGTGAAGAGGAAAGAGACTGACCTGTTCACCCATGGTTACAACGACATAAGGGTCGCTGCTAAGGCTGTCACGCAAAGCGAGATTAGTGCCTTTCCGAAGCCGAATGCGAAGAAGTCCCTTCACATTTTCCATTAGAACTCAACAAATAAACAGAAGACCGAGGAAAAGAAAAGGAACGCGAACTTCCTGCAACTGGTTCTTCCATTCCATCCTATTGAATTATATATAAAGCCTAAAAAGCCAACCGACCACTATAAATATCTTGCGATGATAAATTACTTCAAAACATGCTCACGAGTCTTCTCGATTTAACATCAAATTATTCATAAAAGATTTTTTGATAAATATTAAAACTTTTTTTGTAAAATACAAGAAATGGAATTTCTCATTGGACACAAACTAATAGGGTAAAATATTATTCAGCCCCCATGGTTTGAACATTTTACATATTGGTATATCTGATTTTTAAAGTTTTGAATATGCTTCATTTGATTATATAAATAAAATGAGATGAGATAAAAATTGAATAAAATATTATTAATATATAATTTTTTTAACATTATTTTTATTTTAAAATTTGATAAAATTAAATTATTTATTATATTTTATATAAAAATTTTAAAAAATTATAATGATTAAGCATAGTTTGGATATAGAGAATATTTCAAACATTTTTAGAATATTTTAATATTATTTATTATTTTATTATATTTTTTATCTATTTTTTATTATTATTAATTATTATGTAATATTTTATTTTTTTATTATAATTTATTAAATATTTAAAAATATATCATTATTTATATATAATTTTATAAAATAAAATGAGACAAAATAATTTGGATATCAAAGGAAAGGAGGAGGATTTGCTAGTTTAATGGCGGAGATTTTCGGAGAAAGTGGATCCGTACCAGACTGACGCATATTAAAAATTGTAGACATATTGTGATGGTAATTTGCTTCAATTTATCAATTAGTTACTTTAAAAAACATATTAATATGTTTTCTCGGTGTAAAGTTTTGTTTGGTTCTTAAATCTATTTCAATTTATCTTAATTTATCTTAATTTATTATTATAATTTTTGAATTTTTATATAAAATATAATAAATAATTTAATTTTTTTAAATTTTAAAATAATAATAATAATAATAAATAATAATTTAATAATATTTAATCATCTTAATTCATTTTAAAAATTAAATTATTTGATAAATATAATTAAAAATATAAGAAATAGCATTGTGTATATCGCCCAGGGCTCCACCAAAAGAATCTTGTTCGACCTGTGCTCTACAATGTCTATATTGCCTAAATGTCACGCATACTGTGGGGCCTTGCATGCATGCCCCAGCACTAAAATGCCTCTCAAAACCATATTTAGCATCTAGTGAAATGTTCCTGGCCCTGGCCCTCGCAGAGTCGCACTGGCTCCGCCAAGAATCATACACTATCCTACGCTTTTTAGCTAAAAACATCGTATCATTTTAAACGTCAAAAAATAAGGATGCATGGTGTTTTTTTTTTTTTTTTTTGTATGTTTTATTTGGTACCTCTAATTCTTGAAGGGTTCGGCTCTAAATTTATAATTTTTAATCCAATTCAACCCAAGATTTCTGCTAAGAACAAACACATATATCGGTCTCGCTATGTATAAAAAGCAGTGGATTGGAGAGGACGTACAAATAAACAAACAGGGTTGCTGGGCGGGCGCTCGCATCAAGCCGGAAACCCCATAGCATGTTGTACGGGCGGGGAGTCTGCCCACATCAGGCGAGTGGGTAAACACTTCGGAGTAAAAAAGTGGGTGGTGCCAGGTGTGGAGACCCACTTGCCACCCGCCTGCCCAAATACAATACGTGTATATATATTATATTATATTATATTATATTGTATTATATGTTTAAAAAATAAAAACAAAATATTATACTAAACTGCATCATTTAGGGTCTTAAAAAACTCTCTAAACCGCGTCATTTTCCTCCCCTCCAGTCTCCCATTCTATCTGGTATGTCTCTACCTCGTCTCTCTCCTTCCCTCATCTCACTCCACCAGTTTTCATCGTTGTCACTATTGTCGTAGACCGCTCTGTCAAGTGTCAATTGTAAGTATCTCAAACCTTGAATAGTAATAAAGAAGGAGAATTTGAAACTTAGATAATTTCTATAAATTGAATGGTATAAGACATTATACATATTTATACTATGTCATATAAGTCTCAACAAAATGACATTGCAGAAAGGCTAAACAGAATTCTATTAGACTTTAGATATTATAAGATCAATGATAGCATATCTTGATCTACCAACACATTTTTTGGAAGAAGCATTATCGACTCTGACATATATATTAAATAGAGTTTAAACCAAAGCAAAACATCTTACACCTTATAAAATATGGATAAGATATAAACCAGACTTAAGCAAACTCAAAGTGTGGGGTATTAAGGCACAAGTACTCGTACTAAGACCATTAAGGGATAAATTGAAAAGTAAAACCTGTAAATACAGGCTTATCGGGTATGTAGAAAATGGAATTGGCTATAGATTTTATCACCCTGATAGAAGATTGATAGAAAGTAGAGATGTTTTTTTCTTGAAAAATTGTAAAAACTAAAGTAAACATGTTTGCAAATGTCACGAGGAAGAAAAAAGTGAAATGTGTAAAATCTTGTATACTCAAGATGTGGGAAACCCCAAGTATGCAATGACAAGTACGAGAGCAGATATTTCCTTCCTGATCTTCATCTCTTCAAGTAGATCGTTCTCAACTCTCTACTCTTCTCTTTCTCTCATATGCTTCTTTCCTTGGTACGCTCTCTCTATTTTTCAGGTTTTTCTCACGTTTTGTAAAGATTGTTAGAGAGCCCTCATGCGCCACCAAAAAAATTGCCACCCTAAGACCAACCAGGGTCATCCTTTTATAGGCAAAAACCACTTTATGTCATCCACACATCGCATTCACTACAAGAAAAATAAATATTTATGATGAGTTATTTACAACAAAAATGATTATTTGTGACGATAGTAGACTCATTCTACAAAGAAATAATCATTTTAGCAGAAAATAACTAAATACAAATAAACAGCTTCTTGTAATGATTTTTGGTCGAGTTTGGAGAACTATCATTTCTCATAATTTTTTACTAACGTCTTTGACCTCTTTCTGATGTTATTTTCTTTTTCCCATTTTTTCTTAACAAAAGCCAGAGTCTTCAAATCATTGTCCCCATAGCCAGCACATGCATGTGACCTACATGCCACATGTGGTATGTGTGATGCCCCCAGCCTCCACTTGTGATTGGATGGTGACTGAAGAATCGATTTCTTGACCTGTCACAATTTCTATCATTCCTGGTGAGGTTTCAAGAAAGCTCAGTAAGTTAACACATAACATACAAACAAATAATATATGCATATAAAGGCAAACCATGAGAATGTATGCATGGACATGTACTTAATCCTAAAACCTTGACTTATGCATATACGTTACAAAAATTAGTGGTAGAAAATCATGTTTGACTCTTCCTTTTCAAAAAACACTTGTCGTCTTTTCTTAACACATATTACTCATAGCCAAATAGTCCTAATTGTAACATATGGGTGGACACCTCACGACTCCCTTACGCACCATCGGCTCCCTGCTAGTTACCGCATCACTTCCCGGCCCACTTGACCGGTGGTGACTACGTTAGAGTTCTTATCATTATGTGGCAATTTGCGTTTCTCCTTCACTGCATCCATCTTATGGCACCCATTAGCGTTAGGTGCTACCCCGCTTTGGAATCCTTTAGAAATAACACATTCGACATTTGGCGACTGTACTTCGTCGACCAAAGGATTACTACTTCCAGTTTATGCACTTCAAAGTAGATAGAGGAATTTCACTAGGACATTCCCCCGTCCTAGCATTTGGGGTCATGACAAAACATATAACCAACTTTTCTTTTGAAAACTATGCACAACCCAAAATACATCAAACATGTGCTTTTCATGTGCAATTTAAACATGTAGATGTCATGTACTATGCAATCATGTCATGTTATCAAACATCACCTCAAAGCATCACCCATTATGGCTTGAGAATATTAGAACATGCAATTTACTTATCACAAAACGTAGGCAATAACAATCGGTGCTTAACATGGCAAGAGACAATTTCCATATCATGTCAACTATAAATGGCCGAAACATTACAAGCATGTAGACATGGCAAGAATCACATGAAATCGAATGCAAAGCACACCATACTATAGATCTCTTCATTCAATTGATATAACAAACAATGCAAAGATCACATGATACAAACAACAATGCAAAGTTCGCACCTCACATACAAAAATTATCCTAGAGTAGGTTAAGAGTCAACTTACAAATATTTGAAGGAAAATATAAGTATCACGATCAAGCAAGCTAAATATGTAATTTTAAACCATTAGACTTGGTGACAACACAAAACCTTAATCCAAGTTGGTGTGTGTGTGGTGGGCGTGTCTAAGGTTTACTCCCTCACGGTTATAAAGCTTCTTCCATGGCTAGAATAGCTCTCCATGTACTTGACCTAGATGAAGTTGCCCTAGGCCAAATGATGTTCATGCCTCCCCACAAGGCTTGGTCATGACGTTTCATCAATTGCACGTGACGGGTGGGTGTATGTGTGTTTGTGTGATGGTTCTCATTTCCAAAGCTTTGTCAAAAGAAAAATTTTAACTCAACCCTAGTAGTGGCCGGTTCTCTCATCCTCCTTAGGGTCCCCTTTTCCTCATGTTTGGCTAGTGAAGGTTCGGTTATTTTCTTGTTAAAACCCTAGTTCCCGAACATGTCTTGTGAAAACTAACACAAGGATTTAACCATATGCCCTTTTCAAAGTCATGGCAAGACACTCAAAACCCATGCCCCTCTTCACCCTTCATTCTATGTAGCCAAGTGTGCATGAAGGTGAAGCGGTCAAAGTAGAGGTTCGAGTTGTTCTTACCCTGCGAGCTCCTCCTCCTTGGATAGATTGTCAACTTCCTCCCTTTACTCGTGGGGTTGGTTGGATGGAGATGGGTGAGACGTACGTGGTGTTTGGTTGGTGAGAAAAGGTGAGAAAATGGAGAGGTGAGCTCCTTCCAGGGTGGGAGAGAGAGAGAGAGAGAGACAAGGGTGGGATGCATAGAGAATCTCAAGAGTTGGGATGCATGTGTGCCATGTGTCTCAAGTCTTCTTGGCTTGGATGAAACCCCTTCCCCTTCTTCTTCATGATTGTTCTTCCTTGGGAAGTCCATGTGACCCTACGCATGAGTGACAAGTGGCTTGCCATCTTGCTTAAGAATCTGAAACCCTAAATGCCCTTAGGGCATGTATCACAAAGTGGTCTTGGTTCATTGAACCTTTGGGGCATATTCATCTTTTGATGAAATGCTAATTCTATGCTAGGTCCTCTTAGGCGTGTGCATTCTTGCCATGTGACATTTGGCGTGTAGATGTTGCCCTAGCTGCCCATCTCTTGCTCTTCCCCTCCAAAGATTCTTCTAGAAACTCAGTAAGTGTGTGTGTGCGCCTTCCCTATGCATAATATGGCATGGGGAAGGCACAATAATGCATAAAGCAACAAAGTATGGCATATATCAATGTAAAACAGTTACAAATGTTAAAGATTGGGATTTAGTAGCCGATAAGAAATAACATGCTATGATCAAAAAGAAAATTTTGCAGACCAGTTCAAACTTTTCCAAGTTCTCTTTGTCATCAGTGTAGCCCTAAATAGAAAATGAAATGGAACTCAATTTCAAAAAATAGAAGCATAGAGAAAAAAAACACAATGCCAGATAATACTCTGCCCATATAAACATAGAACAAGGACTTCAATTCAAACTATAATCAACAAATTCCCAATGAAACAATACGCCATAAGTGCAAAAACTTTGGTCAAAAACTGAAAAATATTTAAGACTAAGATACATATCAAGTTCATGTATACAAATGAGTGATACCTCAGCATGCCTATTTTCTCTTCTCTTTTTTTTTTCGGCCATTTATGTACTAACCTGAGTATAGCTCTACCAATGAAAAATTTAGTGTCAATGACTAATATGTCAAATGTCTCAAAACGTTGTGTTGGTTAGGATATAAAAAAGAAAGTAAATAGAAGAACTTACTTACAAAACTTTAAAATTAAAACTTAAGCTTATTTTTACCAATCTTCTAAAAAACGCAAATAATCGTGCTTCCACCAAATAAGAAATATCTAAACTATACAAGACAATAAAATGCCCATCAGAAAACCAAGATGATGTGCAAGGAAATGTTACGGTTGAAATAAATTAAAACTTAAATAACCTAGAATATGACAATAAATTATATCTATTGAGTCACTTGGTTTTATCATCACATTTTGTAAAGTTTGTAAAAACTTTATTGATGAAGTCAATAGGCATAGTATATGCACACAAGACTATACAGGAGAGAAACTTAAGTAGGACTTGGTTTTATCATCATAAATGAGAGAATATTTATAAGATTTCAGACACAGATGCTTGCACTAACAAACCTTTCCAAACTCCATGGTTGAAATAAGTAATACCACTCGCTTATTCTCAAATCATTAGACATTGTTCTTGAAACTTGCCAAAATCCATGGGTGGTGTGTGGGTCCTTTGGGGTTACAAAAACCCTAATTTTCCTCACTCCCTTTACACACTTTTGCGTCCAAATACAAAGCAACCTAGACATGAGTTGTGCATGAGAGACACGTGGCATGTGGGTGGTGAGAGTGGCGTGTGCCCTACATGTGGCCATGCATTCTCTCTTCTCCCAATCCATTTCCTTCTTCTAGAACCTTAGGTGCATGTTGGCCAAGTGTCATTTGTATGCTAACCAAGGTGCAACTTCCATAGATCCTCAAACGATGAGCTTTTAAGGAAACTAAAAAGTCCTCCCCACCATGTGGTGCCGCCCTTCTCAATCCCTCGACCCCAACTAGGGTTTCAAATCCTAATCTCTCATAGTAGCCGAAAACTCTATGGTGCTTTTGGGCCTTCTTGCGGGCTTGGACACCCAGTGCACTAAGAGCAAAAACAAATAAGACCCATGATCCCAAGTGTACTCCTCTCTTCTTGGCCCAAAGATTAAAGCAGTGACTAAAGGACAGACAAGGACTTGACTAAGTCAAGTCATCACAGTATGAGATCGTATAAAAGATCAACCTTTATGTTAGTTCTCTTCTAGGCACAACCAAATAAAACGGGTCCAAACTATTTACTGGGTTAATTTCCTTTTTAATTTTATTTTCTTGGGCTGCTGTTATAAAGTGGCACTTTTAATTTTATTTTATTGTTAGGCTACCTACTTCCTCCTTTTAATTAAATGTTGTTAGAGCACTCTCATTGGATTAGCCAAAGTTAAAGGACAATTTTGCTGAATATAAGAGAAATTTAACTTTTGACTATTCCATTCACATAAATCTCTACATTGAAATAGCTATTTTTTCATTATATAATAATAAAATAATATAAGATAAATTTGATTTTGGTTATTCACATTAAATCTTCACATTAGATTATATATTTATTTATTATATGGTAATAAATAACTAATAATTTAAAAAATATTTAATTTTTTAATTATTAATTTATTTAATTTTATCATATTTTACTATTCTACTTATTATATGTTAATTAATAATCATGTTTTTATTAAATTAATATATCACTAAGTCAAATTAATATATTAATTGTGATAAAAATATGTGATAGAAAGAAAGCGAGATAAATAATTAATAAAATATGTATTTGATGTATGTACAGTAACCTTCAAATTTGAAAAAACTTTTGAAAGTCATTGTTGCTAAATTTCAAATATTTGGAATTTGACTAATCCCATGTGAGCATATTTTACTCTTTAATAGCTAAATACTCATTGGATTTAACTTTTAACTAATCCAATGAGAGTGCTCTTATAAAAGTAAACCAAGCCCACGAGAGACCATGCACTGGCAATACCGAGAAAGAGAGAGAAAACAAATTCCTTAGAGACTAAAAATGCTTCTTCGTAAAATTATTTGGATCACATGATTCCGCGACTAGGATGGAATAGATATTTAAAAAAATATTAAGGTTTTAGACTTAATTAGTATATTGACAAAAAAAATGTATTGTCCACTTAATGATAACGATATATTGACAAAAGAAAATATATAAAATAGTATTTTTAATATATTTCAATTTTCAACTAATTAATCACCACTTAAATGGAACTCGATATTATTTTAGATTCTAGAATCATCTATGATTGGATACGTTATATATCACTTGGTTTAGGGAATCTAATTGATGTAGGAGAATCCAGGTCCAATGATTAGGCTCAATTGACAGATGCGGCGTTAAAAGCACTAGACTACCTCGAAGAGGTAGGCAAGCACAAAACCGGCAGGAAGAGATGAGTATTCCTAAGATTTTGGCAATAAGCAGTAGATTTAGGCAAGAAGCGGCAGATTTGGATGAGAAGTGGTATTCCTCAATTGGGCAAGGAGACGTATTCCTCGATTGAATGAAGAGAAGTGGCGCGACCCCATCCAGAAAGCTTTCTTTGGGGTGCACGTCATGGTCACAAGGCTCTGCTTGGTGGATCCCTTGTCGACATCAAAATCAAGCATTTTCCCTTCAAAATCGCCACTTTTAGTTAATTTTTACATTTTTGGTTAATTTTCTTTTATGGTAATTTTTATTTTTAGTATTGATTTTATTCTATAGTAACGATTCTTAGGCTAGATTTGAACCATAGTTATCTTATTCCATATTTTACTCTCTGTTTGCAATTTTCTCAATCTCAATCTCTAGCTTCCGTTGCGGCAAATGCAAACCATTTCTAAAACAAATTTCCAATGAAACATAGGAAGGAATCATAATAGGTTAAAGCATCACCTTCAGAAGTCCCATCTCCTTTTCGGTAGGAAACAATTTTATGACATCCTCCACTTGGATGGTCGCGGTGGTATCCAGCGTGATGCTTGGGCTTTGGTTCAAACAATGCGAGGGAGAGAGTGTAATAGATGAAGAGAGAGAGAGAGAGAGAGAGAGGAACTTATCGATACTGATGCCAGACGGAGAGCAGTACAATACCCCAACAACGAGGTGAGCTGGAGGGAAGATGAGGGTTTCTAGTTTGTCTATCAAGAGAGAAAAAGAAATAAAAAGGAAAATATGAAACAAGGGAAATTCAAAAGTGTTAAGCAATAAGAGGGGAAAAAGAAGAGGGAACAGAAAAGTGCATTTTTAATTTATTATTATGATCTTTTACTGCAATTTAATTTCGCTGCAAAAGAGTAAAAAGTACATGCAACAAAAAACATTTTTCCATCAACATTATTTGCGACATAATGGTTTCGCCGCAAAAAAAGACCAAGCAAGGAGCTATTGTTCAGAGTGCAGTGAACGAATTCCTATCTGGACCAGAGCTAGGTACGTAGTGGCTTTAAAACTAGAAGAGATTAGAATGCACCGAATGGACTTCAGTACAATGTTCAGTCCAGACTGTAATAAAATTATTTGCAAAGATTTAAGTTTCGTTGGGAAAACTTGTTATTTGCAGCGAGTCTTGTCCCGTTGCAAATAAGTTTCTTTTGCAATGATGAAAAAACCATTATAAATACTCATTATTAGTAATGAAATAAATATTTCGTTGCAATTAGATACTTATTTGCAATGAGTAAGTTTTCGTTGGGAAAACTTGTTATTTGCAATGAGTTTTGATCCATTGCAAATAAGTTTTGGAATGATGTATCGGTATCATTACTTGCTACAACATTTATTTTGCTGCAATTAGACAAATATTTGCATGGATTAAAGTTTTTGTTAGGAAAACTTGTTATTTGCAGTGAGTTTTGATCCATTGTAAATAAGAATATATATATGTATTGCCATTTGCAACGATACTTATTTCATTGTAATTACACAGTTATTTACAAGGATTTAAGTTCCCGTTAGAAGAACTTCAAGTAAGAATATATATGTATTACCTTTTGCAACGACACTTATTTCGTTACAATTAGACAAGCTTCTGTTGGGAAAACTTGTTATTTGCAATTAGTTTAGAATATATTTGTATTGACATTGGCAATGACACTTATTTTGTTGCAATTACACACTTTTTCATTTTTGTTGGCAGAACCTCTAATTCACAACGAGTTTTGATTCGTTGGAAATAATAATATATGTGGTTAATACCTATGAGAATTTGCCATTGCAAATGCCTATTTCAATAAAATAGTTTTAATTGTTGCAAATGATGCATTATTAGCAATGAAAAAATAATTTGTTGCAAAAAGTCATTTATGTTGTAGTGATATTAATCATGATGGAGATACTAGATATGACTCTACATAAAGATAAGAAGAATAGAAAATTTTGGTAACTCAAAGATGAAAGTCATTTATACGTAAAACTCAAAGCTAGTCTGTTCTAGCTGAATGGTTTTCACATGAAGGATTTGGGAAGAATTAATGAGATACTAGCTGATATGGTAATGCATTCAAACAAGAAGAACAAAATATATTGGTAACGTAGAGAAGTCATTTCATCAAAAGTCTCAAAGCTTTCCAGGCATTATCTATTTTTCCTTTTTGATGAACATTATGCTCAAACTTTCTTCCTTAATAGCTCAGGAGGCTTGCTCCATTACTAAACAAGTTAATGTGTTGCTACTGTCAGTTTTGCTAGGCAAGGAAATCAATGCTTTGAGCTAATGTTTGAAGTTGAAGTTGAAGTACTTGAGTGTAACAATTCATTCATTTAGGAATTAGTCTTCTAGATTTTGTTCATATCGTTCTTAATATGTGGTAGTTGGGTTTTTCTTTTAGACTAGTTACTTCCATCATGGACTGAGTGTGAACCATCTGATCTTTTGTCACAACACATGTCGAGTTTCCCACAAACAAGAGATTGCCCAATGAGTGAGTCTCCAAAGTGCAAGTTAATGAGATATTTTGTAGACATAATAGTTTTAGTGAATATTTGTGTTGTGGACGTGTTTAGCACCACAGTGAACCTGCACTAAAAGAATTGGGTCTTGACGGACATCCTATATGGCAACAATACCCCGAGACGATCCTTGGTCCAAGCACTCTTCTTTCCTTCTAACCTCTTTTCTATATGTTCATTATTGTCTTGTTTGTTGTCTCAACTTGTCTATTGGCTTGGGGGTGTCCAGGGGAGGAATATTTGACTTTAATTCCAAGCTTGGCACACCAATTTTGATGGTGATCCGAGTCAAATTGCAGACCGGTGTCCAAAATGATGCTCTGAGGTATCCCAAATAGGCATATAATGGTTTTCCATAGAAATCTAGGGACATTTTGTGAAGTGACGGTCGCCAATTCTTCAGCTTCTGCCCATTTTCTAAAGCAACCAACGACGACGATTATGGACTTTGCTCACCCTTTACCTAGAGGCATGGGATTGACTAGGTCTATACCCCATTAGGCGAATGGCCAAGGAGATGTGACTGACGTTAGTGCCTCAGGCGGGCAGCTTGGAATTGGCGCATATTGCTAGCATTGAGTGCATTTCCTGGCGAATTGTTTGGCGTCTTTGAGAGCGTGCGGCTAGTAATAGCTGGCCTGCATAACCTTAGCAGCCAGAGCCCTTCCCCCCAAACGATTTCTCCATATTCCCTTGTCCACTTCCCCTATGACACACTATGGTGAAAAAAGCAGCTTTGTTTAATGGAGAAACCCCATTTGTATAATGTGCCTTTGATCGTGTTGAAACAAACGACTTTGTTCTTAACTATCCTTGCTTATTCCTTATTGCGCAGGAGTTTCTCAGTAGTCAAGAACTTACCTATGTCACATGCCCATTCTAGGATCTCTGTGCTTATCTTTGAGAATTAGAGTTCGATGGCTGGGACTTTGATTGTTTGGGTTATCACCTTCCATGGTAGGGCTTTCTCATCCCTTCTAGTTGCTACTCGTGCCAACCTACCAGCGATCTATTCTTTAAACATTTGGTTCACTAACCTCTAGTATATTGCTTCAACGTTTTTCAAGTCAAAAGGCATTACTTGGTAGCAGTATAACCCTTGGTCGTTTATAAATGCTATTTTTCTTAGTTGTCTTGGCTCATATGGATTTGGTTATATCTAGAGTAGGCATCCATGAAACTTAGCATCCGGTGTCTTACTGTGGAGTCCATAATTAGGTCAATTTTGGGTAGCAGGATGCTATCCTTGGGGTAGGACTTATTAAGATTAGTGAAATCGATCTCAGTCGACACTTTCCATTAGATTTCTTTACGAGAACCATGTTTTCGAGCCATTCCGAATTGTGGGATTCTCTTATGAACCATGCCGCCAAGAGGCGGTTGACTTCCTTCGCAATTGCTGCGTATTTCTCGATACTGAAACTTTTTCTTTGCATGACCACCCTCATCTACGGACTGACACACAATCGACGTTCTATAACTTGTTTATCAATCCCGAGCATGTGCTTGTCCCACTAGGCAAAGACACCCCTATGTTCGGCGAGTAGTTGTTTCAATTGTTGACTTTCTTTGCTTCCCATTTTGGTCTCGATCTTCATTGTGGCTTCTAGGTGAGCTAGATCTAGAGTGATTAACTTGAGAGACTCATCAACTTCACCTTGTTTCAGGGACCCTTCGTCCTAGGTTTCTACTTCATGTACAATGATCTCGAAGGGGCAGGGATTGCTCGCTTAGAGCTAGCAGCTCGGCTACTTTGACTTCTCTTTCTCCTTCTTTGAGCTCTTATATGTAATATTCCCTAGCGAGTACTTGCTCACCGCACACCTCCCAAATGCCTGTTTCTGTGAGAAATTTTATCTTCAGGTGGTATGTAGAAATAATGTCTTTAAGGGCATTCAGGGTTGGTCATCCAATAATGGTATTGTAAGATGAGCAAGACTTGACTACCAAGAATTCAGTCATTGTCGTGGTTGTGTGTGAGCTAGACCCTACTGATACCGATAAGGCGATGGACTAGACTGGCTGCACCACTTCTCTTGAAAATCCTTTCAATGGGGTGGGCAACGAGCGCAATCTGCTTTGCTTGATCCCCATCTTCACAAAAGCATCCCCAAAATGGATGTCAATCGAGTTGTCGTTATCGACCAATGTCCTCCATGTGGTGTAATTAGTTATCAACATTGTTACTACCAATGCATCGTTGTGTAGGTAGATTACTCCCTTGCAGTCGTCATTGTTTAAGGATATAATGGTCATTGGCCATGACTTTGGTTCTTTAGCCGGTCTTCTAATGCTGAAGACTTATTCATATTTAGCTTTGTGGGCATAGGCTCTTTCTTTTGGAGGGGGTCAAGCCATCTCCAACAAACCCTCTAGTGATGGTGAGGATTTCCACAAGGGGAGCATTGTTTCTATCTTGGCTTTGGCAAGAAGCCAGAGTGTGGTTCTCTCTCTCGGATTTTCTCCTTCTAGAGCTTTCACTCCTAAGGCACCTCTGCTCTTGATCCTGTCTCCTTTCGCCCGATTGCCTTGGTGGTGAGGAATTCTGGGCGACTAGCTACTCAAGCTACCCACTGCCTTTCATTTCCTCGATTCTTCTTTTTAAGGATTGACAGTCTTCCGTTCAGTGTCCCCCTCCATTATGATAAGTACAGAATCATTTGGCCCTTTGAACGTGGTTGTTGCTGCCCCGAGTTGGTTCCTCGGTCTTGTCTTGGAAATTCATGCTGGAGTATTAGACCCTGGTGTTCAACATTCATGTAGGAGCACCTCATTCTCGCCTTTTGTTGCTTTGGTTATTTCTTGTCTTTGGGTCCCTTTCTTTGTATCTTCCCTAACCCATGAATTTGCGCAAAGTGGTTGGGGTCTTCCTCGCCAGCTCCGCCATGAACTTGTTTCTACGTTAGATTCCTCACATTAATGCTGCTAACGTGATTTTTTTGTCTTGATCGTTCGCGTCATGCATTCCTTATTGAAGTTGGCTAGCCATCATGCGTTCCTTATTTAAGCGGGCAAGGTATGCCTTTCATCCTCCCTTTGTTTCATTGTAAGGATATCTGCAACAGGTCTCCTTCTCCTACTCGCCATAAATTGGGTCAAAAATTGCCTATCCACCTCCTCAAAGAAGTCTATAGAGCCTGGTTACAACACTCCAAACGATTCCCAGGCAGATCCCTTCAGGGTTAAAGGAAACGCCCGGCACAAGATGTCCCCAGGAAAACCATGAAGTGTCATATTAGCTTTGAACGTTTTCATATGTTCAACGGGATCTTTAGATCCGTTATACATCTCGACTAGTGGAGATGTATCTTTTTCTTTTCTGCATCATCGTCAAGGGGCCTACCTATGCTCTGCAACTCTACCTCTGCCTACTCGGCATGGCTTGGCATGGCACCTTCTCCCAAAGTGGCGCTCCTACACTTTAGGGATTCATTCTCACGGTGGATTGCCTCCATCTTGGCTATCATCCTTCTTAGTGTTTCTTCCATTTCCACCAGTCTTCCCTCCATGTTTGTCGAAGTGGCTTCCTCGTCTCGGGTTGCATGAGAATGTGTTGTTGCAGGCATGCGAAAAATACGTTAACATACAATGATCCCACAGATGGCGCTAGGGGCCCTGTTATGGCGAGTATTGTCAATGTCGCCTCATACTTAGCCTCATTATTGGTGATATTTAACTTAAGGGCCGGCTTTGCGTAGTATACATTTGTATCATTCTTCGCCACCATATACACCACTAGAAACTGTGGAGGTAATAGATGGTGAGCAATGACCACTCTCCAACTAAAAAGGGCCGGCATTACCACTAGGAGCCAAAGACGCCTCACCCGCATCATCAAAAGCAGCAGTAGAGCTTGTCGGGATCATAGGGGTAGTCTCCAAAACTACAGAATGAATGGTCACTTCAATAAAGACTTCATTAGAACCAGAAGTGCCATCCTGAAAAGGCTAGTTGGACAGCCTGTCGATTGAGTGACATAGAGGACTCAGCCTCCAACACAAGTGAAAAGTCAAGCTCCTTTTGTTCCATAATTTCCTCGAGTGAATCTGAAAAAGGAGAAACAGGATGATCTTAACTACCTTCACCAGGAACCAAAGAAGCCCAAATGGGCCTTTCCACTGTAAAACTTGACTCATCAGACATGTCAGCCTCAAGACGAATAGGACTACATGCCGAGCTAGGCTTCTTTCCCCTTTGGCTCGAAGGAGTTGAGCACCTTCTCTTTTGCCCTCGAGACAAAGAATAAGCACCTAGGAATTGGCAACCAAAAACGTGAACCCGATTGGGCGAAACCAAAAACCCGTTGATGTTGACACAAGTAAGAAGAACATATGACCAAGTGCCATTGTCATTCTGTTCCACATACATAAACGATATGCAAACGAGCATCCTCCTGATCAGAAAGAATGATGGCAAAATCACCGCACGTTCGGAACAGTCCCCTACACCTCACGAATAGGGAATTCACGAGAGGCAACCCCGTCAAGTGGGAATTCCCAACTGCTACTAGAGACAAAAAATAGATTCTTGTGCCATTCTTTGACATGAGAATAACGGTGCTCCAGATGCACCACTCTATAGCTGGGTCCGAGACTGTAAGCAACGTAAATCTCTATCTATATGCCTAGCACCCTGGGTATAGTGGAATTCCCTCGTTGTAATGTCTAGATATTCCTCACCTGGGAACTCCAAACCTATCACCATGCAACACAACATGCCAATAAGATCCTTCAGGCATTATGTACCAACTGCGACGGAGCAAGCCCCAAAATTTCAAGCACATCTCGTATAGGTGGATAGAACAAAAGGTGGAGCCCCATAAAAAACATGAGAGAATACAACATTACTCAGGCGGTAAAACCTTCATAATCAACTGCCCCACAAATTCTAGCATCACAGCATCAGGAATCTTGTATAAATTCCTCACAAAGTCCAGGTTGGCTCAAGACATTGTAGTCAACCACTGGCTTCCTTCACAATTGGGAGAACAGTGCAAGTTAGTTTCCCTATGTGGATAGGGGAATTACAGCGTTGAAATGACCTAGCGCAACAGGTGCCAAAGTGAAAAGTCTTGCATGAAGCCATCAAGGAATAAGGGATTCAGAAAAGAAAGAAAGGTTAATCGAAAGTAGGAAGACAAGGAATGGAAGGAGCACAATGACTAAGGACGAGTTAGTGTTGGAAAAGGAATGAAACGGTAAAGGTGGCAATATGAAAAGGCAAACCAAGTTGGAAACATGGCTTCGCTTGAATCTTCACCAATAAAACAGAGAAATGTGCCGCGTGCAAAAAGGGAAGAGAAAGAATACAGATAGATCCTCAAGCCACCTAAAGAGACGCGAAGGTGGAACGATGCATGCCCTGACATGGGGACATGCGTTGACAGACAACAGAAAATAATAACAAAACTCAAGTCACGAAGTGGCGGGAAGAAAAGAAAAGTCCCATCACATTCATATGATAAGACTCCATGGGGTAACTAAAGGGACAAAAGTCTCCCCTCACCAAAGGGCCACCCCCACACCTTAAAGGTCCAAGGTGCAATAATGCACACCAACAAGCATTAGCATTGAAGAATTCACCAATAGGCAGATTAGTAACAAACCCTGAATCAAGAGGCTTGCCCACAGATATGGTCATATCCAAGTCTCCTAGGGGCAACATAAAGGTCTAAAATGTACTCCAAATAACCACCCATTATCCGATAATGCACAATTCAAATAATAACTATCTTAGGCCTAACTTAAAATAGAGGATTGGGTTGTTACACGAGCCCTATCACTTTATCCCATGCTCTATATATGTTGGAGGAAATCCACAGTCGAGGTAAGTAGATCTGGCCCTTTGATTTACGGAGACACCGCACATACAATTTGACTAACATAGGCATTAGAGGTGTTTAATACCCTTCAAACTTTCTTGGGTTCTTCTAGTGCATGTTTGACACAAGAATTCGTAGGGGTGTGAAACACGTCCACGACAATTTGTGTTTGAGAATAACTTCTAAGCATCCAGTCCATTAAAGGGCTGAAAACAACCTCCAATGTGCTTCTGCCACATAGCCCACCCATTAGACCCAGAATGGGACTACATCGCACTGAACCCAGCTCCCTCACCCCCTCGAAACCCAGATCATTGGTTGAACCTCGTCTCTCTCTCATCGAGGACTTAGAAAATCCCTCGCCCCTCAACATCGTGAACGTCTCTCCCATCAACGACGTGAACATCTTCACCCATCGACAATACGTTCTACGGTCATTGACGCCGGATTCCCTGATCTCATTGACACCACCCTCACGAGCCCGTATAAATTTAAATGTTGCCTAAACATATTATGCCCATTTTTGTAGAAAGTTATCAGAAAATTCAAGAATAGACACCATGTTCTAGATTGTCTTTTAAATTCAAGAAAAATCAAGGTAAAATGCATCTTCAAAACAAATCATGGAGGACAACGATGGTGGTTGCATCGGACCGCGTGGTGGTTGTGGTTGGTGTTGAACTGCGTGGTGGCTGTGGGTGGCTACATCAGACTGGTTGGCATCGGATTGGGTGGCTGCATAGAAGAAGGGAAGGAAAATACATTTTAGGGTATTTTAGGTAACAATTTGATGTAGTCATCCTCATGGTTTTATTTTATACAATGCTAAGTTAAGGCTCAAAACGGTCATAACCGCTCCAAAGCGTAACTGTTTGTGTTTTTAGTTTCCCTTTCTGCATGGTACTGGCAGATGCACCTTGCCTTTTTATAGTTTGGTTGAGCATTCTCTACTACGTACTTGGGTGCATCACCCTCTCCAGACCCAATATCCTTTAATACTTCCTACCCAAGCATGGCAAGATGGGCAGCGTCACAAATTTGGAGGTGATCTCTATTGTCTAGTTCTACTTATTAAAATTTTGTACATATTTTGTAGAATATAATAATTAGACTAAAAATATCAATTTTTTTAAGAATAAAAGATTATATGGTAATACTGTCATCATATCACATATGTCATAAATTATAATTATTTATATAAATATCAAGTAACATTACATCCTACCATCATAGAGATATCGCGTACGTGTATAGGCTTCAAAACTACGTAATAATTATTCTAGTTAATCGAAACTTGGGCCTACCTCAGTCCCCATGCCTAGCTTGGGATGGTGAGGAGCCCATGCTTGGTTTTGGGTCTTGCTTTTGGAGCCTTTATTGCTTGGGCAGCAGATCATTTATCTATGTTATATCAAGGCTGATATTAAAACCACCATTTGCATTAATCATTTATCTATGTTATATCAAGCTGTTAATACGCAAGAGATGCGTGTACGTACGTGCGCGCAGCACCATTTAGTTCCCTCTTGACATGACGAATTTGCCATGTAGTGTTAGCCAGTAGTTGCTACATATCTGAAACAAAATTGAAACTTTTCTGCAATTTGTTCCCTTAAGCCAGCATTGCTTGCACCAGTTGACTTGAGTCCCCTTCAAAAAGCACATAATTCAAACTCAGCTCTTTACAAAAATTAGCAACAGTAAGTAAACCCTTAGCTTCTGCAATAGCTGGATCAACATAATAGAACTTAATTGGGTTGCATTAAACTAGCAAGAACAGAACCTATATCATCTCTAATGATACCAATACCAATCTTATTACATTCATTTCTAATTGTGTGTGGCAATACAAATATTTTTAAGTATTTTCAGATATTTTCAAATGTTTCTTTATTAAATATTAAGCAAATACAAAATACTTTAAATTTCAAATTTTTAGCTTTTTTATCTAATCATTATAACTTTTCTAAAATTTCAAACAAAATACAAAAAATAATACTATTTTTTCAAATTTTAAAACAAAAATTATATTCAAATAATTTTATAATTCTTTTATTCAATTTTTTTTTCCTCTTTTTTCTTAAATCTTAACAAAACATATTAATTCAAATTATTTTATATTTTCACAATCATTCACAAATATATTAAGATATTCTAAATATCCAAATCTCCTAAATAGGAAAATGGTTGGTGTGAAGATAGTTTCCATTTTATTTTTTTAATGAGAAAAAACTCAACTTCAGTACAGAAGTCGGAAACGTGTTCTCGATTCTCATGATGTATATATTCAAAGTCTAATCTCTGCTGCCATGTGCTCAGCAAAGGCTATTCTTCTCTCTCTTTAGTCTCTGCATCTTGTTAAGTTTTGGAGACCACTTGGCACTTTTTCTGTAAATGCTTTTCTTTTTGTTTTGCATTTATTTATTTTATTTATCTTTTAACAAGTCATACATAAATAGGGTCCCATCCTCACCAACCATTGGAAATATACAGATGACAATCTATGACCAACAATAATTAATGTATCCACTTTTGATAGATATATTAATCTTTGAAAAACACTAAATTACCTCCTACTTTGACGGCTCAAAGTGACCGTTGACTTTTTTTATTTATTTAATAATTAAAAAAGTAATTTTAATCGTATTGATATATTTTTTTATTTTTTAAAAATATTTAAACATATTAAAAAAATGTGAATAGAAAAATAAAAAAAAAAAACTAAAAAAACACTATCAATCAAAATGAGTGGGCTACTCTAAGCGGCAGAGTAGCCCGACTCTTAATCTTTTGCTTGTTTCAACCATAGAATAAGATTAGATTAGGGCATTGACATGATCATCAAAGGATTAAACCAACAGAGGGTATGAAAACTTAAATGAGTTCTCCATTAAATGCTTTTGATTAATGTTACATACTATACTTTCAATACACTTTTATCTCAAAATTCAAAATGTGATACTTTTTTTATTTATTTATTTAGGAGAGGAGGATTTTGAACTCCAAACCTCCATTTTGGAGGTTAGGATTATGTCAACCAGACTACAAATCTTTGACCAAAATGTGATACTTTTATTACCTTTTGATCATCTTTTATTTTTAAAACAGAAAAATTTAAATGTTGATAGGCAATGTCATCTCGTTATAATAGCTAGAATCAAAATAAGATGAGAGTCAGTGTGTATATAAAATTTTTGAATACACTTATATAAAATGGGACCCAAAATATCTTGCTTGTCATCCATTAATACCAACTTCCAGTGCTTGTGCATTACATGCAGCTTGGATCAATATTCCTCATAGTAAACAGTAAGGAAACAAGGTAACGGAATTTTAGCAACTCACTGGGGTTGACAGCTGAAATAAAGGTAAAAAAGTAAAGGTGGCAATTTAAAGTGCTTTTAAAGTGATCAACTAACCTGATCTCCATTCTCCACCTCTAATTGCCTCGATAATTGTTGTAGAGAATCTTGAGCACCTTTTGAGTTTTATTAATCTACTTCTTAATTTGTTGGCACTAAAAAGCTGGCAAGAAAAGTCTATATATCATGAGAAGCGATAACATGTTTTCGAGAACACTTTAAAAGAATAATTTCCAAAATTATAAATGATTTAACAAAAAAAAAAGTAGATAAAAAAAATGGATACAATTAATTCCAAAAGTTACAACGTCGAGCAATCGAGATATCTTAAACCATAAAATATGTTCTATTTCAGCTGCAAGCTTCTAAGGGATCTTCATCACCATTGATTTCCTTTGAGATAATAAAAGGAATTGAGTTAAAATTTCACTGTGATCCCTTTTAGTTTATTCTTCTGCAACTCAGTCGTCCGAAACCAATTGAAGAAGTTCTTCATGAAATTGAGGCATGCAATTGCATGGTACCTATTGGGTTAAGGGAAATGCTTATCCCACAGATCGGGGTCCCCGATTGAGTTTTTTTTTTTCTTTTTACTTAATGCAATAGAATAGAAAAATGAAGTAGGATAGTAAATGATAAAAGAATTAAAAAAAAAGGATCAATGCAATAGAACGAAAAATTGAAGTTTGGGAGGAAAAATAAAGATAGAACAGAAAAATACAAAAGAACGGGAGTGTGAGCACTCCGCCACCCAAGGTGTAACACTCGAGCTCTAAGCCCAGGTTCCGTTGAAGCCCAGCCCGAAAGACCCCTAGACGAGACAACGTCGTTTTGGTGAGTCTCTTCTTCCCTTTGTGATTTTCTTTTCTCTTCTCTCCCAGTCGATTTCCCATCCCTATTCACTCTCGATTTCTTCTCTCTGATGTTTCCAACTTCTTCCCCACATTCTGAAGTTATTTTCGGTTTCTCATGTGAAGTTTTCCCTCGCACCCCTAAATCACTTCGATTCTCTCCCTCTTACTCATTTACTAGTTCATCCTTGTGGGAGCTGTGTTTCTTTTCGTCTCTCTGTGTGTCCTCGGAAACTCGTTGCCGCTGACTGGGTTCCACAACGGTGAGTCATCTCTCTCTCCCTTCCTCTGTTTCTCTTTGTCTCTCCGACTGCTTCGTGACTGTTCATGGGTTGATTTTGCTGTACAGTTGGCTTGTGGGTCTCTAGATCCTGGTATTGCTGCCGAGCCTCACATCGGAAGTGCTAGACGTGGTAAAATCTCTTCTCCCACCATCCGATTCCAGTCTCATTACTTTATCTTACACTCTGTTTAATTTTCGCACACATCTCCTCTCCGTTCGAATTCGTAGTGTACACTTTCAGACCACTCAATTTTTTCCCCTTTGTGCACAAACACTTTTCTCTTTCACTAGAGATCTCTATGAACTTTGGGTGTAGACTTCAGTGGGTTGCACCCATTCGAAGTGTTTCAAAGTTTTGTGACTCTTTTTGGTAAGCTTTTTCCGAAGCTTTAAGTAGTATTTGGATATTATAGTTGGATTGTGAAATGTGGTAGAGTGTTACTGATATGATTGTGGTGTTGATCAGAATTTGCACTACTGCGGTACACTTTTGGCAATTTGTTACCTATGTAAATTTATGTTGTTTTGGTGTTTTATCTGTTGGATTGTGGTTGCTTATGATGGAAGTCTTGAAGTTGAGGAGTATGATTGTTTTGGACGGTTTTGTGAGACTGTTTTGGACTAGTAATTGGAACTGTTTAGTGTAATTTTTGGGTTATTTTTTGGCTGGTCGGGTTGGGTTAAGTGCCTGTTGGGTGGAAATTACTTGGTGGTGCTAGAGTGAATATATTGAAGGTTCGAAGTAGGTTGTCCGGATTTACCTTATGGAGAAGTTTAGATTAAAAAGGGCTGATTTAAGTTTTATTAATTGAGTTTAGTGGTATACCTGTTTAGATTATTAATTATGTGGTATATATTTATTGTTTTAGGTTGTGATACTGTTAGAGAACAGATCCAAGGCATATCTTGTACACGGAAGTCAGGTAAGCGGGGTTCGTATACTAGTTTTGCATAAATGAAATGAAATGAGGTTGACTTTGAAAATAAGTATGTTTGTTTTTGAAAAGAAATCTGAAAACGACCTCAGATGTTTATTCTGCATATGCATAAATTCTATATAAGAGAAAGTATTTTCTACCATGACTGGTGTAGACATGAGCTAATTTTGTGCATTCTTTTCTGAACTATGCAAAAGGAATGAATATGAAAATCTAAAAGTTTTTGCTATGAATAAATGAAGATATTTTGGATTTTGTTTATTTCGAACATGTGAAATGATCTGAAACTATTCAGTATTTTGTTTTGATATGATGTGTCATCTAAAAACCTTGGCATGAAGTTCTGAGTCTATATATGAATGTGATCTGATTCCAATGATGTTCCATTCTGTTTCTGTTAAGGCCCAGCCACAGGTATAATGGTGGTTTATAAACCTACCACGGGGGTGAAACATGGAATACGGCCCAGCCACGGGTATAAAGGTGGTTTATAACCCTACCACAGGGGTAAAACATGGTATACGGCCCATCCACGGGTATAATGGTGGTTTATAACCCTACCACGAAGGTGAAACATGGTATATGGCCCAGCCATGGCTATAATGGTGGTTTATAACCCTACCACGGGGGTTAAACATGGTATTTATCCCAATGTGATGCTATGAGATGATATGAATATAATGTTTCAGTTTGGATATGCCAATGGATTTTCTTTTTGAGAATAAATTTTTCTTTCTGGAAATTTTGCTCTAATTTTTTGTACCAAGTTTTTTTTATGCATTTCGAAAGTAAATATGTTGTTTCTGCATTCTGAAAGTAAGTATTTTGTTTGCATACCGAACGTTATAAATGCTCTTATTTACATGCTAGTATATGCTCTCTGCTGCTGAGTTGTTGATAACTCACCCCTTAATCTTCATAATATTTCCAGGTGACATTGATGGTTCAACTGAGGATCAGTATTAGAGTTTGTGGACAAGATTAGTTGTGAATAGTTATTGGGTATCTCGCGGTATTAGTGCTGTTGTTGGATGTTATTTATTTATTAAGTTGATTTCAATGGATTTAGATAGTTTATGGAGACTTATGTCAATTTTATTTTATTCTAGTTTGTTATTTGAGACATGAAGAAGAGTTTATATTTTAATTGGGTTGTTGGATTGAGGATTTGATATGTGAGTATGTATGGTTTATTAAATTGAAGTATTTACGTTTGATTTGAAGTTTTGGAAGTATATATTCTTGGATTTGGAAATACATTAGTATTGTTAGACTTAATTATCAGGTTATTTGAGTTGACTCTCTGGATCCTTGGGGTCGGGGCGTTACAGAAGGTGCTCACAATGGTGATGGTGCGAGCACTTTGCCTCCCAAGATACTCCCTTAAGTCCTGAGTATTTTGTCTCTCAAAATGCTCGCATAAGTTAAGCTAGTACGCTAGGCTGCATTGTAGGCTATCAGACTACAAGGAATATATTCCCCGCAGCAAAAATTTTATTTATTAAGGATAAAAAAAAATACTTGTCATGGTGAAGTCAGTTAAACTTGCCTATAAATAGAGAAAGTTAGCTAGCTGGATAACAAAGGAAGTGGGAGAGAGAGTTGCAATGTGTGCAAAAATAGTGCGTGGCACTATGCAAGTAGGAAATGGTGGAGAGAGAGAGAGAGAGAGAGAGAGAGAGAGAAAAGAGGTCGAAGAAAGAAAGTGGCAAAGGAGAGAGAAAAGAAGGAAAATGAGAGAAATTGAATAGGAGTCTTTTAATCTTGATCGTCCCACCACAGGATGATACAGACAGAATGGTAGGGCTTGGGTTGCATGTCTTTAAGGCATATGCCTTAAGTCCAATCCTCAATCTCTCTTAGAGTGAGGGTCTCACATGTGGCGTTGCACCATACCTTTGAGCTCATACGATATGATCTGTCAAGTCGTAATCCTTTCTGCAGACCCACTCTAGATGTGACTCTTTAGATGGAGTGTTGGCTTCTGTGTATGACACTGTTACCTTACGAGTGTTTCCGTATAATCCCGAAAAGTTTGTGAGCCTGCAAGGGTCTTGTCATTGACCATTGCTTGCCTTAAGTTCATTCTTCGCCTTTGTACGTTCGGCGGGTTTTCTAGCTCGCCTACCACAAGGTAAGAAGTCATCTATCATCTTACATCGGGACATGTGAGTTAGGCTTTTTGCATAGTGTTGCTTTTCCATATATTGGACTAGCTACACTTTGCAACACGAGAGACTATTTCTTACTACACCAATGAAGTAGATTCTTATCTTTTCCTTCCACTCTCACTTAATTGGTGGTATGTTACATGTGCTGATGCAGCCCTCACAAGGGAAACCATGTATGCAGGATACAGGACACCGTCAATAGTGAACAATGATAAATGTAAAAATTTGGGATAAGGTAAAATAAAGATGAAAAACATGAGCATGTTGATAACTACTGCATTAATTTGTATTCTCTTTATGTGATCATGGTTCAATTTTACATACTCAATTTCAGGTATAGTGCAGTTAATAATTGTTGTATTTATTGGTATTATACCTTATTTGGATCGAGGCTCATTTCTACATATTAAATGTCTATTTGCTCATTTTTGCACGTCCATTATTATCAGATGAATGTTATTTGTAGACTAATATTTTTTTTCTTTTTCGAGAAAAGGATAGTACCCCAATTTTATTGATTGTCCTCACTTACGGCGGAAGAATACCGAGGTAACAAGCAGGATAGTTGAGACTTACAAATATTCAATAACTTATACAATAAACTAAACAAATAAACCAATAACCCAATAAACCAATCTAAACATGCCTCGTTTTTAAACTAAAACCAGTAAAACAAAAGACCAACAAAACAAACAATTCCAAACTCGTACAATAAAACCTTAAACTCGTAAACTAGGTAAACCAATATAGTCCAATCTAAGCAAACCTCTAGCACGTAAAAACTAGTAAAGTAAATAAGCCAAAATGCTTAATGATGTAAATATGGTAAGCCTAACTTATCCAACAGAATGATGCCCCACATAAAATTTGGCAGTGATGCTTCACCCACAACATGACATGTCAAACCTTCCTCACCTCTACGAGCCAAAAAATCCGTAGCTTGGTTCACTTCTCAAAACTGATGCCGAATCAAGAAACTACCACCCTGTAATTCCTTAAGAGTTTCCTCCCAAAAATCCCAAAGATACCAAATTGAGCAACTCCCAGCAATGACCTAGTCCTCCACTAACTTAGAGCCACACTCTATCCCGAGAAAAAGAAAACCCAAAGATTTACACAAAGCCACCCCCTCTTTAAGGGCTCTAAGTTCAATCGCATTATTTGTACCTTGCCCAAAACAAGTAGAACCCCCCCCCCCCCCCCCCAAAAAAAAAAAAAAAATATTACCATGACTACCTCGAATAACCCCTCCTCCACCGCAGGTCCCCGGGTTTCGCCAACAACTACCATCAACATTGAGCTTGACATATCCAAAAGATGGTTTACTCCCTGAAACAATCTGAGATTGTCTGCGGCAAACAAGTTGCACGGGAAGATCTAACAACTGCAAAATCAGTTCATCCGAAGATGAGAGCGAGCCCACTTTCATACACTATCCCGAAAGAGTACTCGGCCAAACTTATGACCATCAAACACCTTCAAATGACTCCACACAACCCTTCATTCGAGCCTTACAACATCTATGCCATAGTTTCCAGGTAATAAGGCATGGAATCAAGCCAATGAGCATACCTCTCTGCGAGGTCTTCTTGGCAAGTGCAAACCACTGGGAGACACTTCCCCACCATGATCTCGGCGTCATAACCAAAATACCCAACTCCAGTGCTACTCTCTACCACACTTGTCTCGCAACCTCCCCTGAAAACAAAACATGGTCAAGCAACTCAACATTTCTAACAAAACAGCAATCACACCTCGATGCCATGGAAATTCCACAAGACTGGACCCGTGTATCCACTTATAAGCACTAATAACAGGCCTTCCACATACACAAGGAAATCTTTTTCCGCAACACTCTCTTCCAAATCCAGTGCAGACCTGAGGTAGGATCTCACTTAACTCAAATCATCTCCCAAGCACATGCTAACGAAAAACCACCATTAGGGGAAGACATCCAAACAATGATATCCTCCCCCTCTTTCCCAGCAGATAATGAGGACAAAATTTCCCCCATAATACCTGCACCAACCAAGCTTTCAATGAGCTTGAAATCCCCTGCATTGTCGACCCAGCACTCCCTAACTTGAAGCAATGAATTGATTACTTCTGGCACCCTCAAACAAAGGGGACCATTCTCCATCTACCAATCAAACCAGAATGAGACCCTTCCCTTTTTTAACTTTCCAAATCATATTTTCACACACATCAAGTAAAATTAACATAACAGATTTCCAAAACCTTGAGCATGATACTGTATTTTTTGCAAGCAACAGATGACCACGTCTAAAAATTATCCATAGCCATAAGTCGCCAAACAAATTTCATGAATAGAGAACGTTGGACGAAGAACACCATTTCTTCTTAGCAATACCATTTACATCACCCCAAAAAAGAAGACAAGATTGAGTTTAACGTCTTCAAAGTCACTTTAGAAACATTAAGAACTGATAAGAGATGTATAGACATGTAGGAAAAAATATGTTTCAGCGGTATTACCCGCCCACCCGAATTTCCACCTTGTCACCTTGTCACGAATTTTATTCACAAGCGGCTCCAAAGATCTAGCCGTAAGACGATTACAAACTAAAGACACCCCCAAGTAAGAAACCGAAAAGGTGCCTTCCGCAAACCCAAAAACTCTCAGAAGACCATGACATTGTGCAAGGCTAATATGCTTAGACAGAAAAAGAGTTGACTTCCCTTTATTGATCTTTTGGCCTGACCAGCTCTCATATAATTCGAAGGTTTGAATTAACCTTCTAACGGACCGAGTATCACCATTAGCAAAAACAAGAAGATCATCCGCAAAACATAAGTGAGAAACCAAATGCGCACTCACAGGATGATGAAATTTACCAATGCGCCCTTCCTCAAAAGTCCTTTTAAGCAAACGTGACAAAACTTCCTCCATAATAATAAACAAATAAGGTGAGAGAGAATCATCTTGATGCAACACTCTAGAAGGTTTAAAAAAAACCTTTGTATGTCCCATTCATCATAACTGAAAACCAAAGAAACTTCACACACTCTGCAATTAAACAACATAATTTATCATTAAAGCCAACACTCTCCAAAACATCTAAAAGGAAATCCCAGTGTACTCTATCATCAGCTTTTGCCATATCGATCTTCAAAATAATATTACCTCCCTGATTTTTCTTATGTAGTGAGTGAACCATCTCTTGGGCAAGGGTGATAGTTTCAAATATGCTATCCTCAGGGATATAAGCACCTTGTTCCTGTGATATCAATCTAGGTAGCAACTTCATCAATCTTTTCACCAAAATTTTTGTAAAAATTTTATAAGCCACAAAACAAAGGTTTATCAGTCTAATTTTCTCAAAGCTTTTAGGATATGGAACTTTAGGTAAGCACAACATAAGAAGAGGAATAGTACCTTGGCAACTCAGCCCCATTAAAAAGATCACATGCCGCCTCCACTACATCCTCATTCACAATATCCTAGCACGACATAAACAATTCTGATTCAAATCCATTCGGTCTAGGAGAACTTGGTCTTGGAATTGAAAAAAGGGCAGCCTTTAATTCTTCTTCCATAGGAGATGCACAAAGCATCTTATTCTCCACCTACAAAATTACTGAATCTTAGAAATCAGAAAAATCCGCTTAATGAACCATCGACAACATGGATAGAAACACAGAAATATTCTATAGTACCTGCATGAACTGCCTCAGGTGTGTCTATCACAGTACCATCAACAAGTTGCATATTAATAATGGACAAGAATTTACATCTTTGATTGACAATTGCAAGAAAAATTTTGGTGTTCTGATCCCCCTCTTGTAGCCATTTTTTCTTTGCTTTTTGAGCTAAACCAATTTCTTTCCTATTTTTCCATTCAGCAAGCTCCATTTTAGTGATCAAAAACTACTCCTTTACTTCAGGAATGTACTCAACTTGCAACTAATGTTCAGGACTTCCAACTTCTCTTCTAGAGTCTTAATAGTTTGATCCACCCGACCAAAGACTTGTTTGTTCCAGGATCTCAAAGCCACCTTGTTTTTTTCAGCTTAACAGCCAATCGAATTAGTCCAGCACTAGGTTCCAACTGTTTCCAAATTTCTTCCACAAACAGTAGGAAACTAGTGGGTGAACACAACATATTTTGGGACTTAAAAGGAGCAGGGCCACAAGAAACCCACGGCACAGCAAAGAATAACACCATACGACTATGATCCAAAGATTTCCAAGGCAAATACTCCAGATATGAAGACCCAAACAGGTTGGCAAAGGCTATGTTACGCCCTATCCAAGTGAGCCCACTTCCGAGAATGACCCTCATGACCATTGCACCACGTCATAGTTCGATCTTGAAACCACATCTCAACAAGGCCACAAAAATCTAAACACTCATTGAAGTTTGTCATAGACGACAAAGGCCTTGGATTTCCCCCAATGCATTCGCCATCAGACCGAACAATATTAAAATCACCAATCACCACACAAGGATGTTCCTCCGCATGAATATTATTCAGTTCATTCCATAGTCCTCTACGTTATGATTGAGTACATTTTGCATAAGCAAAAGTAACCAACATTTTAGTACTAGCCACGCATAACCAACCAGATAATGACTCGTCCGTTATACTAGAACATTCAAAATCATAACCTTCCTTCCATAGCACCCAGACCTTGCCACCAACCACTTCATTACAACAAAAATTTGGAAGACCCAAAAATAGGCCAATTTAGACATGTTGGTAGCCTCTTGAAAAGGTTCCAGGACTGCTACTACTGCCAGATTATTTTTCCTCACTAAGCTTTTTAACCTTCTCCTGGAACGTCTAAAACCTCTGACATTCCAGACCAAAAAGGTCTCAATCATAGGTCAAATCTAGATGAGCGAGTGGACACTTGCTGGGACTTCCTCACACTACATTGTAATTGCCCCTTCCGTTGGGACTGCTTAACAGATTGATCAGGTTCCGAATCATAGGCCTTTTCTTTAGCAGGATTTGGAATCTGCCCCTCCTCATCATCCGAAACATAAGTTATAGTCTTCTCCTTCAATGACGTATGGATAACTCCTACCTTCTCAAGTCCACATTCCCACTCCAATAATTCTGTAACTGCAACTCTCTGACCACCATCGAAGTCTGTATTCACAAACACCTCTTTAACCACCAGAGTCTCATCTCTAAATATTGGCGTCTGCTGAAGCACCTCCCGTATCATAGCCACCGGGACATGACACATTCTCTTTTGGAAGGATTGCCGGAATAGTTTCACACTCAATCTCTTCGCAGTCTTCTTCTTCTTACACGGTATCATCCACCAACAAAGAGTTTATCTTCCCTGCCTCAACCACCTCAAGGTGGGCTGCATTTGAAGTTTGAATAACGATAGGACCTTGTTCTTGTTCTTCACCTACTTTACCCTTCCCCTTATCCACACTACTTTCCTTCACCTTCACCATTTCCATGGAACTATTTCTCTATTTTTCCTGCCAAACACGTTTCGACAATGCCTCCCCTCAGCGTGATCCCCCTCCTGCCTCTTCAAACCTATTATGCACAACATCGACGTATGCACTTGACAATGACATTTCATACAATAAAATCCATGTTTCTCATATTTAGCCACTTGCCACATTTTCTTATTAGATGGGACAACAATAGGAAATCCTTGGATAGGGTCTTCCAATAAATCAACTTCAACATAGATCTGGGCCCCAGACGCTCTAGTTTCCTTCAAAGTGGCATTGTTAGTGCCTAAATAACATCCAAGCCTTGTAGCTAAAATTTGTAAACAGTATGTCTGATGCAAGTGCATCCACAGGCCCAGTAGGAATATCCATTGAGGTGCTAGTGGTGATTCTTTCAACAAATCAAAGTCCTTTGTCCATCTAAACAAACGGAAAGAATACCCACCAATCATACGCCCTTCATGTGCTCATCCATTCACAAAATCACCTTCATTTTTCATTTGGAGAAGGACATGGTGATCATCCATGAAGCTTACGATAGGGACCTCCAGAAGGCCCCATGATTTGATAATAGCATTCCTGATCTCCTCAATAGAAGTCCTTGCACATGTAAACTTTAGAACACGAGCAAACTTGAAATCTTCAACAGCCTTAGACATCTCCAACTCTGTAAACATGAAGCCTGATTCACCATTAACTTCAACCGGGTAGCGCATAGGCAAATGAAAAGAAGACTATTCTACAGTATTCGTCATCACTTGAGCGTACGATTTTTTTCCAACATCCCCTGAAGCCAATGTAATCTAATATTTGCCCAATGTAATCTACTCATTATTTGTTCATACTTCTAGATCTTCCAATTACTAATTTGTTGAGCTCACACATTCAATTAATATATTAAATACCACTAGCTATGAAGAATGATTGAAGGAGTGATCCCAAAATAGGATATAACCCTTATAGAAGCCTCAATAAGATAGTGGGGTAGTTGTACATGGAAGAATGAGTTATAGAAATGCCGTTTTTACTATTTATTGATTTCATTGGGGGAAAATAGAAGAGGAAAATGTGAGAGATGATTTTAAAGAGTGAGAGGAATAATGTTGTATTACATATTTTAGTTGAATTAAGAAAAGAACCCTCTTAGGTTGGGTCAACATGCTTGTTTTCCATGTGCTTGCCCAAGTTGGTGAGCACTATTGTTTTTCCGTATACTCTCTCGGATTGATGAGCACTGTTATTCTTCTATATACTTGCCCGAATTGGCTAGCACTCTTTGCTCACTCTAATGCGAGATGCTCTTGCTCGCCTCAGTACAAGCAATCTATGCATAGTCATTCATAAAAATATCTTTATATTTCTGTTTAGAATTAAAAATATTATGATTATTCCCATAGGATATTATCTGGGAAAAAAATTGCAATTATCTTCATCTTATGATGTACAAAAATTTATAAAAATAAATATATCTTCACAATTGAATATGAACTTGAAGTCTAATCACCCTCCCACCCAGGGTCCATTTGAGAGTGTGACACCACTTTTCCAAGTCAGGTGCACTTTTGTTTACAGTATGTGGAAATTTTATGAAGATCCAATCATGGTGATTATGGGATATTGGATGGGATGGTAGGCTTGAGTGTCCATCACTGTCGAATAAGGGTTCTTGGATTGCATTTGGGATAACTAACTATCTCCTTCAAGGTGAACTTGTTCAAATGGAGTGTGTGATCTTCTAAGGTGGCTAGTACTCATGGCACATAATTTTGAGTGATTGTTTGACCCACTAAGTTTGAACACGAGGCTGCAAGATGGAATAACCTATCCTTATTGTGACATCATAGTTGATTAAGGGGTGCCTTCTAGGGATGCTTCCAAAAGAGTGGGGGCCTTGTTAAAGCATGTTTTGTAGCCTTCAAGGATGGACAAAATAGTGGTTAGGTGTGACCCTGTCGCCTCCGATGCCCCAGTCATAGTCTCTAGGAAAGAGCTAATGGGGGAAGCAGACAGTTGGATGCTCTTTTGCCCACGCTCCCTTCTTGGCCACTAGCCTTTTCTTTTGGATTCCCACTAGGGTCTTGTTGGTCAACTCAACTTGTCTATTAGCTTGGGGATGTCCAGAGGATGAATACCAGGCCTTTATGCCCAGCTCACCGCACTAGTTCCTATAATGGTCGAAATCAAACTATCTTTTGTTGTCCGCAATGATGACCTGAGGTATGCCATATCGGCACACCACGACTTTCCACATAAACTGGGTCACACTGGCAACAGTTATTGTAGCAAAGGATTCCACCTCTACTCACTACGTGAAATAATCCACTGCCACCAAAATGAACTTTAGGCCGCCTTTCCCCCTCGGTAGTGCCCCCACGATGTCCAACCCTCACTGTACAGATGGCCAAGGGGAAGTGATGGATGTCATCTCCTCAGGCGGGCAATGTGGAACCGACGCATGTATTTGGCACTTCTCTCATTTTCACATGAATTCCTCCATGCCTTTAAGGGCACAAGGCCAGTAGTAACCCACTCGTAGTGCTTGTCCCGCCAAGGTCCTTCCACTCAAGTGGTTTCTGCAAACCTCTTAATGTATCTCTACCATGATGTATTGAGCTTCCTCCTAGTAGATACACTAGAGGAGGGGGAAGATAAACCTTGCTTCTATAACTTCCCGTCCATAAGAACAAAGTGGGCAGCTCTGTTCTTCACCCTCCTCGCCTCTTCCTTTTGAGTCAGCAACTCTCTAGTGGCCAAGAACTGACTTATCTCAGGACTCCATTCGGGTACGATGTCTCCCACTTCTACTATCATGGCCCCCACAGCCGAACTCTACCACCCCCTGGTGACCATTTCCCGTGGTAATCCCACATCATCCATACCCAATATGGGCCCAAGCTAATCATTATGCCCTCCAATTGTCCTTTTGGGGGATTCTTTCAATGTTGAAACTCCATAATTGGTCGCATTCTTCACATACTCGCTATGGATAGAGCTAAAGCTTTTGGCTCTTTGCCACATACTCCCCTTTGACCTGGTTCACCACCACTTCAGAATCCTCCTTTACTCTTACGTCCACCGCATCCAGTGCCCTCACGATGGAGAGGCCCACCAACAAAGCCTCCTATTCTATTTTATTGTTCATGGTTTTGAACTCGAGCCTTATTGAGTGGTAGATTTCCTTACCCTTGTAGGAGATTACATATACCCCTACTCCCCCACCTTTTCAGCATAATCAACTGTTGACTTAGATATGCCATTGGCTGCCCCAGGGTTGGCTTGCTCTTTGATCGTCATTCAGGGGTCATAGTCGATATCGAACTCGCTCAATTTGATTGAGCAATTCACCAGGCACCTGGGACTTTGTTTAGTGGCATTTCCATTAGGACTTTGATCGAGTGCGCTTGCAAATAAGGACTTAGCCAATAGACGACTTGCAACGCCCCAATGGAAGACCCAAACCACATGGCCTATATTCCAAAAAGACTAGTCAATGATACAATTGGAGCCCCGTTGGAACCTTATAAAGAGTAAGAAATTCTCCTTCCCAAGCAATGTGGGATCCTATACACCACCTACCCTTATCTTTATCATATAGGGTATCACAATCTCCCCCTCTTAAATTCTCAACGTCCTCGTCGGGCCCGTCCATTGTAGGTGGCACGGCTCAAGTCCCACATTTCTAATTGAGATACACTCTGATATTATTTGTAACACCCCAATGTAAGGCCCAAATCATATGGCCTATACTCTAAAAGGACTAGTTGATAATTTAATTAGAGCCTCAATGGAACCTTTTAAAGAGCAGAAACTTCTCCTTCCCAAGCAATGTGAGTCATACACTACCTACCCTTATTCTTATTATATGGGGTATCACATGGCCACTACCAACGCAAACGCTAGCAATTCTATTGGAGGGTATCTTGCTTTTGCTCCCATCAACGCCTAGCTAATGTAGTAAATGGTCCTTTGCATCTTGTCCTCCTTTGTTGTCAAGACAATGATAGCCGTGGCGGATAGGTACAGTGTCTCTTTTGGCATCGTCTGGCTTAGAAGGTGCGGGTTGGTGACGTATTCTTCGAGTTGGGCGAATGCGTATTCGCAATCATTATTCCACTTGTGGGCATTCCATAACACCTGGAGGAACAGCACACATTTGTCAGTCAATTGAGAAACAAATCAGTTGAGCCGCGATTCTTCTGCAATTCTCTGTACCTTGTTGACAATTCGAGCAAACTTCATGTTGATTACAGCTTGGATCTTTTTTGGATCAGCTTTGATGCCCCTTTCCGAGACCTTGAATCCAAGAACTTTTCTCGATCCCACCCCAAAAGTACACTTCGCAAGAATAAGCTTCATCTCGTACTTCCAGAAGACCGTAAAGGCTTCCTTTAGGTCATCAGTGTGCCCCCCAACTCCTAGCTTTTGACAAGTGGGTTGTCGACTTACACTTCTAAGCTACGACCAATTTGTTCTTTAAACATCTGGTTAACCAGCCTCTGATAGGTGGCCTTCTCATTCTTGAGGCTGAAGGGCATCACCTAATAGCACTAGATACCTCGGTCTATAATGAAAGGGAGTCTTCTCCTCCTTTTCTGGGCTCATATGAATTTTACTGTACCCGGATGAAGTGTTCACGAAGCTTAACATCTTGTGTCTGGCCGTCGAGTCGATAATCAAGTTGATGCACGATAAAGGGAAGTTGTCCTTTAGGCACACCTTGTTCAGATCGGTGAAGTCTATGCACATCCTCCATTTGCCATCTGACTTTCAAACTAGGACCACATTGGAAAGTAATTCAGGGTAATGGGCTTCTAGGATGAATCCCACGGCCAGTAGCTGGTCGACCTATCACAATGTACTTCTCCACATTGAAGCTTTGCCTCTTTTGTTGAACCTTCCTTGCATCGGGATTCAAACTTCAGGCAATGCTTGATTATGTTCCTATCAATCCTAGGCATTTTAATGTGGTGCCAAGAAGCAAATACGTTTTGATGTTCAACGAGGAGCCGTATTAATTGGGATCTTGCCTTGCTGCTCATCCTCGTCCCTATTCTCACCCTTCTCTTCAAATGTGCGATGTCCAGGGGTATTAGTTCGAGGGCTCATCCATCTCTCCCTGTTTCAAGTTATGCTCGTCCTGAGTCTCTACTTCCCAGTCGATGAGTTTAAGAGGTGTAGGAAGAACTTGCGATGCGGCCTGAATTAGTTCTACTATGTGCTCTTCAAGCTCCTCTGCCCTTGGAGATAGCTCAAGTGCTTGTTCCCTTACATCGGGCATGGGTCTCACCACTTGCCCCTCTGCCTCTATGAATATGTTCTTTCGGTCTGCTGGTGCAGCTTCTCTCACAAGACTTAGTGGCCTCTTGTCAATGGGTATGCATCCCCTAAGGACTACATACACACCATTGGATAAATTGCACTCTCTCATAATCAGATACGATACCAATATCAGGACAAATACATCTTTGGTTGAGTCTTCTAATTATAACAAATTGCCCAACCTTATCTCCATAATTCCATCAACTTGCTATGGGGGCATGCCTAAAGCAATGTCTTTTGCCCGAGCCTTTAGCTTGTTATAGAGATATACTTGAAGCAGCGTCTTTTTTTTTTTGTATGTTGAACGTAATGAGTGCTAGAAAGAGGGATACAACCTTGCAATTATTCAAAAATTAGCAAACATATCCTATAATGACAAATAATTAACGTTATAGAAACAATGAATATTTTAGCAATTATTTCTAAATCTCAAACAAAATCAACAGTAAATGGTTAGTCGGATTCATAATATAATAATATTCCCAAGAGTCTGATCATATGATTGGCTCGGTTCTCACTTACTTTGATTAGTAAATTTTTAACAGTTGTTTGAGTAAGTTTCTCTCTTTTCTTCCTTCATTCTCTTTTTGCTCACTAGCACCCCATCACCATTTATTTCTCCTATTCGCCCAATCTCGCTCAACTCACTCTCACTACTCTATTTTCTTTCCTTGCCTAGAAATCTCTTTTCACTCTCATTATGCACATTCTTTTTACTTGTACATAAGTTACCATTGCCCCTATTATGTAGTGCTTCAACCCTTACAGCTGTAGTAAAACTAAAGTCGACTCTAAGGCCTACATCCACAAGTCTTGGGTTTGTAATCCACTATAAACATGGTTGAATACAAGCTCTACATTCTCACTTAACCTTGTACAATCACTCAACTCTAGAAAATCTGTCTTGAACTTCTATAGTTCATCCTCTCCCTCTTCCCTTGTTGTGTTGCCTCTCCCCCATCTTTACATCTTTTGACCTTACTTTATGTCTTGTCCTACAACTTTATGTCTCATATCTCTATATGTTCTATCAATCTATATCATTATTAAACCCCTTTTTTTCCTCCTTTCTCGAGGTAACTTGGAGGGAAGGAAGCCGAAGACAGCCAAAACCTCTTAATGATGCTTTAAGGAAGGGCCTAGAGAAGCTGACCCTAGCTGCTAGAGATAGCCTCGAGGGAAGGGATGAAGATGGCCCTCGCTTCCGGAGGTAGCCTTGAGGGAAGGGGATGAAGATGACTATAGCCTCACGAGGATGCCTTGAGGGAGGGTGACACTAAGACAACCCCAGCTTCCCGAGATAGCCTGGACTGAGGGAAGAGGTAAAGACGGCCGCAACTTCCATAAAATGCCTCATAGGAGGGTGGGGTGAAGTCACCTACAGCTTCCTGAAGACCTTGATGGACAGGGAGAAAAGGTAGCCTCAGCTTCCCGAGGTAGCCTCAAGGGAAGAAGCAAAAGTGGCCCCGGCATCCCGAGGATGCCTCAAGGGAGGCTGGGGTGAAGCCTGCCCCAGCTTCCTGAGGTAGGCTCGAGGAAAAAACGCAAAGACGATCACCATGGCCTAGAGTAAAGCCTTCTTGAATCCAAACTTCTAAGCTTTGCAGCTTGATATTTGTGCTTTAACCCGGTTCGTCTCTAGCCTTGCTAATGGGGTCTGGCAAACTAATTATGATGTTTGCTTGTCTTCACACTTTACTTACTCGCTGACTTTGTTACATTGTTGTCTCTTTCGCTGGAGCCTTAGTTGAAATTCTCACTTTTTTTCACTCTTCACTTGTTTGCCCTAGTACTTTCGTATTGTCCTATTTAGGTCAACTAGTTAGCTGTTAGCCTTTATCTTGAGTCCATCCATGTAGAACCTATACCTTAGCACATAACTAAAATTCCTAGCACTTAAAGCATACACAACTTGTTTTCTAGATTTATCAACCTCTACTTTTTTATCCTTCAACATGCAATTCTGCAAGTATCTTGTGTATGTATATGTTCATCATCATGAGCTGAAGCTCATTCCATCTAGTGGTGTGCTTGTAGTATTCATTTGTGGCATGCTTAATGATAAAAGGCTAGAAATAAATAAGACAAGTATTTATGTGGCTCGGCACTAAGACCTACGTCAATGGGTCTTGATTGTAAAATCCGATATAAAGATGATCAAATACAAGCTCTCCATTCTCACTCAGCTCTCAACAATCACTCAACTTTAGGAAGTTTATCTCGAATCTCTTTAGTTCTCATCTTCTCTCCAACAATCCATCCAAACCTCAAAGGAAGCATATCTCTCTTTGTTGCCTCTCCCCCTCTTCATGTCTCTTTCTTTTGCTTTATGTCTTGTCATCAAGCTTTATGTCTCAACTTACCTTTATATCTGATCAAACCTTGTGTTATGGGCATCATGGTAGTAGTGGCATGTCTGGAAGTGTAGCATAAGGGTTATGGCACGTAATGGAACTTAGGGATTTGATGAAGTGTTGTAGGAAGCAGTTGAGGAGCACGTGATTCATTAATGTGTAGATTTACAGGGTTGTCCTTACTTGGGTAGATTACAATAATTCCATTGTCTGTGTAACTTGAATAACAATAATCATTTCAGTACAAATACTAAAATCTTTTGTAAAGAGACTCATTTTGAAAAGTCAATAAAAGGATTGTTTTGGAGGATTCTAATCCCTCGAAGATCAGAAATTGCACCATTTACCTGTTCTTTGTTACAATTGGCATCAGAGCAGTTTGAATTTATAGGAAACTATTTTTTTCATTATGGGTGACTATGGCAGAGGGAACGTTTTAAGGAACTAGAAAAAATGGTTCTTGGGTTGCGACAACACCAAGAACAGCAAGTAAAGAAAGTTGAGGATCATCATGGAGCGTTAGAGATGCTGAATTTGAAGATCGATGTATCGCTAGAAGCTATGAATGAGGGAAGGAATGGATTCCACAATGGCAATGGTAGACATGAGGAAGGAGTCAATTCTGAGTTCTTAGGAAAATCCAACTAGATGGATTTATAAGGCAAATCACTACTTTGCCTTACACCCCATGCCAAATGGGCTAAATATTTTAATGTCCTCATTCTATATGGAGGGAAATGCATTCATCTGGTTCCAAGATGTTGGGGAAACTGGAAACTTTAACACATAGGGTTCTTTTGTAGAGGCTTTACAGATGAGGTTTGGGAATTCATCTTATGATAATCCTATGGAAGCACTTACACGTTTAAGGTAGAATACTACTATTGCTACCTATAAAACCCAATTTGAAGTGATTTCTAATAGATTGAAAGGATTATTTGAGAATTACAAATTAAGTTATTTTTTAAGTGGCTTCAAAGACGAAATAAGACTGCCAATGAGGATGTTACATCCTCAGAATCTTAATACTACCTTTGGATTAGCAAAGATCCAAGAGGAGTATATTCTTAGTACTCAAAGTGATGGCAAGTCAATGCCATATCAAACTTCTTATGTGTCATTGCCAGTGGGTAGTAATGTAGCAGCCACTAGTTCTGTGAGGAAGGAGGGTTCTTTTGTGGGAAATAATAATAATTTTAAGGCTTCTCTTCCTATTCAAAAATTTAGCCCAATTGAGATGAAGGATAGAAGGGAAAAATGCCTATGTTACTTCTATGATGACAAGTGGAACCTAAGCCATAAGTGCAAGAAGACCAACATTTTTGTCATGGAGGGTACAAAATTGTTTCAAGGTTCTTTGAGTCCAAGAACCATGAGAATTAATGGTGGAGTCCAAAATTGTTTTGTAGTGATCCTTGTGGATACTGGCCGTACACATAATTTTCTTGATCCCATGGTAGTTAAAAGAGTGGGATTGGCAGTCAATTGCAAGGAGCAGATAGAGGTTAGAGTGGCAAATGGAGAAAGAATCAGAAGTCAAGGATTGATTCAGAAGGGGCAGTTTCAAATGCATGGTAATCAATTTACTATTGATTTTTTTTTTTTTTTTTTTGCTACTAGGTGGATGCGATGTATTGGTAGGCATGCAATGGTTGAGGACCTTGGGTCCTATGTTATGGAACTTTTATTGGGACAGATGTCTAAAATAAAATGGCAAATGGAAGGGGATCGGAACACGAAGTTTTTTCATGCGTGCCTTGCCAATAAACGGCGTAAAAGAGTGATGGAAATAAGATGTTCGAATGGGATGGTCTTTAACTCGCCGGAGAGCCTTCATCAAGAGGCAGTGGATTTTTTTTCTAATTTTCTGAAGGGTATGCCGAACAGATCTCTTCCAAATCTGTCTTCTCTTATTTCTCCTGTTATTTCAGACGCTGATAGCAATATTCTGTGCTCTGTTCCTACATTGAATGAGGTTTTCTCAGCTCTTTCTTCTATCCCGTCTAATAGTGCTCCGGGTCCTGATGGTTTTGGTTCGGGTTTCTACAAAAGTTGTTGGGAGATTGTGAAAGAAGATGTCTTGGAAGCCATATCTGAATTCTTTGTTTCTAAACAACTCCCAAGATTTTTTACGGCCTCTTTTCTGGTTCTTATTCCAAAGGTTGATAATCCTTCTGGGTTTGATAAATTCAGGCCTATCAGTCTATGTTCGGTTTTTTATAAAATATGTTCCAAGATTATTGTTAATCGCTTGACAGGTTTACTAGATCGTATAATTTCTTGGGAACAAGGCGCCTTCATTCCGGGAAGAAGTATTTTTGAAAATATTAGTATTACTCAAGAAATGGTCCATACTATTAACAAGAAGACTCATGGTGGTAATATCATGATTAAGCTGGATATGGCCAAGGCCTATGATCGAGTGGATTGGTCTTTTCTTATAGAGGTTCTTCGCTGTTTTGGATTCTCCTCCATCTTCTGTGATCTCATCAGCACTTGTATTTCGACTCCTTGGTTTTCTATTATGATGAATGGTACTACTAAAGGCTTTTTTCAAGGAGGTCGTGGCTTACGGCAGGGCGATCCCCTATCTCCCTACTTATTTATTATTCTCCAAGAAATTCTATCTCGTCTCATTAAGAAAAGTGTGGAGACTAGGAAATTTGGTCAATTCTCTCAAGCCCGAGGTACGCCTATTATCTCTCATCTCATGTATGTTGATGATGTGATGCTTTTTTCTAATGGTAGTTCCAAAGCCATCAAGGAAATTTTGGATGTGCTTAATAAATATGCTAGTTGGTCGGGCCAATGCACTAATCATTCTAAATCTGCCATTTATTGTTCTAATAAAATCACTTCTTCTCGTAAGAGTCTTTAATTAAGAATGACTGGATTTTCAGAAGGATCTTTCCCTTTCAACTATCTTGGTGTGCCTATTATTTTGGGCCGTCTTAAACAGGTGTATTTGGAAGATATGGTGGCTAAAGTCCAAAAGAAAATCTCTGGCTGGAAAATGAAAATTCTTTCAGCTGGTGGTAGACTTATTTTATTGAGACATGTTCTCTCCAGCATGGCTCTTCATCTTTTTGCTATTCTTCAGGTTCCGCAAGCCACTATCAATACTCTTCATCGTATGATGAGTACCTTTTTCTGGGGCGAGTTTAATGGTAAAAGAAAAAAAAATGGGTGGCCTGGAATTCTATCTGTCGTCCCGTGGATGAAGGTGGCTTGGCTTTGAGAAATCTTGATGATATGCAACAAGCCCTTCATACCCGTTTTGCTTGGAATCTCATTCAAGGTAATTCTTTATGGGCTAATTTTTTTAAAGGTAAATATGTAGGTACCAAACCTTGGTCCCTTATTGACCCTAATAAAGGTACTAGATTCTGGTGAATGATTGCTAAATCTCTTCCTTTGGTCTTGGATAGCACTAAATGGCGTTTAAAAGACGGAAATATTTTATTCTGATATGATAAATGGCGGGAAAGAGGTCCTTTAGCTAATGAGATGCCTATTGTGGGTAACTCTCTCTTGAAAGTTAAAGATTGTAAATTATCTAATAACTGGGATGTGGACTTTATTCTCCAGTTAGTGGGTCTGGCAAATCTGGACGGTATTTTAGAGGACATTTGTAAAGCTAAACCTGGTCTGGATGTGTTGATATGGACTAAAAATGATAATGGTTTGTTTTCCACCAAGTTGGCTTGGGATTGTGTTCGTATTAGAGGTGGCTCTCTGGAAGGGCATTCTTGGATGTGGCATAAAAGTCTTCCTTTGAAGATGTCTATCAATATGTGGAAAGCCTGGTATATGGCTTTGAGTGTTGATCATCACCTTCGGTGCATTGGTATTCCTATTACTTCTCGTTGTGACTGTTGTGCTAACGGTCATTATGAAGACCAAAATCATGTTTTGTTTGCAGGTGATATAGCTAGCAATGTTTGGCATCATTTTGGGGCTAATCTTGGTATAGTCAATGGTCGTAATTGGAAAGATACGGTGCAAACTTGGTTTCGTCGTGCGAAATTAGCATCTCAAATGGGCATTATAGTGGGAATTCTCCCGGTGGTTATTACTTGGCGTCTCTGGCGAAGGCTTTGTCTGGCGCGTATGGAGGGTCAATTTGAAACGGCCGCTGACATCATTCATTATGTCCGAAGGTGGATTAGTACTATTTGCCGTGATATACATACTAGCTCTCACATCTCTAGTTTTGATTTGCAGGTACTTGAGAGTTTGCAGGTTCAACCTAGTTTCCCTCCTGCTCGGAGTTACAAGATTATTAAATGGCAAAGGCCTTCGGAGGATTGGGTTAAATTGAATACAGATGGCAGTAGTTTGGGCAATCCAGGAGCTTCTGGCATAGGTGGGATTATTCGAAACGATCATGGTAAATTAATTCATGCTTTCTCTGCTTTTTCTGGCACAGGTTCTAATAACCAAGCTGAGCTTCTAGCTCTCCTACATGGACTCCAGGTTTGTAGGTCTTTAGCTCTCAATCATGTTGAAATTGAACTTGATTCTATGACTGTTATTTCTTGGTGGCGTAGTAAAAGATGTGGGGTTTGGTATTTGGAGGACTTCTGGGAAGAAGTTCTTGATATCATGAATTCTATGACTTGCTCTATTCACCATATTTTTCGAGAGGGAAATAAAGTTGCAGATTGGTTAGCCAAAAATGGAGCTTCTGGTAACGATTCAGATTTCTCCCATTTGATGGAGACTCCCCGCATGTTGCGTGGCCTTATTCGCATGGACTATTACGGGACTCCTTCACTTCGTATTTCTTAGTATTGGTTTGTTTTTTCTTGTGGTTTTGTCGTTTTCTTGTTGAATTATTTTTTATGGTTGTTGGTTGTTTTTTGGTATGCTGGGTTTTTTGGATGTACCCCAGATGCTTGTTTTTTGTAACCACGGTTTTCCTCTGCCACAAGTGAGGGCTATTAATAAAATTGGGGAGGGGTCACTCTTGGACAGGTGACTCTAACTCTTTAATAAAAAAATAAAAAAAATAAAAAATAAAAAAAGAACAAGAAATTTGTGACTGTTAAAGGCATGAATTCTAGCAAGTCTGAATTGGTGGAAGATGTGCAAATATGCTAGTTAACTACCATTGAGAGAAAGGGTATGTTGTTACAAATTGTACAATAGGAGCAGTGTAGAGATGTGGGAAGGATTGATTCAAATATAGAGACTGTGTTGGCTAAATACAATGCAATTTTTTAGGAGCCAAAGGGCTTATCACCAAAAAAGAAGTAAAGATCATCAAATCAAATCTCAAAGACAATAATTTGCCATTTTCTATGAAACCATATAGTTACCTTTTTGTTTTTTTTATCAAAAATCAAAGATTGAAAAATTGTTGATGTTGATTGCAAGTGTGATTAGAAGTAGCCAGTCTCCATTTTCCTCACCTGTACTTTTAGTGAGGAAAGTTGATCGATCATGGCATATGTGTATTGATTATAGGGCACTGAATAGGAAAACAGTGAAAGATAAGTTTTCCATTCCAATAATTGATGAGTCGTGGGGAGCAACAGTTTTTTCCAAGTTAGACCAAATTTGTGTGAGGGAAGGGGATATTGAGAAGACTGCATTCAGTACTCATCAAGGTCATTATGAGTTTTTGGTTATGCATTTTGGCTTAACCAATACTCCAACCACTTTTCAGGCCTTGATGAAAGTAGTATTTTAGTCATATTTGTTATAGTTTTCTTTGATGATATACTTATGTATAGCAAGAACATGATGGAGCACTTCTAGCACTTGTCAATGGTACTAGAAGTTTTAGCAAAGAATACTCTTTTTGCTAAAAGAAGTAAATGCAAGTTTGGTTGTGAAGAAACTAATTATCTTGGGAATTTAGTGTCTACTGGAGGGGTAAGAGCAGACCAATCCAAGATAAAAGATATGATTAAATGGCCTGTGCCAAAATCCATTAAGTCCTTGAGAGGATTCCTTTGATTAACTGGCCATTACAGAAAATTTGTGAGGAATTTTGGGTTGATTGACCTCGTTTGAATTCAGAATGAGTTGAGATGGTTTTAGATGAGTTGAATCAAATATTGTTAAAATATTATTTTTAATATTATTATTGTTTTGAGATTTGAAAAAGTTGAATTGTTTATTATATTTTGTGTGAAAATTTGGAAAAGTTGTAATAATGAGATGAGGTGAGTCTCGAATCCAAACGAGGCCAACTGGGTTGTTGAAGAAAGATGCGTTGTGTGGGGGTCTGAAGCTTCACAAGCTTTTGAAGCATTGAAAAAGGAAGTCACTAACCCACCTGTCTTGGCCTTACCTGACTTTTCTAGGCCTTTTGTACTCAAATGTGATGCGTCATGAAGAGGCATTGGGTCTGTATTAATGCATAATGGAAGGCTTTTGGCATACCTTAGTCAGACATTGAAAGGCAAGGCACTGGAGCTATCTACATACGAGAAATAATTGTTAGCTTTGGTGTTAGCTGTCAAGAAGTGGAAACCTTATCTTTTGGGGTCTACTTTTGTTATTAAAGCTGATCAATAGAGTTTAAAATTTATGTTGGAGCAGAAGATTGGTACTCTATCATAGCATAAGTGGATCAACAAGCTTCTTGGGTATGATTTTACCATTGAGTATAAGAAAGGTAAAGAAAACATTGTTGCAGATGCTCTTTCAAGAAGAGATGAAGTGGTAGAAGGAGAACCTAGCTTGTCAGCTATTTCAATTCTGGATCTAGTCTTATTGGAGCAGTTAAAGGCTTCTTATTTGCATGATGTGGAAATTTCTGGGATATGTAGCAAGTTTCAGCAAGGGTTTGTCAAATATCAATCTTTTCAGGTAAAGAGTGGGCTACTTTTCAAGAAAGGAAGGTTGTTTTTATCAACCTTATCTCCTCTCAAGCAACATTTTCTGCAGTTTATTAATAGCAGTGCTTTTGGGGGACATTCTGGTTGCCAAAAATCCTTGCAGAGAGCTAAGGCTGATTTCATTTGGACTCGAATGAGAAGACACATCAAGTAGTTTATTAAAGAATGTGCAGTCTGTCAAAGGTGTAAAGTGGAGAATTTAGAGCCTACTGGTTTATTACAATCAATGCCAGTTCCCACGAGATCATGGAGTGATATCTCCATGGATTTCATTGATGCACTTCCTAATTCAAAATGATTCTTTGTGATTTTTGTTGTAGTTGATAGACTTACAAAATATGCTCATTTGTTGCCCTTATCCCATCCTTATACTACAGTTTCAGTGGCTCACTTTTTTATTTCTCAGATGTTCAAGTTGCATGGTATGCTAGCAACTATTGTCACAAATAGAGATGTCACTTTCACCAGTAACTTTTGGAGGAAGCTATTTCGACTGTAGGGCACTAAGTTGCATTTCAGCTCTATCTATCATCCTCAGTCAAATGGGGTAGACTAAAATAGTTAACAAGTGTGTGCAGCAGTATCTTAAATGTTTCGTGTGTGAAAGATCCAAGTAGTGGGTTCATTGGCTTCCTTGGCCTGAATGGTGGTAAAACTCATCAGTCCATTCATCAACTAAGCTTACACCATTCGAGGCTTTATATGGTGTTTCACCCCTTCCTTGTTGCAATATGTAGTAGGTACAACCCAAAATGAGGCAGTGGATTCTAAGTTGAAGTCAAGGGAAGAAATTTTAGCCCTTTTGAAGAAGAACCTCTTAGCTACTCTGACTAACATCAAAGAACAATATGACAAACACCACACATAGAGGTAGTTTCAGATTGGAGATATGGAATATTTGAACTTGCAGAAGTATAAGCAGCATAGTTTGACTCAAGTGGCTAATCCTAAGCTAGCAGCATGATATTGTGGGCCTTTTAGAGTGCTAGAACTTATTGGGGAAGTAGCATATAAGTTGGAATTGCCCCAGAATTAATCTATACATCCAATTTTCATGTTACCAAGTTAAAGAAGAATATTGGGCCAACAGGCAATGTTACATCTTCCTTGCCATTACTTGATTCTCATGGGGGATTGAGGTCTAAACCATAAAGTATATTGTAAAGAAGAATGATTGTTGTTGACACTATGCGCTTCATTGAGTTGTTGGTGAAGTGGTGTGGGGCTCCTGAGGAAAATTCATCTTGGGTTCCTATTGAGCAGTTGAGGGAATATTATCTTGACCTTGTGGGCAAGGTCTTTTGGTGGGGGGAAGTATTGTTATGGGCATCATGGTAGCAGTGGCATGTGTGGAAGTGTAACATAAGGGCGGTGGCATGTAATGGAACTCAGGGACTTGATGATGTGTTGTAGCAAGCAGTTGAGGAGCACTTGATTCATTAATGTGTAGATTACAAGGTTGTCCTTACTTAGGGGTAGATTACAAGAATGCCCTTATCTATTTAACTAGAACAACGATCATCATTTTAGTCTAAATACTGAAATCTTTTGTAAAGAGATTCATTTTGAAAAGTCAATAAAAGGATTGTTTTGGAGGAGTCTAATCCCTCGAAGATCAGAAATTGTTCCATTTCCTTGTTCTTTGTTACACCTTGTCATTGTAAGACACTCTCTTTCTCCCTCCTTATCATAGCGGGTGTGGAGGACGTGTTCCACACTTCCAACCGCATGGATAAACTGCAATAAATAAGATAGCGGCAAGGGGTGCCCAGGGGACCTTTGATGCCTATGTTAGAAAAATGATCTCAATATGCATATCTAAATGAATCTTATACATTGCCTTTGGGTCTTATTTATAGGACCATGAATGCGATGATAAGTACTAGGAATAAACTACTCTCTTCTGAGTCTATCCTTGGTTACTTCAAATAAACCGATAAGATAACATTCCTAATAAGATGGAGGTGTTATCTACTTATCACATTATCCTTTACGCATCTATTGATTGGATACTTGGCCTTACAACCCTCAAGGTGAGGAACTTGGCTTAACTCTTGAGGCCTCAGGCATGGACCGTCCAACTATGGGCTTACTCCTTTCGGGGCCTAAATATCACTTCCAGTTATCCTGCTAATTTCCTTCGTGCCAGCACATGGAAAATTTATTAATATGTCCTCTCTTTATCTAACAGGAAGAGATATTTAGGCCCCCAAAGGAGTAAGCCCTTAGTCGGAAGGCCCAAGACTGGCCTCAAGAGTTCAGCCCAGTTCCTCACCTTGAGGGCTGCAAGGCCAAGTATCCAGCCGGCAGACACGTAAAGGATAATGTGATGAGTAGATAACACCTCCATCTTATTAGGAACGTTATCTTATCAGTTTATTAGAAGGAACCAAGGATAGACTCAGAGAGTAGTTTGTTCCTAGTACTTATCACCACATTCATGGCCCTAAAAATAACACCCAAAGATAATATATAAGATTCATTCAGATACGCATATTGAGATCACTCTTTTGACTTAGGCATCGGACATCCCCTAGGCACCTCGTGTCGCTATCTTATTTCTTGCAGCTTATCCGTGCAGTTGAAAGTGTGGAACATGTCCTCAATAGTGGTGTTGTCTGTGGGATATTTTTCTCGACAGACTCCAATGTGATTTCCACATGCCAACTACCACATGATCTTAGGCAATACGCGAACAATACTGAATGATATGGAGACAAGGCTGGCAAAAACTAAAGAAAAGTTGAGAAAGACAATGGTTGTACCAGAGAAGCTAAGGAAGGAGAACGAATAGTTGAAGCATCAGAACGCCGCAACGCCACCCGCCCACAATGAGCAAACGAAAGGAGACGTATAGAGTGGAGGAGAAACAAATGGTGGACAATTAGAGAAGAAGAGATTGCATGACGAGTTACGTAGCCTCGTAGAAAAATACAAGGAGATGGAAGGGAAAATGGGAGGGTCCTCCTCCAAGGAGCAGTTGTTGAAGCGAACAGATCTCCCGTATAGCGAAGAAGTGATGGCAATACCATTCCAGCCTAAGTTCAAAGTTCCTCATACAAGATGTATGATGGATCTCGAGATCTGGTGGATCACTTGGAGAATTTCAAAGCGCACATGACTCTCCATGGCTTCCAGGAGAAATAGCATGTCAAGCTTTCCTATTAACATTGAAAGGGATAGCACGAGGGTAGTTTGGAACTTTGCGACTAGGTTCAATCAACAGTTTTGAAGAATTGGCTAAGCAATTCCTAACACAATTCATGGGGAGTATGAGGCGCCGACGACCTGCCGCATACCTTCTCATTATTAAGCAACGGGAGGAGGAAAGCTTAAAAGCATATATAACCCGATTTATTAAGGAGAGACAAATGACCTATGATCAAGATGAGAAGAAAACGCTAACCACCCTTTTGGGAGGCATATGGCCCCGGAGCCCATTCATGACTAAGTTGGCCAGGAAAAAACCCTCGACCCTGAGGGAGTTTATGGACAAAGTTGATGATTTTGTCAATGCAAAGGAAACTAGAGATGAAGTCAAAAGTCAAAAGCTCAAGCAGTACGAGGGACAAGAAGACTGGGTCAAGCCATCAAGAGGGGTGGCAGGAAAGGCACCCCACAGCAGGGCTAGGGGCCCTGCCTCATCCACAATAATCTAAATGTGCAAGAGAAGGCAGGAACCACGAGGAAAGAAATGCACCCATCTAGAAGGGGACAGCGTTATTGCAGATATCACTAATAGGATACCCACTGGACACAAGGCTACTCAACCATGAAGAAAAGGGTGGTCGAATTGATGGGGAGTGGAGAGCTCGAGCGAATGCTTTTCAAACACATCAAGCTAAAGAGGGAAGAAGCTCGAGGGCGTAGGCCCAAATGGAGTAATAACCCAAAAAGGGGGAGAGAAGAAAGAGAGGATGGATGTGACGCCGCATGCCAACATCGCGAGCAAGACCATTCAAACATCGTGAGAAAGAGAGGAGGTGGGAGGATTCACTGAAGGGGGCGTGACAATATCTAGCATAAGGGCACATGCCCAAAAAGTGAGGTACCATAAGGTATACATGGCAAGACCATTCAAACACCTCAAATTTAGCACCTCGCCTGTCCTTTCTTTTGGAGATGAAGATTATGAAGGCATCCTGTACCCCCATGACGATGCCTTGGTAGTAACCTTGTTGGTTGTTAACTACACAACCCAACAGATCTTGGTCAACAATGGGAGTTTGGCTGACATTTTGTTCTGGGATGCCTTCACCAAGATGGGCATTAACCTTGATAGATTGCGCCTCATGCCCACCCCTCTAAAGGTATTCTTCAACAAAGTCATCCAACCAGTGGTCGCTATTGCACTACCCATTATAGCTGGCCAGGGGATACACACAGTGACAACAATAACTGACTTCCTGGTCGACAAAGCTACATCATCGTACAAAGCCATTTTCGGCCGCCCGACTCTAAATGGCTTAAAGGTTGTCACTTCCACCTACCATTTAAAAATGAAGTTCCCGACGGAGACGGGTGTAGGAGTGGTTCGTGGGGAGCAAATCTTGGCACGAGAATGTTATATGTAGGAATTCAAAGTAGGGGGACTGATGTATGCATCACAGAAAATGAGGAGGGAGGACCCCCACCTCCGCCACCTGTTATAGGCAACCAAGACGTGGAAGCCAAGGATGAGAGTAGTTTAAAATAGGTGAAGGCAAATGAGCAGCTAGAGATGGTAACATTACATCCAGATCGACCAAGTGCCACAAACCGAGTAGGAACGAGACTCCCATTGGAGTATAAGGAGGCGTTAAAACAACTATTGGTCAAACTTAGAGATGAATTCGCTTGGAGTCATAAAGATATGGCAGGAATTGACAATACCATCATAGAGCATAGGCTATGTGCCGATCCGGCAGTAAAGAAAGTACGCTAGAGAAGAAGGACGTTCAATACGAACAAGTGCATGGCCATAACCGAGGAGATAGATCGCCTCCTGGCCGCAAGGTTTATAAAGGAGGCCTATTACCCAGAGTGACTATCCAATGTGGTGCTAGTTAAGAAGGCGAATGAACAATAGAGGATATGTATAGACTTTACCGACTAAACAAAGCTTAGCCAAAGGACAGTTTCCCTCTGCCACGAATCAACGTTATCATCAACGCCACGATAGGGCATCGCATGCTAAGCTTTATGGATGCTTATTCGGGTACAACCATATCCGCATAAACCAGTTTGATGAGGAGAAAACTACGTTTATTACTGACAAAGGTCTTTATTGACACAGAGTAATGCCCTTCAAATTGAAGAATGATAGGGCGACTTACCAAAGACTTGTCAACCGGATGTTTAAAAAGCAGAATGGGAGGACTATAGAAGTGTATGTCGACGATTTGCTAGTAAAAATCAAGGAACCTGCCCAACACCTAACAGATCTAAGAGAACCTTTTGTTGTACTCCACAAGTATAAGATGAAATTTAACCCGACAAAATATGCTTTGGGGGTATACTTGGGGAGATTCTTGGCCTTTATTATTTCCAAAAGAGGCATCGAGGTAAACACTGAGAAGATTAGCGCCATCTTGAATATCAAGCCACCACAAAACATCAACGAGACCCAAAAGCTGGCAGGTAGAGTGGCAGCTTGAATAGGTTTGTTTCTAGATCCATGGACAAGTGACTCCCCTTCTTTAGGGTTCTGCGGAAGGTACATCCATGGAATGAAGAATGTGATCAGGCTTTCCAAGAGCTGAAGCAATACTTGTCTCACCCACCCCTGTTGAAGTAGCCCAATCAAGGAGACATCTTGTATGTATACTTGGCAGTATCCCATCATGCCATCTCCGCAATCCTGGTTAAAGAAAAGGGGGGAATACAGGCCCCGATATTCTACATAAGTTTGCCAATGGAAATGTTGGTGTTCGCGTGGTTTGGAAGGTATTAACAGAATACCCCTTGGGAAGATACTGCAGAAGCCAGACAGTTTGCAAAGATTGGTTGCTTGGTCTATTGAGCTCAACGAATTTGACTTGGACTATGTGCCTAGGAGCGTAGTAAAGGGGCAAGCTTTGGCAGACTTTGTTGCCAAATTCACAGGGTTCTCGGCAGAAGCAGAAGCTGGCCCCCATCGGAAACCTTGGCTAGTCTTCGTTGATGGATCTGCCTATTGAGCTGGAGGACGAATAGGGACTTATATAATCAATGAGGAAGGATAAGAGCACTACTACATGGCAACACTTACATTCAAAACCACCAATAATGAAGCTGAATAAGAGACCCTTATAGTGGGCCTTTCTGTCGTAAGAGCTCTAGGGGCCACCAAAATTGAAGTGAAGGCAAATTCCCAAAAAGTAGTTAACCAAGTAACAGGAGCTTACGCCACGAAAGGAGAGAAATTGAAAAGGTATCTATGCCCGGTATTGGAGACCTGCAACCCATTTTCCTATTTTAATATCGAGCAAATACTAAGGGAGGACAACTCAGTAGCGAATAGGTTAGCTAAAGCTGCCTCAGGGATGGATATGATAGATTTACCTTGGGAGGTACAGAGGAGACTGATGGAAATCCCAGCAGTAGGGCTACAAGTAAACCAAATAAGACCCATAGAGTCAGAGTGGGCCAAGGAGAGGGTAGAGTACATAGACATCGAAAAACTCCATGAGGAGAAAGAAAGAGCAAAGAAGATAAAGAGAAGGGCGGCATGGTTTGTAAGGATTGAGGGAATCCTGTACAAGAAAGGATTTTTCGGCCCTTTATTGAGATGTTTCTCACCTGAGGAAGCCCAGTACGTCTTGGCATAAATCCATGAAGGTGTCTGCGTCAACCACTCTAGCGGAAAGGCTTTGGCAAGAAGGGTTGTTAGGGCAGGATACTATTAGCCCATTGCCCTCAGGTACGCCAAGGAGTTCGTAAAGAAGTGCACCAAATGCTAGATCTACACCCCTATACCACATTGTCCACCCTAGAAGCTAATTTCTATCATTGTCCCTTGGCAGGTCACGCAATGGGGAGTTGAGTTAGTGGGTCCCTTCCCACTTGGGAAGGGAGGAGTGAAATATATAGTCATGGCCATAGATTATTTTACAAAGTAGGCAGAGGCAGAAGCCCTAGCAACCATGACAGCAAGAAGTATCGGTAAATTCCTGTGGAAGAACATTATCTGTCATTTTCGAATCCCTCAAAGCATAATTTTCAACAACGGGAAGTTGTTTGATTCAGAACATTATAGAGAATGGTGCAAAGAATTGAGAATTCAAGCCAAGTATTCCTTACCGGGGCACCCCCAAGCTAAAGGGCAAGTGGAGGCGACGAACAAATCCCTACTTGGGATTCTAAAAACTAGAGTCACATACAAGAAGGGACAATGGGTGGAAGAACTCAGGGGGTTGTTGTGGGCCTACAGGACAACTGTTAAGACCCCAATAGGTGAAACACCACCATTCACCTTGGCTTTTGGGAGTGAAGTAGTCACCCCAATGGAAGTTGGCTTGCCTACGCATTGCACCTGCCATTTCAGCCGATCTAAAAACGGTAGGGCACTAAAGGAGCAACTCGACCTTTTGGAGGAGAAAAGGGAAGAAGCTGAGGTTCAAAGCATCCTCAACAAAAGAAAGACGAAGTGCAACTTCAATAAGCAGGTCAAGCCCAGGACCTTCAAAGTAGGTGATCTAGCACTCAAAGAAGTAAGGGTGACAACACAAGACGAAGGAAAGCTCAACCCACAATAAGAAGGATCGTACATGGTAATAGCCAATCATAGACCAGGGTTGTACCGCCTCAAAGACAACCAAGGAAAGGAGTTACAACACCCCTGGAACGCCCAACATTTGAAGAAATTTTACCCTTGATTTTTGGTTAGATGTATTCAATAAAGCTTGATCAATAAAGACGGCCAGTTGCTCAACATATGTTTATCATCCCAATATCATGCTCCTCATTCATACCTACCACCAAAGTCGAGTCGAAAGACTCGCAGTGAGAGTGAAAGTGAATGGGCGTGGAGGTCAAAAGACCCCACAACTCCCCTTAACCCACCAAAGTTGAGTCCAAAGACTCGCGATGGAGTGAATCGGTGTTGAGGTCAAAAGACCTCACAACCCCCCTTAACCCACCAAAGTCGAGTCCAAAGACTCGCGATGGATTGAATGAGCATGGAGATTAACAAACCCCACAACCCCCCTTAATCCACCAAAGTCGAGTCCAAAGACTCGTGAACCCCATGACCCCCTTAGCCCACCAAAGTCGACTCGAAAGACTCGCGGTGCAATGAATGTGCGTGGAGGTCAAAAGACCCCACAACCCCTATTAACCCACCAAAGTCAAGTCCAAAGACTCGCAGTGGAGTGAATGGACGTGGAGGTCAAAAGATGCCATGACCCCCCTTGACCCACCAAAGCCGAGTCCAAAGCCTCGCGGTGGAGTATCATCAACCATGTATCAACAATGTAAGGGAAAGCTAAACCAAGAGCCAAAGCAACTAAAGGAAAGCACAACAAAAGAACTAATGAATGGTTATCTATCACATAGACGAATACATTGTCCGAATACCTCAAAGGAAAAATAGAATCAAAATATAACAAAGTTCTTCAGGAAAGTGGAGCTGCCCAAGGTTTCGATGCTGAAGGCGTGGATAAGAAAGCATCGGGCATAGCATTGCACCCCACAGCATCCACGAACTGGCACGAAACCTCATTAGGTTGAAGGTTTCGAGGTCCAGCCACCACAATTCAGTCGAAGGGTGCACCAGTAGGTGAGATCGTAATTAATCCACGCCAATGCCATATCCATACCCAAAGGCTCGATCCCTAATGGCCCTAGCCGCCGCTAGTTGTGGAGACAAACGAACCAATTCATTCCTTGAAGCAACCAATTCTGATTCCAGCTCTAATAGTTGTTTCGCCTACACCTTCACTTTTGTATCCAGGTGTAATAGAGAGTTGTTCATTTTATCCATGTTGGCGTCCACTTGTTCCCTGTCCTTCTTGTTTGCAGTGTGCCAGTTTCACAACTCCTCGTATGATCCCTTCATCTCTGACAGATCGAGGGCAAACTACTTGCAAGCTACCTCATATGATGTATTCACTCCTAAGAGCTCAAGGATAAGCTGCCTACGGGTTTCCTCAGAATAAGAGAATGTCCAGGTGAGCTCTAAACATCGTTGCTCTACGCCAGCCAACACTATTAAGAGGAGGTAAACTCAGCACTCACACGGGACAACTAGGCGCAAGCAAAATCACGCTCGGACTCCACCAATTGTAGCGCAAAGCTATTGCACGTATTGGTGGACTTGGTGTGGAGTAGTTCACTGTGGAGCTCAGAAGCCTCGTCATAGAGGAGCTCAAGGTTGCTCTCTGTTGTGCTGACAATATATCTGCAAGTGCACAGAATCGTAACAAGTAGTAAAGTATTTTTAAAGAAAATGGATGTCGAACCCACAGAGATTAATTATGCTATTGAGTACTGAAATTTACTAAATTAATTACTATTTGGAAAACCAGAATTTAAAGAATAGATTATCTAAGTTAAACTGAAGAAAAGAACATTAAAATTATGATTTTAAATATAATAAGAATAAATCTAGAGCGTTTGATTTCACCTAGCAAATCTCACACAATTTAGTCTTCCTTGTTATAAAATTTCAACTATCCCAAATTGATGATAAAAGATCCATTAACTATTCAGTATTTTCTCTCGAACAATACCAAAAATATCTCCAACTAATAAATTCATATCTCTATGTGAATTTAACTAATTAGATATTCACTAAATTCTTTGGATTTTCCTAAAAATCACACTAATCTCGGTAAAGATCTCTACTTTGCTCAACTAATGGTGCTTAATTCTAGAAATTTAATCACAAATCACCTCTCGGTCTCATTGCGATTCAATAGATCGAACAATAATTAGGTAGAAAATTGCAAGCATTAAGAACAATGAATAAACATTGAATCATGGAAATATTAAAAATAAAATAACTTAGAATATAAATTGTGTGTTCAATGCTAGACTACATCAAAACTCTAGAAAATAAAAATAGTTCATAATGAAATTGAAAACTTATTAAATAGATGTCAAAATTTAAATCCGGAAACAAGACAAATGAGTTACAATCTAACCTAAAGATCTGGAAAATAGTTTCTAAATATAAATGTTAACATAAAAGAAATTATCCCAAGAATAATGGAATTATCTAAAATGAAAGATTCAGTAATAAGCGGCTTGATTTACGTAGTTCGGGAGGATTTTGTAGTCAACAAATTGATTGCGGAACTCAGAAGGGTCCTACCGAGTAGATGCCGTGTGTGCTGAATATAACTGGTTTTCTCACCCAATCACCAAAATGTAAGGTTCAAGACCAAGATGAAAGACTCCTTTCGCCAACCTACTGAGCGGTAAAGCTACTGGCATTTACAAGTTGTTACCCATGATGTCGTTTAGGTTGATCTTTTAAGTTGGTCATTTAGACTGGTCGCCCAATCTAGTCGCCCGAAGCCTTATGCCAAGTCTTCTCGCCCAAAAGGTAAAATATCTTGCTTATTGCCAAACTCTTGTCACCAATTCTGGTCATGAATTCTGGTCGCGAATTCTAATCGTCCCTTCTAGTCGCCCCTTCTGGTCGCTAGTTTCCTTGCCTAAATCTCCTCAGACCTCTTCAGATCTCGCTACCTCTCATCGGTCTAGATCCGTAGGCTCTTCTTTTGTATCAAAATACTCTGCTTTAAATCTTTTTCATTCCTTCAAATCCAAGAAAATAAAAAATATATATATAGAAATAAAATAAAACCAATAGCATTGAAAGAAAAATGACATTTTTCATAAATAAAAGAGTAATAAAAATCACACTTATCACTCTCCAAGGAGCGAATGTACCCATTAGACTACTCCAAGTAGGACTCCACCACAGCTTTCTCGGCCTGCAGATGACCAAATTCCCTTTTAGCCCAGAAAGCAAACATTCGTCTGGCACGAACTTCTGACTCCAATTCGATGTGGTTAGCCACAATCCATGCGCCAGATCATTCACACCCTACAAGACACAAGGATACAATAAGGCATAGGGTTCACATGCAAAAGAAAATGCAAATAAGCCAACAATTTCATACCGAAGATAGAAAGCTCTTCAAGCTTGGATCATTTGCAACCGTGCTTCATCCTAGGGAAAAGGCTGCGAGCTGGAAGGCCCCTCAAACCCTCCTACTTCAACTTGTCGCCCCTCAACATGGGGTCTTCCCAAAGAATGCATCAAGGGCGTAGAGAAGGTGGCTGGAACTTCCCCCCATAGGAATGGACACGCCCTCGTCCAAAGGGTTGTCAAAACCAAGGCTACTGACTAGGCCCCCATCTACTCCATCCACCCCACCCTCCCTAGATGACCCACCCCTTCCCTAGGGGTTGAGGAATCCATGTCACTCCCAAAGGAAGAGAGAGATGGAGACTCTTTCATAGTCTATAGGCAAGGTCTCACCCCCTGAGACAAGGGTGGGGAGGGAGCATAGATTGAAACCTTGGTCCCTACGGTCTTTAGCATTAGCCTCTACAGAAAAACTTTCCACCACATAACTTTTGGCACCGCCATCAGTAGGAGTAGCAACTTCAAACACCATGACCCCAACAACGCACATAGAAAAGGCGTCATATATATCAGCCCCAATCTCGTCGTTCCTTAGCATTGAAGTCGGGGAAAGGAGAGAAGGGAACTCAAAAGGGGGCATACTCACTGAATCTAACCTCTTGGGAGGAAGATCAAAGTCAACAGTCGTGGCCAACTCGCCAAGGGCTTGACACTCACCAATATTGATTGTTTCTTGGTAATGTCTAACCATTCGAAGGTCAAGGGTCTTCTTTGCCTAACCAAGGTCATGGCATCATCTTCCCCAACGAAGCCTTCCTCTGAGTTTATTCCAAAGGCCTCGCGAAAGTGCCATCTCCCTGCTACTATGGATACACCCTCTCCTACGGCAAAGAGGGGGGTTGCAAGCAAGGGTGTTGGCTCCACCCCCGTGGCTAACCAACCTCAGGGTACCCCCGCTTTCTACCCCTAGTCCTTCACCAACACGCGCGCCTTCATTAGGTCTTGATGACCTCAAGATCTTGATGGGTCAATCCCTTTCTGACCTAGCGACCACTTTTGACTTTGATATTCCTCCTCAACAACTCGATTTAGCGTCTTGCCTAACGTTCAAATTCCCCACATTTGAAGCTTCTGATTTGCCAAAGGAAAGCAGCGGTCAATGTGGATGTGGACGCCGCCTTTTCATTAAGCCTCGTGGACCAAGCAGCCCAAGAAGCAACTGAGGGCAATGAAGAACTTGAAGAAGAGAGTGAGGGCAAAAGTTCAACTCCCCACTCTTTGGCCACCACAGTCTCCGGGAGAGGGACTCCTCCACTTAACCCTGGGATTGGTGGCGACCAGGTTTCTATCCCCTTTCCTTTTTCCTCCTCCTTTAAGGATGACATTGAATCCTCTACCCTAGAGGAGGGTATTCCTCTAGGCGACCTCGCGGATGAGGACGTCAGTCTAGGGGATGTTGAACTTGCTTACACCGATGTTTTTCACCCAATGGAAGATTTGGGTAAAGCCCTTGGGATTGGGGCGGGCTCAGAGGCGGCGTCTCTTGAGACTTTCTCCCTTGGTCCCCACTATGGTCCTAAGGTGAGGGATAATGGGGAGGTGTTTGGAGGTGCTTCCACCCCCTCGGGTCTTGCTAGGGATGAAGCCGTCAGCAGCATGGCTAGCCGGCTAAGGAATTTCCTCTCTGGGGTACCTTTGATTATTCATCTCTCTTTCCTCCTTTTTTTTTTTAACTTTCTTCGATTTTACCTTTGTAGAGTGTCAATGATTTGGTGGCCTGGATCATGGCGGATCGCACTAACTTAGAGAATGAAGTTCACTCTAGGCGTGTTTTTTCTTTGTACACCAAGAAGGAATTTGAGAAATGGAAGGTTGAGAGGGCAGGATTGGAGATCCTACTCAGGCAAGTGGATGGCTACTTTCACTCTCTGGTAGGTGACTTGGACATTATTCGCGACGAGGTTTGCCATATTTGCGATGAACTCCATCGCGCTAGGGAGGTGAAGTTCCAGGACAGCTTCTCATTGGGACTGCTAAAGTCAGAGTGTGACTCCGCCAGAGCTCAACTTTCCTTTGCCCGAGGGAAGTTAGAGTTAGAGTGGGGTCATGCTCCCTATCAACTCTCCGCCCTCAAGGAGGAGCTAAATTACTTCTGCTAGGAGCTATCTAGTTCCCAGTGACGATGCTCTAAACTCGGCGATACGCTGGTGGCTTCGGAGGAAAGCAAGCAGCGAATTAACCTTGACCTCTCTGAGGCACGCGACGCTCTAGAGGAGCTGACCAAACGGCATGAAGAATACAAGAAAAACTGCACCAATGCAAACGAACAGCAGAGGAAACATAGTGAAGCACTTCTTCACATGGATACCTGACTGAAGGAACGGACCAAGCAGGTGAAGACGTTGGAGTCTGACTTGGCGACTGTGATGGATGAACTTGTCAGGCTTCACCCCCAGCTATCATCGGCACATGGCGTCAAGGATCATGCTTTTTGTTATGGGTATGAGGCTAGCGTGCTGTGGCTTAGATCACACTTGTTGGCCAATCCCCGTACTGAATTAAGATGCTTAGACTTGGAGATGTTTAAGCCTAATGCAACCTCGCTTCAGTTTGTTGACACCTTTGGTCAGGACACCATGTCCAATGCCTTTGATGGTTCTCGCCCACCTCCACCTTCCAACTGTCCTAGCACTTAGCCTTTTCTGATAGATTTTCGTAATAGTTTTTTTTGTAAACAATATGAACACTTTTGTGCTTGTGTATGTTAGGAATACTTTGCCGGTATTGGCTTTTGTTCATGTCACACTTTTCTTTAATTTCACGACACTTTCTTTTTACCCTACGAGTGGCTTTTCTTCGTACTTGTCATTATTTTCCTCTGCACCCCTTTCCTTTGAACCGCGAGTCTTTGTACTCGACGTTGGTGTTTAAGAGTCGAGTAGTTTGTTGACCTCCAAGCCATTTTGCCTTCGCACCTCGAGTCTTTCGATTTTTCATTAGTGGTTAAAAGTCGCATGGTTTGTTGACCTCCGCACCTTTTTTCCTTAGCACCTTGAGTCTTAGGACTCGTCATTGGTGTTTAAGGGTCACGTGGTCAGTTGACCTCCACGCTTTTTCTTCTTGGCACCGTGAGTCTTTGGACTCTTCATTGGTGTTTAAGGGTCGCGTGGTCTGTTGACCTACGTTCCCTTTTTCCTTGGCACTACAAGTCTTAGGACTCGTCATTAGTTTTTAAAGGTCGTGTGGTCTATTAACCTCCACGCCCTTTCTCCTTGGCACCGCGAGTCTTTGGACTCGCCATTGTTGTTTAAAGGTCGCGTGGTCTGTTAACCTCCATGCCCTTTCTCCTTGGCACCACGAGTCTTTGGACTCGTCATTGGTGTTTAAGAGTCACGTGGTCTGTAACCTCCGCGCCCTTTCTCCTTGGCATCGCGAGTCTTTGGACTCGTCATTGGTGTTTAAGGGTTGCGTGGTCTGTTGACCTTCGCACCCTTTTTTCTTGGCACCGCAAGTCTTGGGACTCGTCATTGGTGTTTAAGGGTCGTGTAGTCTATTGACCTCTGTGCCCTTTTTCCTTAGCACCGTGAGTTTTTGGACTCGTAATTGGTGTTTAAGGGTTGCGTGGTCTACTGACCTTCATGACCTTTTTCCTTGGCACCGCTAGCCTTTGGACTCGCCATTCGTGTTTAAGGGTTGCGTGGTGTGTTGACCTTCGTGCCCTTTTTCCTTGGATGGGTCGGCACTGGCTCGAAAGGAACGCTTTATTTACTATAAAACATAATCAAGAATTCAACAGTAGAGTTCTAACAAATCAAGAAATTAACATAATCAAGGGTAAAATTTCTTCAGGTGCTCTGCATTCCAAGAGTGTTGCAATTCTTTGCCTTGGCTATCCTTCAAGCAGTACGACCCAAGCCTGCGGTTGGCCACTACCATGTATGCTCCTTCCCATCGGGGTCTGAGCTTGCCCTCTTCTTTTGTGGTGACCCTAACTTCACTTAGCACCAAGTCTACTATCTTGAATGTCCTGGGTCTAACTCTCATTTTGAAATAATGTTATGTCTTTTTCTCGTTGAGTATCATTCTGACTTCAGCCGCCTCTCTTTATTCATTTACAAGGTCGAGGTGTTCTTCCATAGCTTCATCATTCTTGGGCGCTGAAAAATGGCAGGTTCGGTAACTTGGTAGACCGACTTCCATAGGGGGTACTACTTCACTCTTGTATGCCAAGGTGAATGGGGTCTCTCCTGTAGGGGTCTTTACTGTGGTCCTGTAGGCTCACAATACTCTTGGTAGTTCTTCTGCCCATTCCCATTTCTTGTCCGTAAGTTTCTTCTTCATAATTCCTAGCAATACTTTGTTTGTAGCCTATGTCTGTCCATTCGCCTGTGGGTGTCCTGGAGATGAATATTCGGCATGTATCTTTAGCTCGACACACCACTCCTGATAGTGCTCTGAATCAAATTGGCGCCCGTTGTCAGAGACTATGCTTTGCAAAATTTCGTACTGACAAATGACATTTTTCCACAAGAACTTTGTAACGACTCTGGTCGTGATGGTTGCCAGGAGGCTCTACTTCTGCCCACTTCATAAAGTAGTCCACTGCTACAATCATGAACTTGACTCCACCTTTTCCAAGCAGGAAGGGCCCAACTTGGTCAACCTCCCATTGGGCGAACGACTAAGGGGTGGTCATGGAAGTCAACTCTTCTAGGGGGGCGTGTGATACTAATGCATACATCTGACACTTAACGCACTTCTTTTCAAATTTGTTAGCATCTTTGAGTGTATTAGGCCAGTAGTATTCTGCCCTTACCACTTTTCTAGCCAATGCCTTTCCTCCAAAGTGGTTTTCACATATCCCTTCATGTATTTATGCTAAAACGTATTGTACTTCTTTCGATAAGATGGATCGTAGTAGGGTGGCGGTGAAACCCCTCTTATAGAGAATCTCATCCACCTTACAAATCTCGCCACCCTTCTTCTTACCTTTCTTGCCTCATTTTTCCCTTCAAGGAGTTCACTTGGGTCCAAGTACTTAATGATGGTGTCAGCCCACTCAAGTTCATCCCCGAGGCTGTACGCACCAGCTTGGCGCTATTTTCTCTAGGCACTTGTGCTATGCTAAAATAGGAAATCAATCGCGCGCTTCCTAGACTTGGCTCAGGTATTTCTTTAGTTTTTCTCCCTTTGTGGCGTATGTTCCCAACACTTGGTTGACTATTACTTGTGAGTCCAATTTCACCTCTACCTCAATCGCCGCCAATGCTTTGGCCACTAAGAGCCCTACTACAAGTGCCTTGTATTCTGTTTCATTGTTGGTGGTTTTAAATGTGAGTCTTGCCATGTAGCGATGCTCCTGCCCTTCATCGTTGATTATGTAGACTCCTACCCCTCTGCCAACATGACAAGAGGAGCCATCCACAAAAAGGATCCACGATTTTCCTGTCAGGGCGGCAACCTTTTATGGTGGTGAACTTGAGAATTCGATAACAAAGTCTGCCAATGCTACCCTTTTACGGCCTTTCTTGGCAAGTACTCGATATCAAACTCGTTGAGCTTGATTAACCACTTGACTAATCTCCTTGAGTTGTCTGGTCTCTGCAATAACCTTGCCAGCGGGCTTTTTGTGAGTACTTTGATTGAGTGGGCCTAGAAGTACTGTTTATCGGGCCTAATAAATAGTGTGGCTAGGGCATGTGTTCGATCCACAAGACTCTTTTGAGTAGTTATCCCTTATGAATAATCTAATTTGAGTTAGACCAATATTAACTTCAATTATATATTAAAATTTTATAAAATTACGACGGCAACAAGTATTCATATTTGAAAAATTCTAGTCATAAGTCTTATACACTACACACCACTTTTTTTGTTATTTTTTTAATTTTTTTCTCTTATCAAATGTGTGATAAATTGATGATAAGTAGAATAACTTAATTGTTTTAAGAAGAATGGAACCAAAAAAAAATTAAAAAAAAAATTATAATATATAATATATGAAGCTTATGAATCGCAATGCTCATTCATATTTATATCAAATAATTTAAATTTGGAAGATGAGAGGAAAGAACGCAAGGAAGAAATCGAAGGAAGGAGAAGAAAAAAATAATAAGAGAGAGGTTTGACTCGTTTGAACAGTTAGGGGAAGCCGAAGATTGGGGAGTCGGCGCTAATTAACCGACTCTCAAAACAACCCACAAAGAATGTGAACGGAAAATAAATCCCTAACCCTAGAAAGCTTTTCATATATTAATACTCCCTCTCTCGCCCTCTCTCCCTTTGCTCTGCAGTTTCGGACCTAATCTCGCTTCCCTTTCGTCTTTTCTTTCTCTCTCTTTTCTCCTCTTCTGGGGGTCTCCTCCAAAACCATCATCAACGATTCAAGCACCGGTTTTTGTGAATGGTGGAAATCTTGAGCACTAGCACTTTCATGCGCTCCCTTTTGCATTCAAGGGCGAGCGCTGCTTTTGCTCTCTCTTTCGCTTTCGGATCTTGCAAGGAAGGCTGGTACTACCGCTGCATCGGCCTGGACCCCTGAATCTCTCCGACCCTCAGTACCCAGCTTTTGAGATTTTTTTTCTTTTGCTGTGTTATTCCTTGTTCTCCAACCCGACCTCCATAGACATTCCGCACCCATTCATCGCTCTCTCGATTCTTGAAGATTTCTTTTGGGTCATTTACGATTTTGTTTTTGTCTTTCGGGTTTGCGACGATGTTGTTGTACAAGCCGAAGAAGAATCAGAACGCTAAGGGCAACAGGCTCTTGATTAGTATCACTGTGCTGGGTAGCGCCGGTCCGATCCGTTTCGTGGTCAATGAGCACGAGCTTGTCGGCTCGGTGATCGACACCGCCCTCAAATCTTACGCCCGGGAGGGTCGGCTTCCGGTTCTTGGAACGAATCTCGATAATTTCTTTCTCTACTGCCCCAATGCTGGACCAGATGGTAAGCAAATCCGAAACCCAACCCATTTCAATTTTCGACGAATTCGATGAATTGCGTGGTTCTTGAATGTATTATTGTTTAGTTCTGTTTTCTATCTTCAATTGAAATTTCATTGCAATTTCTGATACGATTTTCTCTAAGTATTTACCTACCAAAAAAAATTCTATATTTTTTAAAGCCCCGTCTCGTCAAATTTTCGTTAATTGTCTTCTTAGTTAATAATTTGTTCTTCTCTTTTGATGCTTAAAGGCTAAAGCCCATCTGTTCCGTTGTATAGCTGTGTTGTTTTTGTTAAATGGAAGACCCGATCTCAGATATTGTGTTTTAGATTTCTGGAATTTTGTACTTATTTGGATTTGGTTCACTGTTTTTTGGGTAAACTGCTACCAAACGTTTTGACGTTTTTGTGCGTCGTTTTGATGGAAATCTATTAGAATTGGTTTAAGTTTTTTCTCTAATTGTTGTTGGGCATATGAATATGGTTGCAGCTTTGAGTCCTTGGGACACAATTGGATCTCAAGGAGCTCGGAATTTCATGCTGTGCAAGAAGCCCCAGCCGGTGAAAACTGCAGACGATGGAAGTTCGATTCCTGCAATGACTCGTAAGGGGAATGGGAGTTGGAGGGCATGGATCAATAAGTCTCTCAATCTTAAGATTTCTTCCCATTAATTCTTTCTCAGTTAATGGAAGATTTATCAATCATTATTTTTGTTAGTTTTTCTTTTCTTGTGCATTTGATTTATCAGACTACTGTCATTGTTTGTGATTTTTTCTTTCTTGTTTGCGTTGGAGAACTTTGCAATAGTTTTATAAATAAAAGTACTCGAACTGTTGTGTTTTCATTGTTTGTGTTTTCATTGTTTTATTTTAGTGCTTTCTTTCTTGCCACTGAATACTCTTTTCTTTGCTTGAATGATCAAAATAGCTGTAGAGAAACTTCAATTCGAATCCTCTCGAGTGTTTAAGCTTCTGAAAATAAATTTAAGGTGGAAAGTCGCTCCCTTTTCCAAGTATAGCATGTGAGTGATGATGCTTTGTCAATGTTGTTGCGTCCGTTCTGAGAGCTACAGAACAAGGATATGCCCATCCTTTGAGCAGCACATTGCCACATTTCTCTTTCGGTGGAATATCCCATAATATTATTCCCTTGCGCTTCAATACGAATTTGAGTATAATCCATCATCTCTCTGTAGTTATGCTATTTCTTTTTGTTTTTTGAAGCATCTTTTCTTCTTTTAATGGTGTTTTTCTTTCTGCGGGGATTACGCAAGTCTTGTCATTTTCCTACACAAAAGCAAACCAACTTTTTCAAACACTCATATCTCTCTCTCTCTCTCTCTCTCTCTCTCTCAAGCAGTAAGAGGACCAGATCGGACCCAAAAACCGACAGGATCAAATAGTTCGGTCCAGATCGGACCTGATAGTTTAACTGGTCAGTTTTGAGATGTGGTTTTTTTGACCGAAGACTGACCGAATATATATATATATATATATTAAAATATTTTATATAATATTTGTACAAGTTAATTATGTAATTTTCATCCAATAGATCACTATTGATCATATATACAATGAAATTATTAATATTCATTAATCATATATAAATGTTAAAAAGATCACTTAATTTCATTAACCATATATATACAATGAAAAAAATGTTCATGGACCAAATCGGACCGACCGGACTTATAACTAGTGGTCCAGTCCGACAAAAACGATAGACCAAAATGTTTGGTCCGTGACTCCCCAAGAACGAATCAAATCGGACCAAACCGATTACACCCCTAACCAGCCCATATTTGATAGTTTATTGTCCAGATAACAAAAAAGAAACATCAATTATCAAACACACCTTTCTATTGAGCCTTTATAGGATGAAGCTTTATACAGAAAAATGTATTCTTTAATGTAATTTTGATTGGAAATAAGAAATTAGGATCAAGAAAAAGAAAGAAAAATTATGAAAAAACAACCAAATTGAATAGGACAAATGAGGTAGCCTTAAGCCTCGTGTAGTTACATATGTTCGATGAGATGAGAAATTTATGAATAGTAGTGAGAAAATTTGTGAATAATAGTGAAATAGTTTGATTTAAGATATTTTATGGGGTTTTGAAAAATGAAAAAGAAAAAATTGAATAAAAAAATTATAAAATTAAAATAGGGTTAGAATATAAAATTTTAATATTATTTTTGTTTTGGAATTTAAAAAGTTGAATTACTTTTTACATTTTGTTTAAAAGTTTGAGAAAAATGTAAAAGCAAACCACCTCTCCAAAAAATACTTCGTCAATCTCTAAAATGCTTTGATAACAACGGAAGAAGAACTCCTAGAGTACAGATTCAGAACATATTATATAATTAAAATTATTTATATAAACATTAATTTTAATGAAAACGGCATACTATAAAAGAAGAAAAAAATACCATGTGTTTATACTAAAAACAATAATAATTACTCTCATATAAAATAAATGGCGGCTATTTGTAACAGAAAGCACATGGGCTCTTTATTATTATTACTAGTTAACAACCCAACCAATGGACTCCTAACAAACTAATTGTGCAACGGTCCAGCCCTTTAGCTGAGCTTCTACTAGTAAGTTCTTCAGCAAAGGAAGCACGTGAATCTCTTGCACTCATACTAATTTGGTTTCCTATATGTCCTTGATTACTCACAGTTAGGGATGATAATATATGATACAACATGAGAATCTAACATGAACACAACATAAAATTAACGGGTTTGAATTTGATGTTAACGAGTTTGGGTCAAAACGAGTCGACCCGTTAAGACACGATTTATAAACGAGTCAACAATGGATCAATTTACTTAACACGAAATCAATCTATTTTGATCAGTTTAGAATTTATTTCAAAATTAAAATTTTATTATTGTTAAGTTCTAATATTGGTATTTCTCAGTATGCTTATATTTTTTTTGTAATTTTAGACCTATGCTCGTATTTGTTATTGTATGGTTTGCAATATTGGTTTTATTATATGTTAAAATTTAAAAAATATTGATATATATATTTTTTAAGATATTGTGGTTATTAATAAATATAGATCTTACCTTTTATATGAAATTATGTTAATTAGATAAAATGGATTACGCGTTTAAGTGTTTTCTAAATGTTTGAAAAGTTAATAAGATAACTTTTCTAAACATTCGAACGTTAAGATAGATTTTAACATAATTATGTTAATTAGGTCAAATGTTAATAAGATAACTTTTCTATCTTCTCAAGTGTTTTCTAAATTTCAAGTGCTGCAATTCTGAGGTTTTGCTCTTGAATCTTCAATTGGTATTAGTTCTTGTTTTTTCTTACGTTGCTTTGTGAATTTTGTTGGCTTTTGAATAACGGGTTGTTCTTAATTTATATGTGTTTTGATTATTTATAGTTAGTTTGCATTTTTCTATGTTATCCCTATTCTCTTGTGGTTGGTTATGGTATAACTTTGGGCTTTTTCTTAAATTCTTGGGATGTTTTTTTGACAGTTGTTCGCTTATAACTGATTCGGTTGTAGGAGAGAGTTTGACTTTGGGTTGCTTAGTAGTGAGTGAATGAGTTGTCATGGAGAGTTAAGAGAATTGGATACTGTAGACCCAAGAATGGGAACAAAATTTTGGGTTCTCAAATTTAATTTTTCTTTGAAAAGTAGCTTTAGGTTTTACTTTAATTATCATTCAGTAACGGAATTAGCTTTCTGACAATTTGCATTAAATTAATACCTTTAGCTTGGGAACACAATCTTGGTCCTTCAGTTCTTTTAGCTTTTTTATGTTTGAGCAATTTACCATCTTGAATATAATACCTTATTTTCATTTATATATATATATATATTGCAAATTATTAGCAAAAATAGAGAAAGATAAGGGTTGGGAAGAATTCTTGGAGTATTATTCTGTGAAGCCAGGGCACTTTCTAGTTTTCAAAAATGAAGGAAATTCTCGCATTTATGTACTTATATTTTATGAGAGTGCAACAGAAATAGATTAGGGTGCGGCTACAAGGTAACTCATCAGAGCCATCATATGTACAAGTTATCCCCTCCTCCCCTTGCCTAGCCAAAAAATCTGCCACCTTATTCCCTTCTTTAAACTGATGCAAAACCAAGTAAGTAAAACCTTGAAGAGCCTTTAACAACTCTTCCCAAAAATCTCACAAATACCATACCATGCATCTCTTATTAATAATCGATTTAATAAGTAATTCTGAATCACATTCAATTTCAACAAACCGAAAACTCAAATCCTTGCAAAGCAACAAAGGACATTAGAGGGCCCTAAGTTCCGCCTCATTATTAGTCCCATACCCAAATTTAGACAAAAAGGTTGCTTCGAAGCGACCAAAATGGTTCCTAATAACACCTCCCCCACCACACAAACCTGGATTTTCATGATAAGAATCATCTACATTTAGTTTCACACATCCCTCATTTGGCTTCTTCCATGATACCAACTGCAGACGTCTAACAAAAGGTTGTTTAATCGGTACTTCAAGAGAATGCAGCAGCTGTTGATCATCATAAGATAATTTGCCAACTTTACCAATATTTCCAGACAACTGACATAACCTGTATTTCACTGATCGCCAAACCATTTCCACCAACTCCCTTTTGCCTTCCATTCAAGTCTTGCATTGCCTCTGCCACAATCTCCATGTTATTAAGCTTGGGACTAAGCCAATTAGTACCCCACGCTGAGAAGACCTCCTAGCACAACATAACCAATACCAAAACCGAGCCCACCATGTTCCAGCCTCCATAAAGTTCATGTCCAAAGAGTGTGTCGCTTTTCTCCATACTTCATGTGCCACTTCCCCCAAGCACAAGACATAATTCAACATTCCAACCTTACGTAGGTCGCAGCAGTCACAACCCAAAGCCATAGAAATGCCAAACCCCTACACTCATACATCCACAGGCATACAATTAAAATTTACCTTCCAAACACACAAAGAAATTCTTTTCGGCAACAGGTTATGCCAAATCCACTCCATTCCCTCAACATTTGAACATTTCACTCAAATTATTTCCCAAGCTGAAGCTGTAGAAAACATTCCATCCTTAGTCGGTTTCCAAATTAGCATGTCAGCACCCACACGACCACATAACACCTATGCTACAATCTCCGATGCCCTGGACTGACCCACTAACTCCTCCAATTTTTGCACATCCCATTCATTCTCAAGCCAAAAATCATGCACTAACAAGTTAGAATTAGTGACTCCCAGCTCGTCTACTATAAGAGAACCAGTTGATAGCCATTTGTCAAACCAGAAGGAAGCACACCCATCTCTCACCCACACCTTCATATACTCAAATAGATTTCCAAAGCCTAGAATCCTACATCTTTGAACGAATAAACATAACATGTCTCCCTTTAGAATATGTTGCCTTGAAGAACCTTGCCCAAAGAGTATCCACAGATAATAATCGCCCAACAAACTTCATGTGCATCGCACATTGCACATCTGAAAACTTTCTCACACCAATACCCCCTTCCAAAGTAGGCAAACTCTGTTTCTTCCAAGCTAACCATTTCTTCTTCAATTTCTCACCTCCACCACCTTCCCCCCAAAAGAACGTAGCCATAATAGAATCGAATTTTTTTTAAAACCAGCTTTGGAACATTTAGCACAGCCAATAAATGAGTTGCCAGGCTAGATAACACATGCCTGATAAGAATTAATTTTCCACCTTGTGACAATAATTTCATTTTCCATCCCGCCACTTTTTTTTGAAAATTTTCCAACAAGGATCCAAAATCCTTGCCGTTAATCTTCCCACTACAAGTGGAGCACCCAAATACCAAACTGGAATTTTCCCTCCACAAAACCCATCAAACGCAGCAACTTATTTCTAGCTGCCACATTAATATGTTTCGACATAAAGAGAGCTGACTTCTCACTACTAATACTTTTACTTGACCATTGCTCATATAAATTCAACGTTCTCAAAAGATTCTTCATCGACCTCCTATCTCCATTAGTAAAAATCAATAAATCATCAGCATAAATAAGGTGAGAAATCAACGAACACCCCTAGGATGAAAGAAACTGAAAATACTACCATCAGCAAACTTTTCCTTTAGCAATCGAGAAAGAACTTCCTCCATAATGATAAATAAATAAGGCGATAAAGGATCTCTCTGACGTAGACCTCTCAATGGCTTAAAGAAACCGTTATAGGTTCCATTAAGCATAATAGAATACCAAGGCGATTTAACACAAGTTTCCACTCAGCCACATAGTCTTTGTGAAAACCCAACAGCATCCAATACATTTAAAAGAAAATCTCAATCTACGCGATCATAAGCTTTAGCCATATCAATTTTCACCATCACATTACCCCTTTTAACACTCTTATTCATCAAATGCACTATTTCTTGAGCAAGAGATATATTCTCAAAAATACTCCGACCAAGAATAAAAGTTCTTTGTTCAGGAGATATGATACGATCAAGAAAACTTGTCATACAAGTAACCAATATTTTTGAAAAAATCTTATAAGCTATTGAACATAGGCTAACTGACCTGAACTTATCAAAACTACATGGCTATTAAACCTTTGGAATAAGAACAATAAATGAAGAAGAATAAAACCGAGGCAGAGTACTCCTTACAAAAAAAATCTCTCGCCACTTCCACCAAATCATCTTTGACAATATCCTAGCAAGACAAATAAAAAGCTGATTCAAAGCCATCTGGACCCAAACTACTTTGTTTTGGGATTGAGAAGAGCGCGTAGCCTTCACCTTTTCTTTTGTTGGCTCTTTGCACAAATACTCATTATCCTCCTCAGTTATCACCTTAGAGAGCATTTGAGATAAATCCGCATGCATAGTTGCACCTGAACGAGAAAAAAAATAATGAAAATGCCTTATGGCACCTAAATGAACTTCCTTCCTGAACGAGAAAAAAAAGAATGAAAATGCCTTATGGCACCTAAATGAACTTCCTTCGGAGAGCGCAAACTCTCTCTTTCATTTAACGTCATCACAGAAACAACAGTACAAGTACTATATGTATTTCGTACCGGTCGAAATACTGACAGTACCGACCTATATTTCGACCTTTATTTATTTTTATTTTTTATTTTTTCAAACTATAAGTTCATTTTTTGACTCACAATTCAAATTAAGTTATTTATAATTTATATATATATATGTATTTATATATAATTTATTTATATATTGATCATCCCCAAAATAATATATAAACTGATATTAATATCGAAATATTTCGTTTGAATATCTTAACTGATAAAACATTCAATACCGTATTCAAATCATTAATATATATCATTGTTGGTTGTGGTCCACAAGCATCGCCAAGGGCATATGCTTTAAAAACAACCACAAGAATTGGGAGTACTGCTCTTGAGAGGGGGGCCCTGCGTGTACCTTGCTCTCGTACGTGTCTATCCTTTCGTTTTAGCCGAACTTCAGATATATGGGCTAGCTAGCTGCTGCTGCTGCGGAGCCCACTAAGTTGTGCAGAAAACGAGCCCATTGAAATTTAAGGCTTCGTTTAAATCTTAAATTCATCTCAATTTATTTTAATTTATCTCAATTCATTATTATAATTTTTTTAAATTTTAATATAAAATATAATAAACAATTCAATTTTTTAAAATTTTAAAATAATAATAATATTAAAAAATAATATTTTAATAATATTTTATCATCTCAATTCAATTCATTTCAATATTCAAATACAATCTAAGAGACAGATGGAAAACCCTTTGAATGTGGTGTTGCTGTCAAGGAGTTGTGTATTTAAGTCAAAATCGAAATTGCAATAAAGATTCTGCAGCATTTATAGCAGTCTTCTCTGACTAAAACTATTAATATATATGGGGTACTATTCTTCGAACATTGACGAACCTTCCTATATTATTATTATCATTTTCTTTTTGGGTAGTGCTACAGCCCCGCTGGGCTTCCGTTTGGGCTGTAATATTATTTAATATATATTTTATTTAAATAATTTTTATATAAATTTTTTAATATTTTAAAATATTTTAAAAAAATAAAATTAAATTAAAATATTATTAAGAAAATATTTTTTTAATTTAAAAGTAAAAAATATATATTAAAAAATACTTTCTTAATTACGAAGTAAAATAAAAAATTATAAAAAATATTTTTTTATAATTTTTTATTTTATTTCATGATTAAGAAAATATTTTTTAATAATATTATGATTTTTTTTAAAAATATTTAAAATAGTCATATTACAGCCCCCGTTGGGACTCCTGTTGAGTTTAACATGTACTTTTTTATGTGTAATTTTTAAATTTATTTTTTATATAGATTTTTTTTTACACTTATAAATATTTTTAAAAAATAAAATAAATTTAAAATATCATTAAAAAACACTTCCTTAATCAGAAAGTAAAAAAAAAAACACTTCCTTAATCAGAAAGTAAAATATAAATTATTAAATATTAATTTTTATTCTACTTCGTAATTAAGAAAATATTTTTAAATAATATTATAATTTTTATTTTATTTTTTAAAATATTTAAAATTATTAAAAATATCTATATAAAAATAAATTTAAAAAAAATATATAAAAAAATGCTACACGCACCAGCGGGAGTCCCAGCAGGGCATGTAGCATTTTCTTTTCTTTTTAAGATCCCCATATCTTTCGAAAAATCAAAAACTGCAAGCATGACTGTATAAATTCTGCACACGATCTTTTAAACAAAATATAATAATAACAAAGTCTATTATTAAAAGTTAAAATTGTAGATAAATATTATATTTATAACTTTTTTAAATTAAGGGACGATAATTGTACTCCTGAGAGCATATATAGGAATGATAAAAACAAAAACAAAAAAAAAGAGAGAGAGAGAGAGCATATATAGGAATGATTTCTCATCTATCAATACGTACATTCACCAAAAAAACCCTAACTTTTAAGTTTCCAGATTGCTACGATTTTTTGTTTTTATCATCTATCAGATTCCTTTTTTTCTGCTTAATGAAGAAAACGTGAAGAGATTTTGTAGAGGATTTAGTAGGGGTGTCAAGTCGTGTTAAGGGTCATATTCATATTGTGTTAAAGTATGTATATTATACTTAATGGATCAACACGAACACGACATGTTAAAAATTTCGTATCAAAATTTCAAACTTGAACACAATACGGTAAGATAACGGATTGACACGATCCGTTCCGTTTCAACTCATTTACGTTAATGGGTTGAATAAACACGATATGATACGACACAACCTTTTTAACTTGATTGATTTTATATAAATATAAATAATATTTATAAAAAATAAAAAAACTAACTACAAGTCTAAAATTACAATCCAAACAAATATGATCCACATAATTTGTAATAATATTTATTATTAAAATTACATCTCAAATATAATAAACAGAACATACAATGTAAATATATTAATGTTACAATTCTAAATATAATAAAAAATTAAAAACACAGGTTTAAACAAATTTAGAACTTGAAGAAGGAAGTGAAGCATCCTCCTTACCCTTTAGGTCTAAGAGTATAAATGTAAATTTAATTTTCTTAACGGGTCATAACGGGTTGACCCGTTAGTGACCCGTTAAGTAATCGTGTCTTAACGGGTCAACCCGTTGACCCGTTAGTGACCCGTTAAGTAATCGTGTCTTAACGGGTCAACCCGTTTTAATCCGAACCCATTAAAACTAAACCATAACCTGCTTTTATCGTATTGTGTTTGTATTGCGTTAACGAGTCGTGTCACATATTGCCACCCCTAGAATTTAGAGTCATAGGCTCAGGATTAGGACATGCTACAAGAGATTAGATTTTTTGAGACAAATCATAATATATAATATATACACATTTTTATATTCTGAAAATGATAACAAATTAATGGAAAAAAAATATTTATTACTTTAATGGAAAAAAAATATATACACAAATCCATATTAATAAAAAAATTAATTGAAAAAATGTCCACTCTAACAAAGAAATTTAAGTTCGAACGGTTATTAACTTTCTCCGGAAAAAATAAATTAATTTTCCTAAAATATTATTATTCAAACAGATTATATACTGTTCGAACAGACATTAATTCTATGTTCGAATCTATTTTGTTCCGTTCAAATAGTTTTTCTTTTTTGATACGATTTTATTCGTCATAAAATATCTTGTTCGAATGTATATTTTTTCATTTAAACAAATTTAGTAGTTCAAGTATTTTTAGAGATAATCTCCAAAAATAATTTTTAGAGACAAAATTTAATTTGTCCTTAATAAATTTCATCCCTAAAGTTAAATTTCTTGTAGTGACAGTAGGTCATATTCATTAGCCCGACATGCAAAACTATTCCAACCTCACGAGTGATTCAGACCCATCAACACTATAAGGTTTCAAAACCAGCACAGTGAATGTTGAACAAAAAAAAAAAGCCCCGTTTTGACCCATCTTAGTGCTCTTTGCAATATATATTGCTTGTGAAGCCAAAATTACATAAATCAGCATGCAGTTTGAGTTTGACTTTAGCTTTCTTGCTCCATTAAACATGCAAGGACCCCGTACGGACGTATGTGCTCACAAAGTAAATACAAGTACCGTCAAACTAAGTTGGAGATAAATTAAATTTTTTATAAATAATAATAAGTTGAGATGGTGAAATAGATTTAGAAGACACATCTAAAATGAGTTAAGATATATTTATAGAAAATTGAAAAAGGTTTTGGATCTCACATATAAAGAGGTGTTTAGTCAAAAAATATTGTGGGTCTCATGTATAAAAAAATTTCGAGTTAAGATGAATTTAATGATTTGAGAGTTGAGTATTTAAATGTTAGACTCAACTTAAAATTAAACTGAGCTAAATTGATCTCAGCTCAATTCAAATTCTAAACGGAAGCAATATTTAAGGTTTGGGTAAGGTTTAAAATGCATGCAGGGGTGAGACGTGGATATTGGGTATTCCTATTGGATAAGGAACTCCCAACGTCATACAAGTAGCCAAGTTTCAAGTGGGTAATAAACAATTTTCATGTCATTTTCGATCTTCGATTAAAATAATGTAATAATGTGTGTATTTGTGTATATAATATATATCGCCTACGTGGAGTCCAAATTATTATTCCTTTAATTCACACACTAGTGAAAAATAATGAAAGATCTTCCAATACTCGTAGGCTAATATGGGAAGGTGCTTCCTTCCATTCACTCAGCTTATCTACTGGTTCTGCAAATTCATAAATAATATATAACCCTCTGCAGCCAAGTTGATGACAAACCCTAGCTAGGAAATCACTATTTTCTTTGCAAGAAGACGTGGGCCCTAAAAAACAAACAAAAAAACAAAAAAAAAACAAATCTGAAAATTATCTGTACAAATATGGCCCCTAAAATACATTTTATTGAGTCATAGTCATGAAAATTGTAGAAAAATTATACATGTCCTAAGAGTTTGTCATATCAAGTTGACCGTTTATATATTTTATTTTATTTTTTAATATTTTTTTATTTAATAAATAAACAAATGACTATTAGTGTATTGATATATTCTTTTTATTCTTTAAAAATATTTAAATAAATTTAAAAAATGTTTGAAATAAAAAGCAAAAAAAAAAAAAAAAAGTGTAATCTACACTAGATGGAACAACACCAAGTGGGCAAACTTGGGTGGCATATTAGCACTATCCAAAAATTGTAACACCTAAAGAGAGGTTTGAGCCACATTTGAGCCTATACTTTTTTGAAAGCTAATAAATTATATGATTGGAACCATTATAAAGAGTAATAATTTTTTTTTAAAATAATATAAGATCTTATATATCATTTACACTTATCAATCTGTATAGGATATCACAAAAATTATAAGTTGTTGGGTGATTAGTTTTTAATAAAATAGGAATAGATTATTGGATTTAATGTTTATAATAGTATTCCGTACTCTTCTTTTCTAGGTGGATAGAGAGGGCTTTTAAATTCTGTTTTACAGTCATTTCTCTGTTATGAGAGAGTTTGGTTAGAAATTAAGACAATATCCATCACAAAAGAATTTATGTGTGGAGAAGCATCAGAGCTGATGCGTAAGTTGGCTTATAGACTGAATTTTCCATGTATTGAATTTTCTTGTATTGATAAGTCACATTTGTAACTTCGATTCATTAATGATATGAGTATGTTTTATTAAAAAAAAAACTCGTGATATGATCGATCATATCTATAAAAAAAAATAACAAATTTGACTGAGTTAATACTTTTATATATGGTTTATTATATGGCAGTGCTTCATTGAAGTGATTAGCCAAGTTCAATATTTCTTTAGGGAAACTAATTAAGTAAGTGGGTATACTTTAACTGAAAGGAATAAGCACATATGCGTGCCAGGAGAGACATATATTACTTTTGCTTTTATATTATATGAACTGTACCCCATGGTTTTTGCCCATCTGATCATAGACGAAAAAGTGGACACAGACTCAACCCAGTAAAAGAATCCCCAGTTGCAGTACTTACACAATATAGCCTATAAGATTAATGTTATCCTTTGCAAATATCTTTGCCTGATGTTCCATCTAATAAGTTGTTATAATTATTGAGAAAAAATAAAGTTTTTCAATATATACAACCTTAGAGAAATTATTTGTATACTCCTAGGATGTACAAGCTTGATGTATTCCCTTCAAAAAAAAAAATTAGGTAAATCTGTAACTTACATAAAAAATTAATTTTAAAATGATAGACCCCAATTTTATACTTTTTAAATAGAGTGTGCAGAGCAGGATTTATATATTACTTTAGGACTGGATGTACTAGTATTATAAATTGCTGTAACTTGATGTGATACGTCAGAATGTAAAGTTACTTTGATTATAAAGTAAATCTAACAGATTCTATAAAGTCACATCAATTTACGAGTTTATTTTGTATAATCTCTTTATATATGTTCTTTTATTGAAAATTTGTGACTCAAGGCCAAGTCGAGAGAGAGAGAGAGAGAGTAAATTGCACAAATTTTTCAACTGGTGAACCTTTGCTGGCCATCAGGTGATTTGTTTAAAGTGGAAAGAGAGATTCAAGTATTGGTTATATACAAATATAGCCTATTCATGTTTTTGCCTCTTCAAAAGACTCCCCAAGTCCTTTGAGCTGTATGTACTTAAAGTACAAAGAGTACTTTATTATAAGGGGAATGCATGAATGTTAAAAGGTAATGAAAGGACCACCAACCTTTTTATTTATTTATTTCTCAAGATCTTCACTCAGATAACACTTGCCTCGCAAAGGAGGTCAGCAGTGAGATCATCTTAATGGTGATATATAGTAATTAATATACATTAATCTCTCCCTTGCTTTCATTCCTGTGCGAGGCAAGTGGAAGAAACCCTGACCTGACCATCATCTCTGACCCAATCTACATTCAAGGCTATAAAGCAAGATCACTGCTTTGGTGGTTAACCATTTTAGCTTTGTACCAGCTTAAATCCTTAGAATTTGGACTTATCTAGCTAACCTGAATGATTTTCCAAGAAAATTTCAACTTTGCTGGGCAATTCTCATCCGTTGAAAGGTTAAAAAGTTACGAGGAGTAATGCTATATACAGTTTCTAAATGAGAATTACTTATATAAGTCTGGATAATTTTATCTTTAAAAATTTTTTAAAATTACAATAATATTCCTATCAAATTACAATAATTTCTATTTAATAAAATATATTAATAGATCTGCACACGCAATCATTTAGAGACTATAAATAATTTCTATTTAATAAAATATATTAATGAATCTGCACACGCAATCATTTGGAGACTATAAATAAAATTTCTCCCAGAGCTTACCCAGTAATTCTCGATATAATTGTTATTCATATGTTAAGTTTTGGGTACTTTCAACCACTAAAACAATAAAGAACTTAATAATTTTTACCCAACCTAATTCATCTGTTGATTTATAGCATTGTAACTTTAAAGTTAAAAGTTCTATAGGCAATGAAAGGGTCAAACCAACCAAAACATCATGCAACAACACATGAATCTTAATGAATGAGGTTTCTGGTCAAACAAGAACACAGTGCAACACATAGCTTTCAATGGATTTTCTCAAAAAGTAAAAGAGGTAAAAAAAAAAAAATCTGGAGAAAGAATTATGATTCAACTCGCAAAGCTAGCTGTGTGGAGTGAGTGATTCCTGATATCTCACATACAAGGGCAGAGCAAAAGTGAACCTTTCTAAGAAAGTGGAAAATCACAAGAAGAAACTTGACATAAGTGAGCTTTTTTTTTTTTTTTTTCAGTTTCATATTTGATTATGCTTTCCTGACATAAAAAAGGATTCTGTAACCATAATTCTCGGGAACATAGCAGCAGATTTCGATCGATTTTGAATTTATACAACTATGCATATAGCAACACACTCATTTGTCACATAAACTTCAGTCCTACCAATAGCAGCAAAGCTGCAACTTACACCAATTGCAGAGCCTGGGCAGAAACTCTTCTCTTTTTTTTTTTTCTTTCTTTTTTCACCCTCATCATCATTCTCAAAATGAACGACGCTAGTTGGGTCTTCTTGCACAACACCAATCACTCATTAAAAAAGTTCTAAACTTTATATCATCACAAAGCTAAGCTATTATAGTATATATTTAAACTTACAAACATTAATAGACGATAACTTTTGATTCAACCTGAAAATTACAAAAAAGATTTCACCCAAAAAAGAAAAAGAAAAACCAAACAAAACAAATGGAGAAATCAAATAGCTAAGAAAAATACCTAAAGGAAAGGCGAGAGAGAGAGAGGGGGGGGATTGGAAAAGAAAAGATGGAGGAGACAGGGACTTGAGGTCCGGAGTGGTGGGTCTCACTCGGTCTGTGTCAGGGGTGAGCCACCCAGCTCAGCAGAACCCATTGACAGAGACCCAGTCCACTAAAGTCATGGTGGGCGGGGGCTGAAATCGGAAACGAGATTAACGGACTCGCTGAGTTGACTCAATGGGCTAATGTAGCTTTACCGGCGAGTTGCCATGCAGAGGTAGCAATGAGTGGACGAGTGTGCCAACCCAGCATCAGACACCCATTGTTTTCTTCCACTCGGTAGCCTTCGCCACCGGCGAACAGGGCCAGCAACATGCTAGCTTGCTTGAATGCGTTTGACCCGAGATGAACCGGCTCGAACCCGGCAGATCCCAGCCGAGCCCGCCACTGAACCGACGTCTCGTGCCGTTCGACCCTGTCCACACCCTCACACGACACCACGTTGCATATCTGCTTCCCCAAGTAGACCTCCGACATCACCTTGTCCTGATTGCTCACGGATCCCTCCAGCGAGTCGAACATGGTGGAGTAATAGTGCAGCGACTCGGTGAACCGGTCCAAGAAAACTGGTCCGTTGTGGTTCGCTTCCTGCTCGACCACCGTCACGATATCCGGCTTCATTTGCTTTACCACTGAAAACACTTTCTCGATCGCTCCGGACCGAGCCAATAACTTGTGCAACTCGAACACAGAGTTAACCGCGACCGACTCAACCTCTCTGGGCCGCAGATCGAGCATGGAGGCGTTGAGATCCGCGAGGCTGTTGGCGACGAACCCTCTGTACTCAAACTCGACGTGAATCGTCTCGGCCAACTGGGCCAGCTTCCAACCCACTTCCTGGAGATGATCGGAATTGTCCGGGGCAGGAGGGCCAATACCAGTCAAGCGAAAAGCGGGTGGGCCGCCGGGGCGGAGAGCGAGAGCTTGCATCAGAGCCGGCCACTGCATCCCTTGGTTCATGGAGAAGTCGATAACGTGGACGCGCTTTTTGCCCTCGAAGGCTTCGAGGATGGCTTGATTGGCAGTGAAGTGAGCGAATTTGAGGTAGGGACAGGTCTCGTAGAAATGCATCTGGAGTATGTCGGAGAGCGAGTGGTCGAGAGGGTTCTTAGGGTAAAGCTTGTAGATTCTCCGTGCCAGGGCCTCGGCGAAGTACGTGGCGACCTTCCTCATGGCACCGGCTTGGGACACGGCTAAGTATCCGATCTGCTTGACAAGGGCTTCTGCTAGGCCGAGGCTATTCTGTTGTACGGCCTCGGCGCAGGCCATCAAAGCGTGGACGAGGCGAATTCCGTTCTCTTGCGAGTCGATGAGTACAACTGGGCGAGTTGACTCGGTGGAAACAGTGAAACCACCGCCTACAGTAGTAGAAGAACCCGAAAACGAGATATCAGGGTTTGACCCAGAGGCCGATGAGGATTTCAAACGTTTGGAGTCTCTTGAGGATGGAGAATATTCGATCTGGCTTTGAGGTTGGCTATACATTGCCTTGCCAGGAATAGCTTTGAGATCGTAATCCGAAGAAGAGGATTCCTCGAAGACTCGGTTGTGACTGTTATTGTTTTGTTTATCGAAGTCGATGGAGGTGATGGTGGAAGATTCGGCCAGAGCCAGCAAAGAATCATCGAGTGGAGCGGGCGGGGCACCGGCAGCAGGCGGCACGATGGGGTCGAAATCATTGCAAGGAGGGTTCAACTCGGAGAGCATGCTCTGGAGCCATGTCGAGAGATCGGAGGGGTTGTAATGGACGGTATCGGTTGCGAGTTGAGAGAGACCGTCACCCTGAGCATTACCCATCAAATCCTCAAGAAGTTCCAGCTTCTGGGCAACCTCTGCCATGTCGGAGGACCTCACCTGGTAACCCAACACAGCCAAGAGCTCGTCCATGCCACCGTCTGGTTGGACCTCATCTTCCCAACACATCTTAGCTTTACCAGTACTGCTACCGGAGCTGGCACTTGCAGTGATGGAAGAATCGGCCAGAGAATGGAGATTAGGATCCAGCTCTCTTTTCATGGCTTCCTCCTAATTTCTTCTATCTTTGAAGAGTGAGTGATGGAGGCGATGGCGAGAAGAGTTTCCCAAAGGGTCCGGATATGGGGAGAGTGGAGCTATGAATGCGTGGAGAATCTGAGCATTGGGGATTGGGGGGTTTTGCTTGGTTTTTCACTCCTACTACCACTTCATCGTCAGAGAGAGAAATAAAAAATAAAAACCATATTAAAAAAGTTTTCTCCTTTTTTTTTTTTTCTTAAAAGATAATTATGAAAAAAAAAAAAAAAAAGAGCTCGTGATGAGGCTCGAGCTCCAATGATCCTAAAGGCTACAACAACAACTATCACTACTGCTACAGTCTACAAAAAGCTCGAGCAGATAAAAATGGAGGAAGAAGTAGAACTCAATGGGGATGCCTTTCATTTTAATCCTGTTTTCTAGGACAGACTTGCTTTATGCTGCACATGATTTGGGTTTGTGAGTTAATTATAGTTAAGAATAGTTTGAGCAGAGGTGTTGGGAGTTACTAGGTCTAGGTTTACTCTAAAGTACTAACGGCACTGTTTTCAACACCACAAAAAGAAAGGAAACTTCCTTGTATTATGTTTTTGTAAGCCAAGGTTGGAATGGCCCATTCGGCTTGCTCGGCTTATGCTGTGAATAAGCCACTTCATAAATAAATACGCCATTTCGAAATAATTATTATTTTTGAGAGATCAAAGATACATTACCTTTTAATACTCATAAATTCGACAAATCTATTGACAAAAGGCATTAAGAGACGCCATTATTATGCATAGGTTGAAAAAAAAAGTCAACTTAAATTTCATTTAAAATAATTTTATCCATTCATTTTTTAAACAGAATAAATCGAATAAAATTTTAATAGAAAAATTTTATACATGATATTATTATTTCATTTTCATTTTACTAAATATGATATGATATATTTATCAACATTAAATAATCATTTATTACATATTTTTTTATTATCTAATACTGATGAATGTACCACATACCATTTAGTATAATCAAAATAAGATGTGAATGTGATATATAGAATTATTCATTTTAACAAGATGTAAGCTAAACCCAAAAAATTATAGGTCGGTTTTTCAATTATGTTCATATGAATCCAATATAAACATTTAATGTGATGTCTATTTAATTTAGATTGGATAAAAGATTTGTCTCGTTTGAATTTAGAGATGAGTTGAATTGATTTTAGATAAGTTGAATAAAATATTGTTAGAATATAATTTTTTAATATTATTATTATTTTGAGATTTGAAAAAGTTGAATTATTTAATATATTTTATATAAAAATTTTTAAAAAAAATTATAATGATTAGTTGAAATGAATTTTCAATTCAAACCGGGACTTAAGAGAATACCAATTATGCATTGTTGGCAAAATTCTGCTGTAAACTGGGTGAAGTTGATGGCATTATTATTGCTCTCATAATTTTTGTGGTTGCATCGAATGTGATCGTCCTATATATGGGTCAATTTTAATCAAGCAATTCAAATTCATCAACCCTAGTCTTTAAGTTTATAGTCCATTTATAGCAAGTTCGTCGTGTTAAGAATCATCAATGTCATACCTCGTTGCACCACCATCTCTTACCCACCCACCAGCTATTTAATATAAGACTTTTCTCGCATTTTATATATAAGATTGAAATTAAATTTATTTATTTATTTAATATTCAATGTTATTCACAAAATTTATTTATGGATGGATGATGCTACTATGACGTCCAACTTTTCTGGTTAGGCTGCTCTCTAATGCAATTATTGTTTTTTATTTTTTTCAAATATTTAAAAAAATACACTAAGAGTTAAACCTAAGGGGTCAAATTTATGAACAAACTAGCATTTTTATTTTTTTATAAGAATATATATATATGATATAATAGGATAATACTAGGGTGCCGCCGAGCATATACGGTGTATCCCTAGTGTATTTTTAATTTTTTAAATATTTTTTAAAAAAAATACATATATTTACTGATAGACACTTTCTTTATTTTTATAAAAAAACTAAGCATTTTTTAATATAATAAATCAGAAGTAGTCTTTTTTTTAGTAGTCTTTAATATATAAGAAGTAGCATTTTTTAATTTTAATATTAAAATTAAATAGAAATCCCATCAATTCTTGAATCCGTATGATCGTTTCAAAAAAGTTAGTACAAGTAGCAGTAGCTGTACTGGGTCCATCCCCACACATCGGAGCCTGTTGGTGGGGTGTATGCTGTTTTATTATTATTATTATTATTTATTATTATTATTATTATTATTATTATTATTTTAAATTTTTATAATGCAACCATGCAAGGTGTTGTACAGTGTCACATTGCCAACACCTGTTTCGATCTGTCCCCATTTTCCATAAAAAAGAAGCATTATTGGTGCATCCTTTTGCGGTATGGAGGACCAGATCTGACCAGCCATTCCCTCTAACCAGCCATATAGTTATAATCCTACATAATTATGATTTTATTAACCGAATGGTGTTGAACAAAGCGATGAAATTTATTTATTTATTTTTGAAAAATGATTTGTACAAGTCTCAAATAGATAAGCTTCATACGAACTCTTGTAAGAAAGTAGACCCTACCTTAAAAAAATGTAAAAAAAACTATTCTTTAATAGTAGGATACATTGTTTTATAAAAAACTTGTATGAGATTTGTCTATTTGGAGTTTGTATCTAGCATTACTCTTTATTTTTTATCCAAATATATTAGGGATATTCATTTTTTTTAAATCAAGAATCATCAATGAACTTTATTGCAAGGGATTTATTATGCATCAGCTACTGTTCACCCCTCGTACCCCACATTTATAGTTTTCTCATAAGTTGTAAGAGTGTTTTTCATGAAATATGTGAGTGTTTTTCATAAGGCGTAGGGTATGAGGTGTTGAATATATAGTGATAGATGAAAAGAATTTTTCTTATTGCAACACCAACATCTTAGTCATTACAAGATTGTTCCTTCATGGCAGCATGCATAATCTGTAAAGGACCATCTTTTAACCAAATTCTTTCATTTGTTTGCACCAAAGCCAATTTTGCTAGTAGATAAGCCACTTCATTTGCTTCTCTGTAGTTGAATCTCACCTTCTAGCCAGGCCATTCTTTCTACATTGACTGAGTATCATACACCAAGGATCCATACTCTGTAATAAAATCTTCATTGTTGTTTATCGCCTTTACAATAAGTTGAGAGTCTGCTTCAAATATTACTCTAGCAAAGCCCAAATCTACACATATCTCCATTGCCTTTCTTAAAGCCATGTTTTCAGCTATAATAGGTTTCATGTTATAGCTAATATTTGTACAAACACTTGGCATGATATCATCTGACTCATCCTTGGTAATAATTCCCAGCCCAGCTTGTTTTTGCTGATCATCCTCAGTCGCATCCCTGTTAGCTTTCACATATAGATCAGTTGTTTTTTATCATTTCGCTTTACTTCTAACTGTAGCTCCTTCTGATTGTTGGTTACAATCTTGAACCTTTGATTGAAGGAAGTTGTCCCTATCTACCTACACTAGCAGCCTTTATCACCTATCGTGGGCTCTCAAAATTTTTCTCAAACACAACATAGTTCCTTCTCATCCATATTCTTCTCATTATATAAATAGTAAACTGTGTAGTTTCAACCAATGTTTTGAATACCGTACCGGATGCTGTACCGGTCAAGGCACTGGAACGAAATATTTCGATACCGATACCGTTTCGAAATAGCGTTTCGGGATAACATTTCAGAATACTCGATATATAAATAAATTATATTCCAAAATTATATTCCAAAATAATAGTCTATATATAAATAAATTATATATAAATACATATATATAAATTATAAATAGTCTAATTTGAATTGTGGGTTAAAAAATAAGCTTGTAGTTGAAAAAAAAAATAGCCGAAATTCAGGCCGATACAGGCCGAAATTGAGGTCGGTACGTCCGGTATTGGCCGATACGGCCTGTATTTTGGCCGGTACGAAATAGATATAGTATATGTACCGGCCGGACGACCGGTATGAAAAATTTCTGTCGTACCGACTGGTACGGTACGAAATTTAAAACTATGATTTCAACAGACGACAATGAATTTAAGTCCACCCATAGCTCTTTGAACTGTAATACTGAATTTGACCATTTAGTAATTGGACTTAAACCTTCAACCTATACATCACTAGGTGCAGGACAACTCAATATAGCATGAAGAACAGATTTAGGTTCCCTTTGACAAATTGGGCAGAGGTCATTTTCAACCACATTCTTCTTAAATAAATTATGCATAGTTAGTAACAACTCGTGTGCTGCTTCCCATAAAGAGTGTTTGGTCTTCCCTGGAACTTGGAGTCTCCACATCTGCTGCCAATCAAATCTACCCATGTTCCTCCAAAAGATTCCCCACTCTCCTGCCGTTTGATTGTGTAATGCAGATGGTATGCACTTCTACCAGAAAATTTTCCATTAGCAATGTAACCCCATATCATTTTATCTTCATCATCCCTTGTACTTACTGGTATTCTACATATCACTTTCCCTTCTTCTGGTTGAAAAATCTGAGAGATCAATTCTTTGCTCCAGCAAGCTGCATTACCCTCTAGAAGTTCTAACACTGTTGCATCACAATGCAATAATTGAATGGGGGATTGTACTTTAAATGAAATAGGCCTAGGGATCCATTTGTCATGCCAGATTCTAATACACCTTCCATTTTTAACGCTCCACATAATTCCCGCTTTGACCAAATCCAATAATGACCAGATACTCTTCCAAATCAAAGATGGATTATAGACAAGTTGTGCCTCCAATAGATTACCATTCTTTTTTATATATTTTTCCCTCATTATTTTTGCCACTAAAGAGTCAGGATAAGCCTGCATTCTCCATATATGTTTTTCAACCATAACTTTATCAAATGATTCAAGATCTCTAAAACCCAAGCCACCTCTCTTCTTTGATTCGCCCAATTGTGTCCAACCTCTCCATTGAATTTTATTGTAGTTCTACTTGTGACTCCACCAGAACTTGCCCATCATGGTAGTAATTTCCTTAAGCAACTTCTTAGGCAACACGAAGACACTCATTGTATATGTTGGAATTGCTTGGATTAGTGCCTTAATCATGACTTGCTTCCCTGCCTGAGAGAGAAAAGTGTCTTTCTAGCTAGTTATCTTTGTCCAGATTCTCTCTTTTATGGATCTAAAAGAGTTATACTTCGCTCTGCCCACCATTGAAGGTAACCCCAAATATCTTTCATAATTATTACTAATAGATACCCTAGTAGCTCTTTTAATCTGTTATTTAACTACATTTGTAGAATTAGAACTGAAAAACATAGTAGTTTTATCTCTGTTTAAACATTGACTCGATGCCTTCTCATATTTCTAAAGCAACTCTTGTATCTTATTCTGCTCTTCAATTTTTGCTTTACAGAATAAGACACTATCATCAGCAAAAAGAAGGTGGTTTATTTTTAAACCCCCTCTCAAGATAGCAACTCCTTTCATCTCACCAACTTCCTTTGCATGATTCAATAGTGGACTTAGACCTTCTGCACACAATATAAAAAGGTAAGGAGATATTGGATCTCCTTACCTTATTCCTCTTACTAGTTTAAACATACCACCAAGTTGCCTATTTACTATGACAGAGTAGGTTACAGTTGTAACACAACTCATGATTAGTGATATCCATCTTCCTTCAAATCCTAACTTCTTCATTATTGCTTCCAAAAAAATTCATTCAATGCGATCATAGGTCTTAGACATATCAAGCTTCAGTGTCATATTGCATGTTTTCCCCTTATGTTTGGTCTTCATTGAGTGTAGAGCTTCATAGCTAGGTTACAATTACATTGTCTGTAATTAGCCTCCCAGGTATAACAATGCAATTGGAATAATGTTAGATGCAGTCATAAGTTGAGCAAGTATCGCATACTCATTTTGAAAAAAGTGAGATCCATTATTAAAAAATTAATTTTCTTCATGTAAATCTGATATTTATTTACATTTTTAAAAGAAATGTGCAGTGCTTGTGCATTTTATTTCTAGATATCATTTCTCATACTTTAAATTGTAAAGTAAGAGAGATATAGACATTTAAAATGGATTCCACATCATTTATAGCTGTTCGAGCAAATTTGATGGACAATATTAAATTATGTGGACCCCAACTTTATGGTATATATCTAGGCCTAAGAAAAACTCTAGACTCATAGAGTATTTAAATCCAATTACATATACCGCACAAAGGTTGCCCTAGCGTAGAATTGGAGACGCTAATATCCCCCAAAACATTAATGTTGACGGACAAAAATGATGTACCAAGTTCCAACTCTATTGCTAAAGCATTTTTGACTCTATAAATTAGTAGAATATCTCTATTATTCAAGCATACCAACCATTCCTTTTAGGGTTTTACCGATCTCTTTTCTTTAGGGTTTCACTTATCTCTTTTCTTGAATGGATATATTGTACTAGTTTAAAATTATAAAAAGACATTCGCTAATTTGTTCATTAAGCTTTTAAGAATAATTCTATTTATCATTTCTATACCATGCATTTACTTTTATTTTTTTTCCACTTAATAAGTATGTGGTCATTGTGGTGCAAGGATGACGAGTAGAAAAATCCAACTAATTTATCATGAATTAAAAAAATTAAAACAACCGTGGTGTGGTGTGAGATGCAGGCAGCTAGATAGAAGAACTCAACTTTTAAAGAGGATACATTGCATGTTCAAATACTAAAAAGTTAAAACTTACACCTCTATCTCATAAAAATCCAATTATCAAAATGATGTCATTTCATGAATTGATCTTCGTTCATATATATTTAACTGTTAGAATTGGACGATCATGTGCTATTTGCTCATAAATTTGGTATTTGTAGGGTAGAATATTGTGTAATATATATATTTTTTTTTTGTTTCTTTCTGAAACAATTTCTAAATTTTCCATTCGGAAACCTAATTTAACTATATATTGTAGGTAATATTGGAACATGACGATTTAAAAGGCACATGAATTACGTAAAAGAGATATAAGCTATAATGATTTTGCATTATTGCAAGGAATATGAGGACTATGATCCCATGGATACATGGTTTTTGTTTTATTCCCGCTTCATTTTTCTTGCTTTAATTTTACTTTGCATTGAACTTTATATAATACTGATCATATTCTTTTGCATATCATTTCTTAACCACACATAATTTGATGAATATCACGTATGAAAGGCATATACTTTGGTTTGGATGGGCAAAGTAGTTCAAGATATGGACATTCATGATGCATGTGTTTTACTCACTGATTTTTTAACATTATTGTATTTGGAAATGCTAACACAAATAAAAATGTCTATTTTTAGAGTGGACAACACAATTTCTTGGATATGATTGATGGAAGGGGTTGGTCCATCCACATCAGATTCTTCTTAAAGTTTATAGAGTATAGACAATGCAATATCAATTTAGGGGTGTTAAAAAAAACTGGAAAACTGGTTGAACCGGACCGGACCGGACCGAAATTGAAATTTTTTTTTCAATTTCGGTAGTAAATCAATCTGGTATCGATTCTTAAATTTTTAAAACCGGTGTATATCTGTTCAGTTCTAAAAAATGTATAAAATCGGACCGAATACACCCCTATATCAATCCATTAAAACCTCAAACCACTTTTATATAATAAACAATATTGCCTATTTTAATAAGATTATTAAATGAAGTGCAGAAAAATGCATGGTCTTTCTCAAACTCCGTGGGGTGAATACTTAAGCAACCTTGAGTATAAAAAGTACAGATTAGCATAGTGCTCAACCTAGGGTGACTCTCTAAAACATACTAAAAGTTTTTTTTCTTAATTTTAAGTTTTCGAGAATTATAAAGAGACTACACATATCATTGCTCATAATTATTAAAACAAGACCTAGTCCCCCCATATGCTAGGGAATACCTTTCCTTCTTTGTCAAGCACAATTGCTCGAACAAGCAACCAAATTACATGATCCAAAAACAAAGCCACTTACACCTCGAAAAACAAATTCTTAATTAGATCTCGTGAATCCCTAGACTTGTGATTTAGTTGGCGTCTTACTCACTCCATAGCTCTTCCTTCACTTTTTTTTTTTTAAAAAAAAAAAAATCATATATATATTTTTTTATGAGCATTGCTACACAACCTCCACCACACTCCACACTCCACACTTTTTAAAATTTTTTAAATTTTTAATATTTTTTTTAAATTTTTTTTTGAGTTTATTCTTTTTAAATTATTTCAAATTTTTTATTCATTATTCATGTAATAAATATTTAATAAAAGAAAAAAATAATAAAAATTAAAAATAATGTGGAGTGTGGAGTGTTAGGAGGTTGTGAAGATTTTTTATTTTTTTATACAAGAATAAAGCATTTCGAATCAAATTTTCTATTTAAAAAATCGGATCATATGCCATCAGATAATGAGACTCTTCTTTCACTTGGTTTAAGGTGAGAAAAGTCAAAATAAAGTGTGCCCTAGCTATAAAATGAATTGTAGGGGTACCTCTTCTTGTAAATAGTTAGGGATCAACATATTTTGACTAGATCAAAATATAACACCAAAATCACACATGATTTTAAAACCCTAATTACATTGCTAAGAGTGATTTCTCTATCACTAGATCTATGGTCGTGTGAAAGCACATGATATAGACTTAAACAAGTAATTAACCTTAATTTTATAATATTCATCAAGCGAGTTTTAATACACGCTAGATGATCTACACAACTCTCGAGAAGAAAAAGTCTAAATACGTGTAACGTATAACTAAATTGAATGAAATAACCTTCTGAAAAATTAACGTATTTTATCTCATAAATATATAACGTATTATCATGTACAAATTAATGAAAATGACACATTCAAAAACCTTGAAATAAATAAAAGAGATTTTTATTACAAGACAACGAATCTATATTTCCGCGAGGCATAAGACACTAATTAAATCGAATATATTAAGCTTAATATATATATATATATATATTGTGTGTTCAATAAATATTAAGAATGCGTTTAGATGTTGAATTGAATTGAGTTAAGTTGAGATGATAAAATATTGTTAGAATATTATTTTTTAATATTATTATTATTTTAAAATTTAAAAAAATTATAATAATAAATTAAAATAAGTTTACTTATCAAATGAAGCCAAGACTTTTATTATAATGTTGAAGGAAAAATTGCCCTTATATCACAGGAGGAGGAGTATGCACGTGAGATCATCAAAGTCGACAACCTGCACGCAAGAAAAAAGCCACAGTACTCCCTACAGGTCCCTGACCAAAATGCCTGCCTTCTCCAGCTTTCAGTCCTATGAAACTCATGCATGGCCGGGGTTCCCAATATTCACTATTTGGACTGCACAGTTATTTCTTGACCTGCATTTTCGTTTACTATTTTATTTCTTTCTTCATTTTCCCATCTTAATCCAACTTTTTGCAACATTTAAAATGCCACACAAGATTTTGAATAAGTTGTATTCTTTGCAATATCAAATATCAAAAGGGTGCGGCCATTAGTGTGATTGCATTTTTTTTTCTTTTTCTTTTAAATATTTTTTTAAATATTTTAAAACATTTTAAAACAATACACAAGTTCACTAGTAGTTATTTATTTAATCATTAAGAAAAAAATATTAAAATAAATAAAATAAAATACACAAACGGTCAAAATGAGGAGGCCAGCAAAATCACGGGACTAAATAGTATTATCCATATCAAAATCATATATTATGGAATGATCTCTCTAAAAACTTTGCAGTAAGTATCTCCTAATTTTATTGAGAAGTGTTAGATTTACACATAAATTTTATATAAAGAAATATGCATGCTGATATGGGTTAATGTAATACATTAGATTTATTTTCAAATAAAGAAGTATTTACAATATGATAGATCACATTAAAAAATGTCGGTGCATAAAATTTTCCTAATTCTATTTTGGCCATAGTCTCTTGAAAAAAATAGGCTTTATTGTTTTTCTATTGTTGCTAATGGTATTGTTTTAGTATATATAAATAAATTATGTCCGGGAAGAAAGGAGTACTGTCTAAACACTCAGAATATTAATGCAATATTTTAACAAAAATAATAATAAAAAAAAAAGATATTGACTGTTTTGGTTATACAAAATTAAACTATTTCATCTTATAAAATTATTACAACTTTTTCAAACTCCATACAAAATATAATAAACAATTCAATATTTTCAAATTTTAAAACAAAAATAATATTATAATAATATTTTATTCAACTTTCAATAAAACATATCATCTCATCCTATCTGAATTGCGTAACCAAACGAGACACAATGATTTTTATGACGGGATGTCGGGATCTATTCGTGTAGTGTGAAAACACATAGACTTAAATTAGTAATTAGCCTTAATTTATTTATTAAATAAATTTTATACATGCTAGGTGATCTATACAATTCTCGGGAAAAAAAAGTCTAAATACGCTTAATGTACTAATTAATGAATTGAATAAGAAAACCTTTTTCGGCATATACGAATGATCAACATAATGTGTCTATCTCATAAGTAATGCATTATGTAAAATGAAAACGACACATTAAAAAACTCTGGAATTAATGGATAAGAACGATTTTTATTACACGACTAATCTATGGTGGCATGAGAGATTAAAATAAGTATATACCTTAATTTATTCATTAAAAAGTACGACCTTATATATTCACGTACGTACGTGAGATCTACATGACTATTGAGAAATTAGAAAAAGTCCATATGCTCCTAACCTACTAAATAAATTGTATTGAATACATATCCCTTCTTGTAACACCAACATACATATTGTGTATAATATTATATATTGAAGAAAGAATTATAAAAAATTGAAGGAAAAATGCTAAGAAAAATTAGACTTTTATTAATTTTGTTGTGCTATATATTATTATTACTACACAATCAACCTAGCTAGATTTCACGACTTAATTGAGAGTTGAGAACAAGTATACATTATAATTTAATTTTTTCAAATTTTAAAATAAAAATAATATTAAAAAATATATTCTAACAATATTTTATTCAATTTTTTAACTTTAATCTCAACTCATCTCATCTTATCTTTAAAAACAAACGAGGCAGTTCACCAAAAATGATTAACTCATCTCATCTCTCTCTCTCTTAATTATTATATGCCCTAGTCCCATGACCAAACGAATGGTAAGTACTTAATCACTTACTAAGCAAATACTCGTTGATTTGAGCTAATCATCTTTCAACCTCTACAAATTAACCTACATATTATAATATATATAAGTTATTATTATTAATATCACTAGTATTGTCATTATTTTCTTGTAGGTTTCATGTAGGCGGCTTTGACGGTCTTACATTATTGGTAAAAGAGAAAAATAATAAATAGATTAATTTAAGTACTACATATCAAATTATATTATATGGTATATAATAATTTAGTCAAGTACTTTTAGTTATATATATATAACACATAATCAATAGTTTTTAATTATTTAATACTGTATAATGAGATGATGATAAAAAAAAAATGAATATCATTGATACTCTAATTATGAATAAATAAACGTGAGTTTCCGATCTAGATGGTACGTACGAAGATGGTGCATTTATTTATTTATAATTACAAATCTCGATCGAAGATGATTAAACAAATGAAAGATTCTTTTAATTCCACGAAGACTTGCGCCGGCTGTTAAGGATATATTATAATACCAAACGATTGAGATAAATTTAATTTAATTTAATTTCCATCTTTCATCATCATGTTCTCATATCTACAAACAATCCTGCATTATATGCACACTTCCATGTTTATAATTTTCTGCAGCCAACCTAACGCATGCATCTGATTCAAGAACAACCAGCAGTATGTTAGCTACCTTAATTATTTGGTTGGGGTCCATTAATACACTTATATATGTGTGTTGCTCTGACATTTTTTCATTTTATAAGAGTATATATAACTAGTCTTGAAACGGTATATCGTAACATACCGATGTTGAAATATTTCATTTCAATATTTAAATTAAAATAATCACCAGAATTAAATTTAAAACATTATTGCACACTTCAAAACTATATATTCTAGCATTACTCTTTTCCTCGCTTTTCTTTTGGATAAAAAAGGATTTATGTATTTTTTATTATTATTTTGGTTTGGTTTTTTTGTGTTTTTTTTTTTAACAACTTTTAAAAAGAGATTTACTGCTCAATGACATGATCGATCTAATATATAAATAAATATATATATATATATATATATATATATCGATCAGCCTATTTTGAATCTTTGATGTAAGGACTGTGATTAAAGTTTCCAAAATCTGCCATTACATTATGAGACTAAATTCTTTTATGTTATGGAAAGTATAGGGAAAGCTACGTTGTTTTAATCAATTGGCAGTATCATTATCAGTAGCTAGCCACCTTTCATGGAAACAAATTAAATGGCAGCTTGTAAGCAATTGTAGCTACGACTCTCTCTCTTCGCTAGAGGGGGTGGAGCTTCGACTCCACGAACTCTCCCCTATCTAGCCAACGTCGGACTTGTCCTTCAGTTTTTTTTCTTTTTTAAATTTTTCTTTAATTTTTGTCCATAGCACCAAGATGCACCGATATACTATTTATCGACCTCCTACGACCGCCATGCGCCTCACCACCAAATTCTCTAGCCTCTGATCTGTTGGACGGTAGAAAAAAAATCGACTAAAAGAGCAGCGCTTATGTCTCACGCGTGGCTCATACTATGCATAAGCCTCACGCACCACCGCGCCATGTAGGGTTTGTCGCTGCCACGCACAACACCATCAAGGTCAGCAGCTTCGAATCTCTTAGATTTGACTTTTACCTTCTTTTCAAGAGTGATGCATGAGCTACATGCGCCTCCACAGCTAGTGATGGTCATTTGCCGACGAATTGACTCATCTTTCGGTTGCTACTTCCCTATGTTCTCGTTTTTCCTAATCAAGAATCAAAATAAAGTGGTTGTAAAAGTCTCATCCAGCCAGTCAAGACCAGCAAAATACAGCACATGATAATCCACTGCGACTTATAGTCATAGTTTTATAGTCTGTTTATCAGACTATGTGAAAAATCGCTTCAAACGGCTTTCCCTTTGTGGGATGATTGTTGGTAGCTCCCACTCCATTGAATCTTGTATCTTGTAACCACTTAGTTTATCTATAAAATGCTTGCTTGTTTGAAAAAAGAAAAAAAAAACAATCGTAGCTTATGGGAAATGTCAAGTAGTATTTTCTTTGAGAAATGATATTTACAGTCGTGGAGTGCACAAGTACTGTGTAATCTCTTTGAAAAAATAAGTAAATACGAGACCTACATAAAAAAACTAATTTTTTAATAATGAGCCCTACTTTTTTTAAACAATTATATAACGCTTGTATACTCTACGACTGTATATAATATCACTCATTTTCTTTTGCCTAGCTAGATGGTCAGAGAACCTTTGAAATTAGCATAAAACTAGTGGAAAATATATTCCCTATTTTTCTTTTCTTTCCTCTCCCGTATTGCTTTCTACCTAATTAAAGTGCAGCATAAATGAGTGGAATCTCTCTTTTTATTTTGTATCTTTTTATGTGAATCACACCTTATTTTAAGAAAAGATATTCTTCAAGTCATTTTCTAAATTTATTGTCTAAATTTTAAAGTTTTAAGTGCGAGAGATACACATTAAATAGCTACTATAGTTAGTATTTATTGATCGTTTAATACTGCTTAAAATATTTCTGCTGGTAACAATAAATGTTGTACGGCGTATTTATTTTATCTATCTCTCTCCACCATATCCATACTCAAATTCTTGATCCAAACCAACATAAAAAAAAAAAAACTAAAGAATCGAAACAAGCAACAAGTTTTTGAGCAATCCACAAATATGCATGAGAGATAGAGAGGGAAGGAAATATAGGAAATAAAAATTATATTTATGATTCTTTTTATCGTCGTAATCTCAACACGATTCCTAAATGTGGTATCAAGTTAACAAAAAACTCACAATTATTAATTACTACGTCATGGGATGGTGAGGGGATTATAATAAAAGAGATGGTGGGTATCATTAATACTGATCTTTGATAAATGCTACAGTTAAAAGGATATTTCATAAAAATAATTTCACAACTGATGACGTGGTTTTATATAATACGTTATATATACTTTATAATAAAATTAACTTTATAATCTGATATACTACATCAAGTCACGTCAGTTTTATAAAATTTTATAAAACCACTTTATGATTAAAGCATTTCTCTTTTTTTTTTTTTTCTTTTTTCCTTCTTTTTTTTTTTTTCCTAAATCAACGTTGTTTTCATTTCATTATCCAATCACATTGTAACGTTACAACCTTTATCCATTACAATCAAATGGTGTATATTTATCCTCTTTAAGAAAATGTATATATATACCCTACAAAAGTTATAAAAGAAAAGCTCATAAAACTTAGCTTAATATATATTGCCACTCGCGAGATAGGTAAAATGGCTCAAGCGCTGAAAGTAGTGGACCTCCAAATTCGATTGTAACATGTGCACCTTTCATGACTCTTTGTCTGTGGGCAAAGGATGCATTCTAAATGGTTAGACCCTAAATAGCAAACATGGACAACCAGAGATCCTGACATCTTACGGAAAGATTGCTTGAATCTTCGTCCGATCGAAAAAGGTGGTCACATGAGTTTTGGCATTCAAATTACAAGAACGAAAGATGGCCATGCATGCGTCTTTGACAGGCATTATGGTTTTTGAGCTTTTTCCTCTTTGTCGGCCTTCAGTATTATCATTCCCTTCGTCAAAATTATCTCTAAAATTTAGTTAAAAATATATATTTTTTATAAATCCAAAATCATTCAAATCATAATGTTTCCATATTAGATTAATCAAAATAATAATATAATATTAATTTTTTAATAATATTATTTTTAATTTTTTTTTTCTTGTACTAACCATATGTTAATTAATAATTTCATTTTTACTAAAATTATTATTTTCCAACTAATTTTTTTTCTCAACCTAATTATTCAACAAACACATTTTAGAATATAATGTGGGAAATATTAAAGCATGTGTTTGATATTTTAGAATAAAATATTATTTTTGAAAATGAATAGTATATCTTCAAATATGAATAAACACTTAGAAATATTGTAGCTCATAGTTGAAGTCACTAGTATTTGACTACTCCAATGCAGATGATTCCATCTCTATTTCTTTAAATTTTGAAGATGAACTGGCATTTGACTAAATCAATACCAGTGCTCTGAGTAGTGCCTTTGTGAATCCTGGTCGGTAATTTGGATGAAATTGGTGTCAAATACCAAAAATTTCGAGGTCATATAATACAAAAGAAATTATAAAATGGATAATGTGTTGTTCTTAACCTGAATTTTGCATGTTCTCTCTTGTCACAACAAACTCATGTAACCTATTTAAAGTAATTTCTAATTTTAGTGATTGGTATTAAAAATTACTTAAACTGTGTTTTTATTTTTTGGGCAAACCTCAAATTGTTTTAATGTGAATAAAAGTAGTAAATTCACGATAAAAATAGGATTATTTAGGCACTAATCTAACAAAACTATGAATAAGAAAGTCAGAAAGCCCATATAGCGAACACACATGATCCTGCTTGTTTGCTTTCTTCCTATAGACACTATGTAGTAATTAACCTTTAGTTAATTATTAAGTGAACCAGCTTCTATAGGTAAGATCTACTATTGTCAATTAATGGGTCATGTCGTGTAGGGTTTATACAAGATTATTTACGTTCAAGTCATTTACGAGTCAATTCCTTATAATATGATAAACTAAATAGGTCAATTATCATGACCTAACACAACTCACTTATATTATCGATTGACCCTCGCAACCTATTCGATCCGTTTAATTATCTGATTAAGTTAGATTGACCTAACTTGAGATACTGCATTTGAAAAAAAAAAAAAAGGACCCAAATAAAATAATAGAACATACATATCAATTTAAAGTTGTAATTGTGGCTTATGGGAGTTACTACTAGAGGTGAGTTTGCAAACCTTTCATCCTTTGTACTATCTTTAATTTTAATTTGTCATGCCAAGTCAACCTACCCAACCTAGACTTTGAAGATGCTTTATCTTTACTTAAATAAACAAATGCTTCCAAACCAATTAGAAAGTAATTAACATTAACACGCTTAAAGATGCTTAACCTTTGCTTGAAAGCCATAACGTGTCTTTATAAGGTAAATTAATCGAGTCATGAGGGTCAACCCGCAAGCCGCTAGGATCATAATCATGTCATACGCATAACCTCTTATATATGTTAGGTCGTCTCGTGATCATAAGTCTTGTATAGTACGTTACCTCTAATGTTATTATTGGTTTTTTCTGACAATCTGAGCGTCATTATATATAATTCTAACTATATTACTTCTTGTTATATTCGTGTTCAGATCACATCATGTCAAATATTATCAGATCTAATAAGGTATACACATATATGGTATATACATTTTTCCAAGTTTTGACCATTGATCAAAAAATCAAAACTAAGTTTGAGTTGTATGCATAATAGTAGACTTCTTAATATAGTCTAAGGTTATCAAAGTCACGTGTGTCAAAATCCAAGCATATATGCCCTTGTGATCTTACATCTATACTCAGACCGGAACACTTCAAAAGCACCAAGCAGTGCAAACTCCAAAGCGCACGACTAAAATGACAAAATGTATTGCATGCTCTCTCTCTCTCTCTCTCTCTCTCTCTAATAAAATCAGTGTCAATTCATATTGAATCAAACAGTAGATAGCATTTCCTTCGTTACATTATTAAAATAGGCCATTATTCAATTCAGATTTATTCTTCTTTCATGTACAATCCTTTCAAATAAAATTATTCTTAAAATATATATCTGATCGCAAAATTGATGTTTCCTATTTTTAAAGACATTCCAATTTCTCTCTTATGAATATTCTTTTATTTTTTTTTTTTTTGTTGGTAAGAAAAGATGAAAATCTCAATAAAATTAAAGTGAGAATTTTAAAATATCCAAGCTGCACATTTTTTTTTATTTTTTTACAAAAATGCAACTATTCTAACTTTAAAATTAAAAAATTTAAAATAAAAAGGAAGATTTTTAATTGATGTTGGTTCAACCACACCCCTCCTTTTGTGGCCACCCTTGGCCAATCGGAAGCGTTGCTTGGGCCATCTTCGATAGCGATCTACTTTAGTTTTTTAAAAAAAAAATACGAAAATTTAATTTTAAGAATTTCACACTTAATACCCTTGATATAGCCATTTCTCCTACTTTTGAAAGAATAACTATTCTAATAAAATGACTATTTCTTACCATTAAAAAAAAAAAAAGAGAAAAAAAAAATTAATACTATATATCAGTCACTATTTATTCTTACGTTTCACACTTATAATTTTTTTATAAGATATGATGATATTTTTTATATGATGTGAGATACGTGATAGTGAATATGGATTGAAAAAAATAATTTTTAAATCAAAAAAGGCTAAAAAAAATTGACAACCACACCTAACAAAAAAAAAAAAAAGCCAACCCCTGGCATTGACCAAAGAAAATGCCTTTCTTTCTTTCCGGCGTCCCAGCTTTTGTGCTCTATATTATGTTATGCTTCCCTACCAACTCAACAACGCACATGGTCTTCTTTCACTATTTGAACGCCATTTTTTTTTTTTTTTCTAAGTTCCTCATCTTAACCCAATTTTATGCAAAATTTAATATTCCACACATAAATCAATGGCCTTCAAACGTTTTAGTGAGAATTTGCTTCCATTTCGCCAATACTATGAGATATTCGACTTTTTTTTAAGTAGTGTTAGGTCTATTATATACAGAAATGTTACAAAATTAAATTTACATGCAGATACGACTTAATATGAAACGTTAGATCTATTTTATAATAATAAAAAAAATTTATAATCTGATATCTCACGTCAAGCATTAATTCAGCTTGTGTATATTTTAATTTCACTTCAACGTGATTATAGTAGCATCTTTTATTTATGGTTCGTGTTATGGTCCCATAACAGCTGATGAAGAGAATAAAAAATTGAATAATTAATTTGATACCATATCAAATTATAAGCCAAGTAAGAAATTAACTAATCCAAGTTACATATTAAATACATAAACATTAGTTTCAGATCTAGATTCATGCAGGTAGGTTACAATATTTATAACTACAAATCAAGATCGCAGATGATTAAACAAATGAATGATTCTCTCTAACAGAGTTGCACGAATATCACCAACCATTTAATTTAGATCATCAATGTTTCAGTTCTTAGCATATCAACAAACAGTACCCTATATATTATGATTTAAGAACAACCAGCATGTTGCCTAGTTTGTTTCGGAGCATTATTTATTTATATTTTATTTTTTAAAAATTTTAATTATTTGAAAAGCTCTGGCATATTCTCTTCTGCCTAAGCATGAATTTTTTTTTCGAGTAATGTTATATATCGTACACACTGCCACCTCACTTTTATATAATTATATAAGATATGATATATTTATCACTTTATCATTTAATAGAAGATTATTTAATGATAATAAATATATTATATTTTAAATAAGCAAAATATTATTCTTTATGTTCATTTTAACTGTTGTAATTTTTTTATTTTTTTATTTAGTGATTAAAAAAATATTTTTTAATAATATTGTGATTTTTTTTTATTTTTTTAAAAAAATATTTAAAAGTATTAAAAAAATACATTTAACAAAAAAAATTTGTCTAATAATAGCTCTTAGGCTAATGCTGAGAGCAGTGAATGTAGCTCGTCACTTTAGATAATGATCTGAAAATAGGATGATAGTGTGATTTTTCCCACCTACAAAACAAAACAATCACCCCTCCTAATAGAGGTCGTGAATGCATCGAGTGCTGAAACAGCCTAGTGGACCTCCAAATCCCATTGAAATATAACAACTTTTTACTGTTGCATGTGGGAGGAGGATGCACGCTGAAAATGGCTAGACCCTAAATGGCAAACATAGGACAGCCAGGGATCCTATCCTGACATCTTATGGGAACAATGCTTTGAATCTTCATCCTAAATGGTCACAGTACTGACAATATTCAAATTACAAGAACCAAAGATGGCCATGTGTCTCTCTTCGAATGCATCCATCCTCTTTTGAGCCCATTTCCTCTTAGCTATTGAGTATTGCCAGTACTGTTCGTTTAATTGGCCTGTAAAGTGGATGAAGTTGGTGTCTAATCAAACGTCTCGTAAAGCAAAAGGAAGATAGGAAACACCCAAAAATGAGTCCCATTTCTCGACTCTTCCATCTTCGATCTCCATAAGAGTTTCTGGATATTAAAAGGAGTCCCATTTGATGGTAACTGGAATACAACTTGTAAATGCCATCGATAACAACACTTTATTTATGCTCTTATAGTCATCAACTTTAGGGTAATTTGGATAACTCAGCATCAGATTTCATCATTTTCGTGGGAGAGCAACTGGGAGAAAGTCTTCCAAGAAAGTTAAATTAGATGAAAGAAATATTCATGATGCAGCCTCGTTATATCCTTACATGACTGTGCCCTCGTCTCGTAATAATCTTAACGTAGGAGAGATCTTTTTCTTTTGGATAAATTCAAGCTGTAGTTAATCATTAATGGACCATTTGACCATTTTTACACAGCAAACAACAAATGATGAGGCCATGGCTGCTTCTTCTTTTATTTAATATATATATATATAATTTTTACACTCTTGTGATATGTAAATTTTATACATTTCTTTTAAAAATAAGTAAGTTTTATTATTAAAAAATAATTTTTTTATATAAATTTTAAATTTATTTACTTTATAAAAAAGAATGTGCAAAAGACTTTATAGGGTTGGATTGTGATAGACTAGAACTTCTAATCATTATCCACTTTAATAGCTCAAGTACTCGACCGAAGACTCTGCTTCAAGCTCTTTATTATTTTCGGACAAATATTTTAATCACAAATTAATTATATAAAAATAATCTTATAAATTAAAATAATTTCATGTGATTTATTATATTATGAAATTATTTTTATTATAAAATAAATTTAACGAATCACAAGAAATTATATTAATTTTTAAAATTATTTTTTTATAATTTATTTGTGATTAAAATATTTAAATTTTTCACTCTATCATTTTTTAAAATTATAAGATCTTTTTATAAGGTAATTTTATAAAATCCCTTATTTAAATTTTACGATGGCTCTTTTTTACTTGCCCTTTTTCTCTTTCTTGGACTCCTCCATTTCTACTGAATAGAAGAAGAACCTTCGACTTTGGGTTTGAGTTCAGTTTATTTCTCTGAAGGAAGTCACCTTCATATATACTTGATAGTTTAAGAAATAACTTTACCTAAGAACATAGACATTATTTGTGATGGATTTCTTAGTTTCTACAACAACAATTCTTTTCTTTTTTTGAAAATTAATGAATTCTCACAAAAATATAAGTCTGTCTACCCAAGTGATAAGGAAGGGAAATCAAAACTGAAAGAAATAAATGCAATTATTGACCTATCTATGGTGATTGATAGCGAGTAGACAATGGCAACAGACCTAGAGGATGGCTGTGATGGTGATGCCTCATTTTCTTTTCTTTTTCTTCACTATTTTTTAGGGTTAGATTATAATTTAATTAATCAAATAGATTGCGTGGAGTCATTTTGACTACCAAGTACAGAAAAATAGGTAGGTAGAAATTTAAGAAAGCTTTCAAGATTTTGAACCACTTTTTTCTATACGTTATAAATCTTTTGAGGGACCAGTTTTAGGGCCACTGTACAGGGAGTCCCAGTCCCATATCATGTGCATTATGTCGGTCCCCCTGCATCATGCCTGCCTACACATTTTAGCTGTGATGTGAGACACAATCTCTTTTTCTTTTTATTTCCTTTTTTTTTTTTCTTTTGCATTTGGGGTCCCAATTCCCAACTTAGAGCAGTGTTTCAACTATGTCTAAGGGAGTTTTGTCCATAGGAAAGGGACATAGAAGAAGGTGGTGGGCTCAAAATTGGCTTAGCCATGCCAACTCAAACATATCTGTGCATGAGATTTACAGATTGACAGGTTTTGGGGATCAAGATAATGTTATCCCGGAGGACTTTGAGTTGACATGACTTGATATATTGCTACCACCAAATGGTATGAACACAAATATTTTCATCCAGACGATGATTTCCGAGGCAAAGATGGATTCAGTACAACGAACCAAGACAAAGTAGACTGTCATCAAGTAAAAACAAACCAGGGCTAAAACACACTGGAAAACAGGACAGAATACAGAACACAATTGAAGTTCAAAAGCCAAGGGGATCTTGAAAAGAATTCTTAGTTCTCACAATGTGTTGTAAATCAGGTCTGCTTGCCGTGACTACAAAATTGGGTGAAAATACTGGAACAAAATCCCCCCATGCTACAAGAAAAATGGGAAGAGGTAAATGAAAGCTTTTAAACTAAAAGAAATATTGTACATATTTTGCTGGCCTCAAGATTCATTTATTAAAGATTTCAACTCTTGGCGAAATGTAGAAATTTTGTCAGCTTCAATAGCCATGACTAATCCCATAAATCGATAATTTCTGAGCTGCAAAAGATTAATAAAAACCATAGAAACGAAACATTAGGTCTTGAGTCTCAATAATAGACACGCAGGGCAACCAATGACTGTCCACTTTAGACGCGTCAAACCAAAAACAAGAACAGTACAAATGAAGTCTCAAAACCAATACACAGAAAGGCCTAGGTGGGCACAGTAATATAGTTCACTTATTCTGGCGTAAACCCTATGCAACAAATTTTGCAGAGAGCCACTAATTGCAATAATGTATGCTACCACCATCAGCTACATGACTTAATATTATTGCATCCCAAGTAATGAGCTGCTGAGTGTGCACAGGAAGACTGTATTCACACTATCCTAATCTATGTTCTCTATTTCCCCTTCCATCTAGTGTGGCTAACTGCATAGAGAAGCTACAGCAAGACTTCCTTTGGGGTAAGTTAGGCGATTACCTGGCCAGCTCAGCCAAAGTATGTACTTTGATCACCGAGGGTGCTTTAAAGGCTTGGAACCTGCTCTTGTTTAGTTGTGCACTATTGGGCAAGCGGCTTTGACACTATCAAAATGAGAGAAAGACATTGTGGAGGTCAGGTGTAGAGGCTAAGTATGGGTGTGGGGTGGGTGGTGTTCTAATGAGGTCCAAGATCTTACATGGGGCGGGATTAAGGATAAACGTAAGAAAAGCTCGGGGGGAAGTTTTCTAATCATATAATATTTGAACTGAGATACAGAGTCAGGATTAGAACTTCATTAATGCGTGGTGAAGGGATCATCTTCGATGTGGATAGAATTGCCAACGTTAAAAATGATCCTGTAACAAACTATCTGGAGATATCCAGTTATCCCCATCAATGGAATTTGAGCTTTATCAGAGTAGCTCACGATGGAGAAACAGAAGCCTTTATTTACTGCACTATTTAGTTTGCTCTACTCCATTAGCTTGAGACAAGGAGGTGAAGACAAGCTCCTTTGGGCTTCTTTCAACAAATTGATGTTTAATGCTTGTTTTCCATAAGGTCTTTATTCCCCAGGATAGTAATCCATATCCTTTAAGGTACTTTCGAGAGCTGCATTTTTCCTTGAACAGCCATACTAGGAAAGCTTCTCACTATGCGTAAACCAAGAAAAAGACATGTAGTAATTGACTGGTGCAACGTGTGAGAAGAGTGGGGGAATCCACGGATCACCTCTTACTCCATGTGTATTTTCAGCCTCAATCATGACAATATCTTAATACTTTTTTTTTTCGTGGGGGTGGGTGGGGGACTCTTAAGCATTAGGTGCTATGAGTTTGAATTAATTTAGTGAAGCCATCCTAACAAAAAATGGCAGGTCGTAAAAAAAAAAAAAAAACAAACATAGACACTAACCTCAAGAGTTGCAGGCTGCTGAGTCTGCAAAGGAAAGCAGAAGGACCACAAGCTAAGCTGAAATACATATGGGAAAAATCTAGTCAAGTGACGGGCACAACAAGACATAGAGGTAGACTTCAAAAAAAGAGTAACACAAAGATGAATTTATTTTTGGCATGCAGTGCATATAGGTATCGATACCCTGTGGAAAATTTCATCTTCTGGCTTTGTATATATTATTGCCTCATCACTGTCACTGCTCAGCTTCTTTTTCTTATTTGCATTCTTGTTCTGTCGTTTGCATCCAAAAACAAATAAATATAGAAATAGTAAGGAGGCAGATAAGAAATTGCTACAACCAACAGTACCGCAGCTAAAAGTCAATTGCAAACCCAAAACAGGCATGAGAAGATGCTCCGACAGTGTACCTTATAAATTTTACTGACAAGTATATAAAACTTAAAGCTGAAGGAATTCTTGAGCTCTTTCGTGGGCTTCAAAAGCAAAACAAGAAGATAATAACTTTAGTACAGGAAGTTGCTTCTAGCAGGTAAAGAAAAAGAAATTTATCTTGCTCATCCATCCATTACTGTTAGCATCTTACCTCATCTTCCGTAGCCCACGAGACTTCATCAAAGAGGGCATCATAAAGAGGTGGCAATAGCTGGGGAGGAAGATTCACCACGCGCTGAGAGACCATGAGACCCACATACTTTGCTTGCTCTCCCAATAGTGATATCAAGTTATCTTGTACATCCTTCTCCTGGCATGCTTTAAGGAGGAACTCCTTGAGTTCCATGATACATTTATGGTCCTAATAAGTACCAAACCCACAAAGTCTGATTAGGAGGATGAAATTATAGTCAGCTTATCTACTAATGTTAAAATTTACCAACCAGTCAGTGATCAATACCTATATTATACACATTGTACCACATTGTACAGTATTATGAGCACCTCCTCTTAGAACAGTACACATGGAGACCGAAAGTGGATGGATTAACTTTTGAATCATTTGACCAACAGGGTTCAAGGTGGCTTGAGAGACCGTTTGAAGAAGATGAAGTGCGCAAAGTGATCCATAGCATGGCTAGTGACAAGGCTCCAGGCCCTAACAGTTTTACCTTGGGTTTCTTCCAAATTTGTTGGGAAGTGATCAAGGATGATCTCATGAGGGTGTTTCAAGAGTTTCATGCTAATGAGAGGTTTGAAAAAAGTCTAAATGCTACTTTTTTAGCTCAGATTCCTAAAAACATGGGGTCCGTGGATGTTAGAAACTAGTGTCCTATAAGCCTAGTGAATAGGGTGTACAAGATCCTTTCTAAAGTTCTGGCGAACAGATTGAGTATGGTGATGGGACAAGTTAATTTCAAAGTCTCAAAGCGCGTTCGTCAAAGGTATACAAATTCTTGACTCAGCATTAATTGTAAATGAAGTCTTGGACGAAAGACTCGATCTAAAGAACCTGGATTACTATGCAAACTAGACATGGAGAAAGCTTACGATTGTGTCAACTGGAACTTCTTGCTCTATCTTCTTGCAAGATGTGGCTTTGGGGTGAAATGGCGTCTTGGGTAGCATTTTGCATTTCTACACCTCGCTTTTCTATCTTGGTGAATGGTTTGCCAGTGGATGTTTTTTACTCCTCTCGTGGCTTGAGACAAGGGGATCCACTCTCTCCATTACTTTTAATTATCGTCATGGAATCCCTTAGCAAGATGATTTTGGGCCTTGTGGAAGGTGGCTACCTCGATGGCTTCTCGACGGGGAATGGTGATTATGACTTTATTGATATTTCTCATTTGCTTTTTGCCAATGATACTCTCATCTTTTGTGGAGCAAATTAAGGGCTCATTCAATCTTTGAGTCTCCTCCTTTGTTTTGAAGCTGTCTTCAGATGGAGAGTAAATCTTGCAAAGTCTAGTTTGGTGTCGGTGGGGGTTGTCCCCAATGCGGTAGCTCGCCTCCTGGGATGTGTAAGGTATCTTCTCTACCGATAAAGTATCTTGGCTTACTGTCGTGTGCTTCATTCAAATCAAAGGGGATTTGGAATATTGTGATTGAAAAGGTGGAATGTAATTTGACTTCTTGGAAAAGGTTATACTTCTCTAAAGGGGGTAGGCTTACTCTTATCAAAAGTACCCTTTCTAATTTACCTACATATTTTCTGTCCTTGTTCCCGCTTACTACAAAAGTAACCAATCGCATGGAGAAGCTACAACAGGATTTCTTGTGGAGTGGAATGAGGGACGAGTTCAAATTCCATTTGGTGAATTGGTCAATTGTTTGCACACCAATATCTAGGTGTGGCTTGGGGATCCGTAATTTGATGAGGTTCAATCAAGCTATGTTGGGTAAATGGTTGTGGCAGTACCAACAAGAAAGGGGGCCCTATGGAAGTCAATTATATATTCAAAGTTTGGGGAGTCATGGGGAGGATGGTGCTCGAATGTGGTACGTGGATCATATGGGGTGGGTTTGAGGAAACACATTAGAAAAGGGTGGGAGACTTTCCTAAGCCATGCATGTATTGAAGTAGGTGATGGTTCTCGAGTCAAATTTTGGCACAACAAATGGCGTGGTGAACAAAGCCTCAAAGAAACATTCCCTGATGTTTTTGACCTTGTACGAGCATAGGATGCTTCAGAAGCTGATCTCTTGGTCTTTTCTCATGGCTCCCCTAAGTGGAATGTAGATTTCATTAGGGTAACACAAGATTGGGAGTTGAAAGCTATCACCGAGTTTTGTCTTACTATATTCTTCCAAGGTGACTGAGGGCACCATAGATAAGATCAGTTGGAGCCCCTCCAAGAAAGGTAGATTCACAGTTTGATCGTTCTACCAAGTTCTAACTAACCAGGGCAAGCCATATTTTCCATGGAGGAATATATGGAAGACAAAAACTCCTCTGAATGCAGCTTTTTTTGTTTGGACAGCCTCCCTAAACAAGATTCTAACTACAGACAATTTGAGGAAACGTTGAGTAATGGTGTTGAACTGGTGTTGCATGTGTAAGAAGAATGGGAAATCAATAGATCACTTGCTTCTACATTGTGAGGTGGCCAGGACCTTATGGGATGATATTCTTTTGGGAATAGGATTATCCTAGGCCATGCCTCGTAGGCTAGTGGATTTTCTAGCAAGCTGGAGAAGACTCCAAGTCAATCCTCAAGTGGCAAGTCAATCCTCAAGTGGCAGCAATATGGAAGGTGGCCCCTATATGTATGTGTTGGTGCATTTGACAGGAGTGAAATGATAGAAGCTTTGAGGATCGCGAGAGGGCAATGGATGAGGTTAAAGTTCTCTTCTTTAAAACCTTGTTCTTATGGGCGGGGGTCCTTGATTTTAATGGTATAAATGTCCATAATTTTCTACATTCGGTTGTAAACCCTAGTTAGGTACTTCTCATGTATACTTCCTATGTACTTGGGTTATGCCTCCTTTTGTTATGAATAAAATTCTTGATTACCTATAAAAAAAAAAAAAATCTGATCAAAATATGCTTTATTCTGGAAAATGCAAAAGGGCTACCAAAACTCAGTTATGGAAGGAAAGCAGTGGGTTAATCAAGTAACCTGCCCCATAAAATCCATATTGGGACGGATGCAAAAGAAAGATAACCATGGTTGAAGCAAGGGACTTGAGACCCGAACTACGTTTGGGTTTGGAGATGTTCAATAAGTTAACCATCCAGATAGTGTTAATGTGAAATGATAACATGTTTGCAAATGCATTAAAACAGACAGCATAGTCACTGTGTTAGTTGGGCAGCCACCTCTGCCTAGCCCCTAATAAAACACCTTTGGGGCGTATAACCAGGTTTCCATAAGTTTTGTCATAAAATAATATCAAACCCAAGTTTCTTTAAGGAGAGATAAAGGTCGGGCATTTAATTATAAGTAAAGATGCACTTCGTTGAAACAGAAGGGCAAGGACACAAGGTGGGTTGGATTCAACTTGGTGTCAACCTATCCAAAACCAGCACATTACCATCCCCAAACCACGCGAAGTTGAACATAAATAAAATGAATGGTTCCTCATGTCTAATTATATTGCAGTACACTCCTGCTTTAGATAGGGCACAAAGTTATTGACAGCATGTTGGGCATTGCAAATATATCAATACTACATAATTATGCCAGAAACCTAAATACTAGGGTTAAGCTCTGTAGATAAGCCAAACAAGTGAAAAAAGGAAGAAAGATCTGGAAGAAAATACTGTCTTACCTTGTATCTTTGCATGTTTAGTGCAGTCACGAGAGAAAAAACTCCTTCATCTTCGTCATCCTCTATTTTAACTACAGTCCCCACCGTGGTCTGGCCCAATATTAAGTCAACAAAACCACTCAAATCCCACTGCTTATCATCAAGGTAGGTTTGTAGCAAGGTCTTCACTCCATGAAAGTCGTTGGCTTTGGGATCAAAGAATGCAAAATCTGCTTGAACCACACCCTTCACGGGTATAGATCGAATTCCCACAAATATACATACTAAATCAACATGAATATATAATTTTCCAAATTAATGAAATTTCATGAATTTTAAAACTAATATATTGATAAAAATTCCAAACGAAATAACAAAATGCTTACTTCAAACTCTTCATCAGAAGACACAGACTGTTCTCTCCTCTCTTCCAAAGTATTATTTGAAAACCCATTAACTAGAAAGCAGGAAAAAAGATAGCAAGTATACTTCCACAAAACAAAGTGCATCAAGCAGACAGCAAGCAAAAATAAAGACTACATATTGGATTAAGATGAAGAATTTGTCAAAAATAAAATTGAAAATACCTGCAGATTTTGGGGGAGATTCTCTGTGTTGTTTGGAGTGTTGCATTCGACGCTTGGCCTTGAAAGATGAGGCTACTTGAGCAACAGAACGTGAAAAAGAGGAGAAGGTCAGAGGCTGAGGATTCAACGAGCGGCAATGCCATGTTGGTCTTCGGGGCATCTTGTCAATGTGTTAATTAAAACCGAGGAGAAATCAAAATCAAATTCACCGAAGTTTGAGTTTAAGATTGATGCTCGAAGCAGGATTTGGCAACAATCTGAAAATATTGAGAAAGTTCAGTGGTTATCAGAAAACATTCATATCACTGATTTATAACAGTGTATCCAGAGCAGAATTTAGAGGGGGAGCCCAGGCTGCCACCCCACAAAATCCCCTTGTTTCTTTCATATTACATACATTTAAAAAAAATATTATTATTGGCTCCTAAAAATTTTAACATAATCCCTTCACTACCCAAAAATCTATAATAATCATATTTTCAGGAAATTTAACAAATACATTTAGCTTTCTGTTCAAGTATATAATCTATCCCCCAATCTTATAATTCTAACCTTATACAAACTTTCGGTAAAAAATTCTCACAAGTGCACATTTGATATTTAAGGAAAAATTCCTTAAGTCCGATGATCCAAAAAATGTGAATGCTGAATTTCAGATATAGGATGTCCAATTTATAAGATTTGTCATAGGATATATATTTATATATATATATATAGAATCCTCTCTCCGTACAAGTGTGAAAAAGAGTGAAAAAGTTATAGTTTCTGCCGTCGAGGATGGTGGGTAGTTAGGAGCTTAGCAACATTGATAGTGGTTAAGATGGGCTATATAAGGGAGATTGTGATTGAATCAAAGCTCTTTTCGGTTGTGAGAGAAGGCGGTCTGGTTCATATCACTGAGAGAGGCAAGAGGCTCAAGCAGGAGTTACTGTTGGGGCTGGGCACTGTTCAATGGCTTCAGAGAGCTTTGGAGGATAGTGTGAGAGGCGATAGTAAGGATTTTATACGTCAAAAAAGGAGGGTTATCAGAGTTTTATTGCTCAATGCCGTGCGAACAACCATGGTAGATTCTTGGAGGTGGCAGTGTACGGGGAAGGGGGCCGTCAAAGCTTCATTGTCATTGCTGAAGAAGAGGAGGGAAGGGGATGGAGAAGAATGTGGGAAGTGTTGAGGGAGGTTACTCAAGCAGATAGAAACGGAGTTAGGCAAGATGGTGATGTTCAAAGAAGGCATTGGGAGGAAGAGGTTTTTAGGAAATCGTATAAGGAAGCTCTTGCTCTAGCAGGATCTTTTGGGGCATCGAGAACTAGAACAGGCGGCTCTGCTATGGGTGAGCAGAGAACAAGATCAGACGGCTTTGTTGTTGGGGCTGGGCATCGTGGCACAAGTGGCCTTTTTCGGGAGAATGATGCTGTCAGAGAGGTGCGGGAGGTACTTTGTATAGTGAGGGAGGTGCAAAATCAGTTGGGATATTTGCAAGGGGAGGTGGATAAAGTGTTGAGGTGCGTCGGGGCTAATAAAGAATGGGAGGATATGGGGTGTTTTGGGGGAGGAAATGTGTTCTGTCAGGGGCTTTTTAGAGTTGATAGTAATGGGATGGGCCGAGATGGGCTCAGGCCCGGTTTAACTCACAAGTGTCTTACCCAAAGGGCAGGGCTGAAAGGCCTAGGCCCAAGCCTTACTTTCAGAAAAAGGCTTGACAATGGAGGGTTCGGGCTAGTAACGCTGGAGCAGGCTGGAGGCCCGCTATGCAGGTGTCGTTGTTTCGCCGCCAACAGAAGGTGGTGGACCTACCGGAATCATCCTCGCGATGCCACCAGAAGACGCCGACGAAGGTGGTGGCGCAAGTGGAGGGTGGTTTGTTTCTGCAGGAGGCACAAAAATAGCCAATTGTGAGGGAGGAGGACCTTCCACCACCTCCGTGTGCTTTCCCTCCTCCGGGGAGTGCACAGAAACCGCCGACAGGGTGTGGGGGAGGGGATGAAGGTATGACAAGCCACCCTGAGTTGCACAATGACATGGTTGTAATGGGAGACAACGATATAGAGGGATCTGAGGTCTCGGACAGTGATGATCTTTTTCTTTCAGATGAGGAGAACTCTTAGAGGCTTATTCAGGTTTCAAATGAAGCTGGTGGGGAACTTGGTTTTGTGTTTGGGGAAGAACATATGGAGGAACAACCAGATTTGAGAATGTAGAATCCTATCCCTTTGAATTGTTTGTTCCCAAACCATTCTAGTGCTTCAAATTGGGTGTTTAACACAGTGAAGGATATACAGGAAATGGTGGGTCTGAAGTGTGAAGGTTATGAGAAACAGTTCATGGCACTACTTACCGCTATCGAAGCGGGGCACCAACAACATAGGAAAGCTGGCTCTAAGAAACAGCGGGAACTCAAAAGGCTAACCTGGTCCATGAAGTCTGAGGGTAGCTCTAGTAGGGATAGGACCAAAGGGAAGGGGCTGGCCTAGCCCAAATGAGACCAAAAATTGTATCGTGGAATGTACGCGGACTAAATGAGGCTAGTAAGCGTCCTCAAGTAAGAAACTTGTTGCTAGGGTGGAAGGCAGTCATCGTCTGTTTACAAGAGACGAAATTGAAAGTTATTACTACAAAAATTGTACGAAGTATATGGAGCTGTGCACACGTGGATTGGGTATATTTGACAGCTAGTGGGGCCTCAAGAGGGGTGTTGGTGATGTGGGATCAAAGAGTGGTAGAGAAAAGGGGGGAGTTTATAGGGTTGTTTTCGGTTACATGCTCTTTTAAGAGTGTGTCAGATGGTTATTTGTGGGCCTTTGCAGGTGTTTATGGCCCCAATTTAGACAATGATCATAGATGATTGTGAGATGAATTAGCTGGAGTACACAGTTGGTGGGACCTTCCATGGTGTATTGGTGGAGATTTTAATGTTATAAGATTTCCCAGTGAGTGCTTTGAAAATAGAAGAATGCATCTAGCAATTTCAGATTTTTCGGAATGCATCTTTGAGTTGAATTTAGTGGACTTACCAATGGCGGGGGGTTCATGTACGTGGGCCAATAATCAGATCTAGATTTAGTGGACTTACGGAGACCTGGATGCAGATCTAGAGAGGATTGTTTTATTAGAAGAAATTTTGTGGCGGCAAAAGTCGAGAGCGTTATGGTTGAAGGAAGGTGATTGAAGTACTAAGTTCTTCCACAGGGTAGCCAATTTTCACAGGAGATCAAACAACATTGAGATGCTGAAGATTGATGGGGTAAATTGTACGGATGAGCAGAGGATTAATAAACACGTAGTTGGTTTTTTTTAACAGCTACTACCGAGCAAGAGAGTTGGCAGCCTAAGCTTGAGGGGTTAGTTTTTTATTCTATTGGGCCTATGGATGGTAACCGTTTGGAGAGGGCTTTCGAGGAGGTCGAGGTTTTCGAAGTGGTGAGGAAAATGGCTAAAGACAAGGCCCCGGGTCCTGACTGGTTCTTTATGGGTTTCTTCCAAACTTGTTGGGAGGTATTAAAGGATGATCTCATGAAGGTGTTCCAAGAGTTTTACTCGGATAGAAAATTTGAGAAAAGCCTAAATGCCACTTTTCTTGCTTTAATACCAAAGAAGGTTGGGGTTGTGGAGATTAAGGGTGAGTTTGGTTGCCAAATTTATCTCAATTCATCTCAACTCATCATTACAACTTTTTCAAATTTCAATACAAAATATAATAAACAATTCAACTTTTTCAAATATCAAAATAATAATAATATTAAAAAATAATATTTTAATAATATTTTATCATCTTAACTCAACTCAATTCAACTCACTTCAACATCCAAACATACACTAAGGAGTTCCGACCCATTAGTCTAGTAAATGGGGTATACAAGATTCTGTCCAAGGTACTTGCGAATCGCCTTAGTGAGGTAGTGGGGAAGATAATCTCAAAACCTCAAAATGATTTTGTAAATGATAAACAGATATTAGACGCGGTTCTTATTGCAAATGAATGTCTGGACAGTAGACTGAAAGCTGGAAATGCAAGGATTATATGCAAGCTAGACATGGAGAAGGCATTTGATCATGTTAATTGGGACTTTCTCCGAGACCTTCTTGGGAGGTGTGGTTTTGGGGAGAGATGGAGATCATGGATCCGTTGGTGTATATCTACGGTAAAATTTTCAGTATTGATAAACGGAAGTCCAACAGGTTTTTTTAATAGCTCTCGAGGTCTAAGACAAGGAGACCCGCTGTCCCTTCTACTCTTTGTTATTGTGATGGAGGCTTTGAGCAGAATGATTTCAGCCCTGGTCGCCAATGGGCGTGTGACTGGTTTCTTGATTGGATCCCCGGGAGGGGGAATTATTAATATTTCACATTTATTGTTTGCAGATGACACTCTTTTTTCTGTGAGGCAGATCATAACCAAGTTCGAGTACTGAAGGTCCTCCTACTTTGTCTTGAAGCAGTCTCAGGGTTGAAAGTAAACTTGGACAAATCAAAGATGGTGCCTATTGGAGGTGTTCAACGAATAAGACAGTTGGCTAATATTCTAGGGTGTAAGATTGCCTCACTTCCTTTGACATATCTTGGTCTCCCGTTGGTGGCCGTTTCGCGAGCGGCCTCTTTATAGGATATAGTGATCGAAAAAGTAGAGTGTCGATTAGTAGGCTGGAAGAGAATGTACCTGTCGAAAGGTGGTAGGATTACCCTAATAAAGAGTACATTATCTAACCTACCAACCTATTTTTTGTCATTATTCCCTATTCCAGCAAGTGTGGCACTTCGTATTGAGAGACTTCAACAGGATTTCCTGTGGGGTGGAGTAGGTGAGGAGTTTAAATTCCACCTAGTCAGGTGGGAGAAGGTATGTAGTCCTCTCTCTAATGATGGTTTGGGCATCAGAAATTTGAGAACTTTCAATCGGGCGCTACTTGGAAAATGGTTGCGGAGATATCATAACGAATCAGAAGTTTTATGGAAGTTGGTGATTGAGAGTAAATATGGTGGATTATGGGGAGGATGGTGTTCCAATGAAGTGAGAGGGGGAAATGGAGTGGGTTTGTGGAAACATATAAGAGGAGAATGGAGGGTCTTTTCTCGCCACACAAGTTATCGTCTTGGAGATGGGGCTAGGATCAAATTCTGGTATGATACTTGGTGTGGCAATGGTCCTCTAAAGGATCTTTTCCCTGCTCTTTTCAGGGTAGCAAGTGCCAATGATGTTTCGGTGGCGGAAGTCATGGCGAGAGTGGGGGAACAAATTCAATGGAATATCAACTTTAGTCGGGCGGCACATGATTGGGAAATGGAGAGTTTTGCAACTTTCTTCAGCCTCCTATATTCAATCAAACCGAGTATCCAGCACGCTGATTCACTGTGGTGGATTCCAACAGAGAAAGGTCTGTTTTCGGTTCGATCGTTTATAAGTCACTTACTCAAGAATCTCCAACTCAGTATACATGGAAAATGATTTGGAGACATAAGACGCCTATCAAAACAGCACTTTTCGTGTGGACGGCTTCCTTGGGCAAGATCCTCACAACGGATAATTTGAGAAAACGAAGAGTGATTATTGCAGATTGGTGTTGCATGTGTAGGAATGGGGATGAATCTATGGACCCTCTTCTATTACATTGTGAGGTAGCTCGAGGGTTATGGAACGAGGTATTTAGTAGAATAGACGGGTTGGTTCATGCCTGGGACAGTAGTGGCAATGTTGGCTAGTTGGACAGATCTAAGAGGCAATCAACAGATCAAGGTTGTATGGAAAATGCTGTCTATTTGCATCATGTGGTGCATGTGGCAAGAGCACAATGAACGGACGGTTGAGGACAAAGAGAGATCGTTGGAGGAACTAAAAGCTTTCTTTTTTCGAACTCTTTGTACTTGAGCCATAGCCGTTAATTTGAATGGCCAGGATTTTCATGAGTTCCTTGTATCTTTTGCCCCTACGTAGTATAGGGTCTTCTTTGTACTGAACATGGCATTGCCTATTCTTTTATTAATATACTTTTACTTATAAAAAAAATATATATAAGGTATCTAGACATCCTAATTCAATATCTGGACTATTATATTCTTCTACTTCTGATGCCGAATCTGTAGAACTAGCATCTTCTTCCAAGATTTCACTATCAAAAGTTTATCTAAGATTTTATAGAGTTTTTCTTTTACTTCAGGAGGCATTTGAGTGGAATTGTTGGAGTTCATCTTCAGTCATATAAGAAGATACTTGTCCGTATATAATATTGAGTAACTTGGAGGTTAGGGAAGATACTTTGAAATTTGTGGAAGTGGACTTTAATTTATGATGGAGGAAAGACATGGATACTCTTAGTAATTTAATAAGCATCAACATAATATGTAAAACAAGTAAACAATAAGCATGTAAACAACAAATATACTTTGAAATTCTATTTTTATTTAAAGTAGAAAGATTACTCACAACCCTCAGCTTTACTTGAATACATTACTTGAGATTCCAACTTGGGTTCACACAATTAGGGATACATGGAGAAAATAAGGGAGTGGTTTCTCTCTTGGTTTTCTCTCTTTACAGTTTGCTCTTTGGTTACTGGTTTTTTTGTCATGTCCTCTTCGTTTACTGATCCTCCTCCCTTTTATAGGGCTAGGAGCTGGGAATGTTCACAGGACGACACATTGTTCATAAATAGTGTTTTGTCGGATTTTACTATTCCATAAATAGTGTTGGTGACGATTTTCTATTTACATTTTTACTATTACCTTGTCTTCTTTCAACGTCAAAAATCTTCATGAGGTAAGCATATGGATCTTGTGCTTCTTGAAAAACTTCACTGAGTCGTGAATTTAGCTTAGTTTTAGGAGTGTGACTTTGGCTAAGCTTTACTGATGCGACTCCGACTCCGACTCCAACTTGTCAGAGCAGAGTCGGATTTGGGCTTTTTTTTTTTTACTGTTTTCAACTTCATATTTGGCACACTTTTTAAAAAAGAATTTTTTGTGTGAGCTTTTAAATTTAATTTTTTTCAAAAAAAGAAACAATTTAAAGCAAATAATTTACTTTTTACTAAAAACATAACAAAAAAATAAAACTAAAGAAAAACAAGTAACATACTAAGGTACTAACATGATTCAAAAAATTAAAAATGACTAATCACTACAATAAACATCCACTCCCATCAATGCATCATCCATCATCCACATCCAACTAATCACTTCAAGTCTACAATAAATATTCACACCCATCATCCATCAACCACATCCAAAATCATCCACACCCATCATCCACATCAATCATAATAATATGTTCTTACAACGATTACAACAAACATTTTTTAAGTTCTAATTTTGAAAAAAAGAGAAACCCAACATTTTCTAAGGGCCAACCAAATAAAATGTTCCCAACAAATATATATTACAACAAATTAAATGTTCCAAGTGCCACACTGTCATTCCAACTCCTAAGTTGTGCTTAAAAAATATATGAAAAGATTTTAGTTAGAAAATATTTTGCTATGCCAACCGGAAAATGATAATGACAACAGAGCTAACTATGAAGTTTGCTATGCAGTAAATATACATTATCCTCCATGAATTTCACAGAGAATAACATTAATACCATGAAATTTAGGAGCTCCCGAACTCCAAGAACTATATAACAGTTCAAAGAGACTAACAAACTCCAACCACTAACAGTTCAATGATCTTACCAACTCCAAAAATCCAATGCAAGCATTGTTGATGGTCCTCTCAATTCAATCAAGGAACGTGATATAAGTTATCCAATCTTTCTTACCATGATTTTCAAGATTGTCAGCCACAAAACAGACATCAGCAAGACTTTCCAGGAATAACATGACAACTTATGTCGTATATGCACTAAATTAGTTTATCAAAAAGAGGTGATTTTGTCAAGTCTGAATTCTTAAAGGTGATAAAACTTCAACTTTGTACTTATAAAAATGTTCAACTTTGTGCTACACAGATTAACTGCCCAACCACACCATCAATTACAGAAAGAAAATAAAACAGCCCACATGTTCACTGAAACAATCCCAACTTTAGCATCATATCAATATAAAAACAGCCCCAAACCACAACACACAAACAAAAACAGCACCAAAAACAAGTATAATCACAGTTTATTCATTTAAAACATCCCAACAAAAACAGCCCCAATATTAACTCAAATTAAAACAGCCCCAGTATAATCACAGTTTTATCCAATCATTCCTTGCAACAACAAAAATACAGCCCCAAACTCATTCTATTTTAGTTACACAGATTTTACACAAACTCATCAACTGCAACATCCATCCAAACAAGTATAATCACAGTTTATTCCTTCAAAACATCCCAACAAAAACAGCCCCAATATTAACTCAAACTCATCAACTGCAAGTCTGCAACATCCATCCTATTTTAGTTACACATATTTTATACAAACTCATCATCACAAAAATAAACAGATTTTACACAACTCATCAACACAAAATTACACAGATTTTACACAACTATATCATCACAACATTACACAGATTTTACACAACCATATCATCACAACATTGCACAGATTTTACACAACCATATCATCACAAAATTAAACAAATTTTACACAACATATCATCGCAAAATTACACAGATTCACATTTTACACAAAGAGAGAGAAGACGAAGGGAGAAGAGAGAGAGGCTTACCGTGTCGACCGCGGCCTACGGGGGTAGTTACTGGGTCAGTGTGAGGTCGCGCGGCGACTCGGCGAGAGAGAGAGAGACGAGAGTCAGGGGGGACTATCGCAGGGTGAGATCGAGACTCGCAGGGAGAGAGAGACGAGAGTGGTCCTGTGGAGGCTAGGGTTTTTTGAAGGCTGAAGCCAAAGGGAGACGAGAGTGATTGGGTGAGGGGACATGAGGCCGCGCGCGGGGGCGGGTTGGGGGGGAGGTGTGTTTCAAAAACGGCGCCGTTTTCTTTGATTTTTATGGACACTGAATTTAATTTTAATCTTAATCTTTGTTTAGACTTTTAACCCTATTTTTTTTTTTTATAGTTTTTATAATTGTTAGAATTAGTTATTATTATTAATTATATGTTATCACTTATCATAGATTCATATGATACTTTTAACATTTTATCACATTATAGTGTCTAATTATATGTTATCCACTTATCATTTTATTTATGATTTTTATAATTTTTTCCATTATTCAATTTAATTGTTAGTATTAATTAATGAAAAGCATTATTTAAATTGACTTGTACTATAGGATCGATTATTGACAATGACATATTATTATACTATAGTATTACATGTTATTAATAACTACATGTTATAGTCTATAGACTTGTACTATAGATTTTATAAATAGTATTTAATTACATCTTATTAACTCATTATATTTTTACTATCACTAGTGTCTAACTTATTCCTATTAATAGCTAAAGTATAATTAGTATTATATATTAGTATAATAGTATTACATATTTATACATTAGTAGTTAGTTACGTATTGTTCTACTAAGGTATTATATATTATTATATTAGTTTATAACTTAAATATTATATACTAGACTTAGTATTCTATATTTAATTTATTATACTAATCACTAGTGATTATATATCATATATTGAAACATTGGTTATTATATATTACTATTATATGTTTTTATACTTTAGGTAATTTTTCTTTGATTTTTTCGTAATACTTAGTTGGTACTATTCTTTCTTGGATACAATTTAGGTCTGTTCCTGAGTCTATTAAAACAATTACTTCGAAATCAAACTCCTTATTAATAACTATTTTCACTTTAGCCTGCAATTTCTGGTAATTCATTCTTGTGACTATTCTTAGAAAATTTTCTACCTCCTAAGTTTGAGGAATAGGTTCCAATTTCCATTTAGGGAATATCATCTTTATCTTGTTGAATGACTTTCTTGTTTTATGTGTATATATATATATATATATATATATATATAAATCTTGGTCAATTTTTAGGATTGTTACTTATTAATGTTGTAATTTTTTATTTTCTTTGTTTAATTCTATTATTTCTTTCTTAATCGGCTTATTTATTGTTGTAGAGGTTAATTGTTTTTGCCTTTTCTTAAATTTATCTAATATTTTATTCACTCTTATCTTTCTTGTTATTTTTGTAATATTTGTTTCTTTCGTTATAAAGTTTCATTGGTTCATAATTTTTCTTCTTTTTTGTAATTAGTCTTGTAATATCTTTTTTATTTTTTGAATATTTATCTTTAACTTTTCTCCTGGATGGGACTACAGAAGACAATCCATATTATTCACAAAAATTCTCCATTTCATACTTAGCTTTCTTTTTGCCTTTGTTAATTTGATTACTAATTTTCATGTCTATACACATCTTTAATCCTTCCTTAGTTATTGTACTTATGATGTCTCCATACGTGAGATTATCATAGTCTAGTGTAGGACTGTTCATCCAGGTTCCAACCCAGGAACCCGGGTATACCCGGATCCGGATCCGGGTTTCAAACCCGAGCCGGATTGATCCGGGTCAGACCCGGGTTGGAACCAGGGTAAATCCGGGTTTTTCAAAACCCGGATTCCAGGTTCCGGGTTGAACCCGAATTTTTATTTTTATTTTTTATTTTTTTTTATTTTTTTTTTTCATAATAGAGATTGCACAAACTGAAATAACACTCAACAAACAGAAATGATACATTATATTATGAAATAATGTAATGCCTATATATTGAATCTTTTACATGTGAAATTGTTGCGCAATGAAGTTAGCTAGTTGGAGATCAGCTTATATATTCTTCCTTTCGTCTAATACATTTCATTTCAACCCTGCATTTATCCTGCGTTAAAGTCAAAGTTATCATACTAATATCCCCTACATAAAGCCTATATATATTCCCTTTGGCAGCACATCTTTTAAGAACAGAAAAATTAACAAGCAAGGCTAGTAAATTTGAAGACTATGCAAGTGGTGGTAATGCCCTAGATGATCTCCAAGAGGGAGCTGAGCCCTTTTTTTTTAATGGGAAGAAAGAACAAAATCATGGTAATATTAATAATACTCTTTTTAAGTGATGAATCTCCAAGTCTTGACCATTTGAGGATGCTTATCTTGAAATGCTTGACCATATCAGCCAAAGACATCACAAAAACAGTAGAATAATGATCCATTTCATCATGTAAAAGTCCTATATTATTATAACCCATCCACACCCATCAACCATGCATGGCCACCAATTGCTATATATATTCACACATGCATTTCCAAACTATATCCCTCACAATCCAAAACCGCACAAGGCCAATCATTACATCAACCATCATGCATCGATTGTCGACTAAACCTCCCAAAGTCGCCAAGCACCACCACTCCAATTACATGCTCACAAATTCTCAAAACATCTCAAGACAACCAAACCATGACAATTTTAGATGATTATATGGTATAATAGAAAATATTACAGAAACCATTCACTCGTAAATTATTTCAAATGTGGCTTAAATATTTGCCCCCCTTGGGAACATGGTCATTGTAATTAGGAGTAAATGTTTCACAAAGAAAGAGGTTACAAGAAAGCCTTCACACGAGGACTGTATTTTGGGAGTGGAGTACCATGGATTGGGAGTTCCCAGTTATCCATTAATTGACTCGAACATCTTCACCTATTTCTTTAGGAATTTTGAGCTCGAATTGTGCTTAATTTACTTTAACCATTTAAGCATTTACTCAATTATAACAATATTCTCATATTTCATTAATTGTGAACAATTTTGGACTTTTCATATTTTACAGTTTAAACAAAAAACTAAAATCCAAATCATCATTCTCTTCAATCAATTTTATCCAATTGAATACGAATTATTATGTTTAGATCCAGAGCCTGTCAAAAGAAGGAAAAAAATTATGATATCAGATGGCAAGATAATTAGTCAAACCTAACACAAGAACATAGTGTTTTTTTTTTTTTTTCTAGAAAGAATCTCACGAATGGCCTGACTTTACAAGGGGAGATTATAGGATTTGAAAACCCACATGTGAGACAATGTTAGGATTCAACAGTTTATAAGTCAACCAAAACCCAGATCAAGCCGAGTCCTAGAATCGGGCTCTCTCCGAAGTTATGCTTGCCTCTATTGTGGTAGTAATTGAACATAAGTAAACTTGCCAGAGATTAACCAAACCCAGAAGCCCGCTTATGGAAAACTCAACAATATATAGTTTCTAATAATCCAAACCCAGAAATCCAATGGAGAGAGAGAGGGAGATAGAGATGGAGAGAGAGAGTGAGAGAGAGACAGACTCACGGGGTCACGTCGACGGAGATGCGGCGACGAAGATGCGGCGGCGGCAATGGGGTCGCGGCGAGGAGGCACGGACGTAGGGTTTCTCGGCAAGCGTAACGAGAGAGAGAGAGAGAGTGAGAGAGACGGACTCGGGGGGGGGGGGGTTTCGTTTAGACCTGGGTCGGGGGGTTCGTTTATACCCGGGTACGGGTTTGTAACCCGTATCCGGGCCGGATAGATCCGGGTTTTTCAACCCGGGTTTCGGTCCGAATTTAATCCGGGCCGAAACCCGGAACCGGATCCCGGTTTTCCGGGTTCCGGACCGGGCCGGGAAAAAACCCGGCCCAGTTGAACAGTCCTAGTCTATTGTTCATGTTGGGTTACTTAAGATTTCTCTAATTTTATGGGCAAATAAATTGGGGAGGCCATTTATAATTTTTTTTTTTGCTTTCCAGAAAGGTTTCTTACAATCTTCTCTTACCATTACTCTTGACATAAAAACATCTTTGTACCATCTTAAATCACTCAAGGTTGGGCATCTAAGTTTACTTAATTGGTCGTGTTTTCTTGAGGTTATATTAATTGGTGTTCCTAAAAAAATATTCATGATGGGGTATATGAGTACATTGATTCCATCTTGGATTCCCATTTATATGTTATTATCAAAATTAGGTTTCCTTCCTCATCTTTTCTTATAGCATACTTTATACTCTGTTTGTTTTCTTTAGTGATATATTTTTCCCACCATTGCCTTAGGGTTCCTGTGAATCCTGAAGTGAGTAAATCTACTACTTCTAATTGTCTTATTTCTCGATTGATCAAATAGTTGTTGGTTACCATTGTCATGTGTTGAAGTTTATTTAGGATTTCTTGTTCAAAAAAACCATCTATGTTCCATAAAAATAGTTTGTCAATAGATATTGAAAATTGGTTTTGAAAGCTTTTGTCTTCAAATTGGATGTTCGGAGGTGTTGGTTTGGGATACCAGTTCTTTGTCAGGCTCATTGAGTTGATTTTTGTAGTTTTTATTCTGTTTAGTTCAAGATCTTGGAATTATTTTTCTATCATACTTATGGTAGAGCTTGTTTCATAATCTTCTTCTTCTTCTTTTTAGATCTATCATCTTCATTTTTTTTTTATTATAACCTATTATAGTTTTTGAGATAGATGTATTTTCTTTTTTAGTTTTTGCTAATTCTTTCAACATTTGATTTAACTTATCAATTGATTTTGATTCTCTTTGCTTTATTCCTATTGTTTTTCCTGGTAATTGGATTAAGGGTTGTTCATATTTTTGGGCTTTGACTTCAATACTATTTTCTAGTTTATTTTTTATTTTATGGAGCTAATTTCCAATAGTTTTTAAGCATTGATTTGTATAGTTATTTTGTACAACTACTTTCTTGATTTGATTTTCTGTGGACATCTTGAAGGGTGAGGCTATTACTTTTATTCCTTTGTGTTCTAAGATTATGGTTTCTAATGGGGGATGGTTAGATTCTGTTATGGTTTTATCTTCTTTCTTCTATTCTAATTTTTGTGTTTTTCTGTATTGTTCTCTTTTTTGTGTGTTTTCTTCATACATGAAGTCATCATTGAGTTTTTTTAATGTTTATCTTAAATTCATTTTTTTAGTTAGGAGTTGGGAATTTATGGGTTCTTCTAGATCTGTATGTATTGAGGAGTTTTGTTCTTCTTCTTCCATGTTTTCAGACTTGGCTGTATAACATGGAGTACTTATGTGAGATTCAGTTTTTATTCCTTTTAGTTTGAGGTTTTTATCTCTTTTTTGTAGTTTGGACTCTAATAAAATATCTTGTTCCTACATCACTTAACCTACTTGATCCTACTTCTCTAATCTTCAAAGGTGACCTATATCTTGCTTGATCAAAATTAATCCTGATTGATCCATCTAGGTATTGTTGAATAAAGTCTAAATTAGAAACACCATTTTGGATTTTTTATGGGTGGTTTTCATTATATAAAAACCATTCTTTAAGTAAGTTAATGTCTTTCCAAATGATTGATCTTGGTACTTTGATATTTGCATAATTTATATTTGTTTGGATTATGAGTTTTGTCTTTTGGGCTTTTTACTAATGCATGAATATTAAAATTTGTGTTTATGCACTTGTAATATATCCTATATATTAATCATCAAGGCTGACTTCCTTCTAACATTATATCATGATGTTTTGATATCTAGTGTCAAAACGTTCAGGATATGGGGATCTTGTAGACTTAAAGTGAAATCTGAAAGAATCAAAGTGAATTGGTCTATTATGAAGTATGGAGGTGCATCCGGATCCAAATATTTGGAAAGATCCGGACTCGGATCCGGCTTCTTAAAAATGAGCAAATATCTGCCTGGATAAACCCGGTCAAAACCCGGACGGATATCTGGATTTAGACCCGGATATCCAGATTGAAACCGGATATCCGGATTTTATACCCAATTTTTTTTTTAACAAATCTTTTCAACACTTTCAAAACCTCTTTTTTAAAACACTTTTTTATACTTTTAAAAGGCTTTTTTAAAGGCCTGATATTTGGATTTCCCAGTGTTTTTTTAAATAAATCTTGTTATCACTTTTAAAACTTATTTAAAAAAAAAAAAATTTCAACACTTTTTAAAAGGCTTTTTTATAGGCCTTTATGTTTATTATTTTTTATAGGCATTTTTTATATAATGAATATTTTTATATGCATTTTTTATATAATGAATATTTTATAGGTATTTTTTAAATTTTTTTATTGCCTTTTCAAATTTTTATAAAATAAAATAAATAATAATAGACATCAACATACACAATACACCACATACTTTACATTGTTGCTTACATCATAATGCAAAACATCAACTTTACAAAGAACAAATAGTGAAAATTTTAAAAGCAGCAACAAAGAATTGTGGAAGAACATTTGAGGTCAAGCCCCCTATCATCTCCATTGTGTGAGCTATGGGAAACAAAGAACTGAAAATCAGGAAGATTAGTAAAAAAAAATCATAACCCAAATGATATGCATATATATAGAGAGAAAATGAAATACTTATGGAGTTTGTCGATAAGGAATGAAATGTTAGAGAAATGGCTTCAGTTAAGTCCTTATTGCCATGTGCTATTGCTTATTCTACTCCATTGTAAACTTAGCATATAAAATGGAGTGAACTTCAACACAAAATAATCATATCAGCGGGCCACCAAAAACCATTACTCAGCATGTCATGAAGTTCACTAAAAATACTAAAACTTTTCATAGTTTGGACAGAAGAGAAACGACATATACCTAAATGAGACTAGAGACCAAGTGAGGCCTATTAAATTGGAGTATGTGTTAGAATTTCTTATCAGATTTCTCCAGACCTAGATTCAAATTAAAAGGAAGGGAAAAAAGTTTATTGAACACAGTCACAACATCCGGAGAGATATCTATTAAGCAAAAATTGAAAACAAACTAGAAATTAGATAAGAGAACAAAACCAAACCAAAACCAGATCCAAACCAAAAAGGAAGGAAAAAAAAGTTTAATGAACGCAGTGGAGAAATAGAGAACTTCATATTCTTGACATACAACATTCAAAGAAATGAATAGCAAGAAAAAAAAAATCAAAACTAGACTAGAGATTAGAAAAAAAAAAACAAATCAAATCTAGATCCAAACCAAAAAGGAAGGAAGAAATATTAAATGAACACATTCACAACATCCAAAGAGATGACTAGCAAGAAAAAAAAATCGAAATTAGAATAGAGATTAGAAAAACAAAAAAAAAACAAAAAACAAAAAATCCCAAACACAGATCCAAACCAAAAGGAAGGGAAAAAAAAGTTCAATAAACGTAGTGGAGAAATAGAGAACTTCAGATTCTTGACATACAACATTCAAAGAAATGAATAGCAAGAAAAAAAATCGAAAATAGACTAGAGATTAGAAAAAAAAAATCAAACCCAGATCCAAACAAAAAGGAAGGGAAAAACATTTAATCAACACAGTCACAACATCCAAAGAGATTACTAGCAAGAAAAAAAATCGAAAATAGAATAGAGATTAGAAAACAAAAAAAACAAAAAAAAAAAAAATCCCAAAACCAGATCCAAACCAAAAGGAAGGGAAAAAAAAAGTTCAATAAACGCAATGGAGAAATAGGGAACTTCAGATTCTTGACATACAACATCTAATAAGAAGCCTCAACTAACGTAAAGCCCCACCTCTAAAGATGAATCAACGACTAATCAATGCCTGGATCAGCCAATACAAGAAATTTTGCATATATTAATGGAGATTTTTAGAGATCGACGACAAACCTGGACACTATGCCATGATTGGTGATGGGTTTGTGCTGATGACTCTAAAGAGAGGGAGAGACGATCGAGACTGAGGAGAGGGAGAAAATGGCTTAGGGTGGGCACATACAAAATAGAAGAAATGAAAATAAAATAAAAGAACTAGATGTGAAATAGGAGTCCCATACCTGTGACGGTAACTGACGACGACGTTCTCTGTGTTGTTAATCGGCGGCGACATTCTCTATGTTGCCTTAGGGTTTTGGCCAAAGAGAGCAAGGGACTGAGGGAGAGAGCGAGGCAATCACCTCATTTGGGATGAAAAGATCTTTCAGTTTAACCTAATGTCATTTTTTTTTAAATAGTGCGGTCCCCGTAACCTCATGGCCAAACCGGATCTGGACATGGATCAAGGCAGTTAAAAAAATATTTTAACCGCTTAGTAACAATCTGGGCGGTTAACCGCCCGGGACTATTAGATATCCGGTTTTCGGACCGGACCAGAAAAAAAAATCCAGTCCCGATGCACAACCTTTGTGAAGACCTGATTCTCCTAAGATACTCGTGATATAATCCGTGAATCTAGCATCTATTAGGCACAATAGGACTGATGCATTTATTCCTCTGCTTGTGAGTGGCTTGACTACTGCTTGTACAAGTCTTATGTGTATAAAATTAAACTTCTTCCCTTTGTGTTTTTTAAAGACTCTCTAGTAAATAAACAACCTTTTTCGTGTTCTTTATTCAAAATATATACTTGTTCAACTGTTTTAACATTGTAATTACTTGTAAGTGAAAGTGGTGGAAAACTTGTTTTATAAATTTCTTTTGTTGAAATTTTTGGATTATTTCAGTCTTGTATATCTGCACTTTCTTCTGTTATGTAGTGTTATTCTTCATTTACTATTTTTGGTAATGTAAGCTTTGAGCTAGAGGTAGAGCCAATCCTAGAACTACAAGAATTGGATCTGAACATCCTATTCATTTTAAAATATAATTATCTCTAAATGTTATCAAAATATTTTCTCAAGAACCTTCATTTGCTTCTACCTTTTTAATTAAGATAGCTAGTAACACACACCATCTCATATTCGTCCGCTTAGGCCTTTCTCGGGAATTACTGTTTGGATCTAGGATTTTACTGTTCAACTAGCACTTTTCTATCTTAGGCTTAAGTTGTAGCTCGGATGATGTTTAGGATAGATACTGATAAAACTTAGATTTAACTATCTTTTTTAAAATGAACAAGACTTTGGGATACACTTCTCCAGTTCTTAAAGACATCTCAGGCTTTTGGCTCTAATACCATAACGGGATACCAGGTAATTTAAATGGAATTGTTGGAGTTTATGTTCAGTCATAGGGGAAGATACTTGTCCACATATAACATTGAGTAACTTGGAGGTTTGGGAAGATACTTTAGAATTGGTGGAAATAGATTTTAATTTACGATAGAGGCAAGGCATAGATGCTCTTAGTAAGCATAATACTTAAAAAAAGTAATAAGCATAATATGTAAAGTAGGTAAACAAGAAGTAAATGGGGTGTAACCGAACATATACATGGTTAATTAAACATGAACATGGATGCTACACAGGTCTCCTTGAGCCATGTGATCCTACCAATATCGCATCACATTATAGGCATTTGCGCCAACTGTGAGTACGTCATGATTATGGGGTGTAACCGATTTGGTTTGGTTCGGTTTTGCACATTTTTTAAAACCAAATCAGTATACATCGATTTCAAAATTTTAAAAACCAATACTAGACTGATTCATTACTAAAACCGAAACTTTTGGTTTTTTCGGTTTTGGTTCAGTCTACTCCAATTTTCTAATTTTACAGATTACCTATGCTAGTAATAATATGATATATATACATATACTAAACTATTATTTATATTATAGTATAAATACATTATTTTATGATAATTAACGCATACTAGTATAATATTGAATTTAACTATAGTCTATATAAGTTCTTGACTTATATGAATATATATGATCAAATGTATAAAAATGTATTTACAAAAAGAATATATATTATAATTTATTACGCCAAAAATGTATTTATCATTTATATATATATATATCTATTTCTAGGATAATAGGCGCCTATCGAGTATGAACAATATTTTTGTCATCCTCCGTGTGTGTAGTATCTGTGTGTCGTGTAGTGTTTTTTCTTTTATCATTATGTTCTGTTCTTTTGTGTTCATTTAAATAAGGATTTATTTGTCTTTTTCAGTGTTGTGTCAATGCGTCTGGTGGGTCAGGATTCAGTGTTGGGGATGGGGATGGGTTGAGTGTTCTGGGACCTGGGAAGGGGTTGTTTGTGTCAATTGGTCAGAGTGTTTTTTTTTTTCTTTTTCGCCTCTGTATCTGTCTAGTGTCAATTGTGTCAGTACAAAAAGTCTAGGTTTTGTTTTTGTCTTTTAGGTTTTGCCTATAGTGTTAGTACAAAATGCCTAGTTAAGTGTTAGCATGCGTCTGTCTTTTGGTGTAGTTTTTTTTTTTCTTTTTTCCCCTGCTGATGTGTCGGTTTGTGTTTAAGCTCTTACTGTTCATCTGTTAGTCCATTCGTTTGGGTAATTGAAATTTCTTACTCATCTTGTATTAGTCCGTCAATCCATCCAACTTATAATTTCTACTTTTTTTTTTTTCTATTCACCCCATAAAGTGAGATGAAGTACATACTTGATATCAAACTTGTCAAAAATATGAAACTTCCTACACCTTACTATAGTTTAGAGTTTATATTTTAACATTCTTTGAAAAAAGAAATTGAATTTGGTTGATGCCTCTCTCTTTGGGTCTTTTTTTTTTCCTCACTGTTAATGCGAATTTTATTTCTTACTTTATGTATATTCTATGATAATAAGCGCTTATCACTTTTGAATAGTAATGAACAGTACAGTTTGTTCATCTATTTTTTTCTTCCATTGTTTTTTTGTGTCCTGCCAATTTTAGCCTTCTATTAATAAAGTTAGTGCATGTGTTTCCTTGTAGTTTAGGAATATAATTGTCTTTAAGTCATCTAGAGGGAATGGTTTTACTCGTGTCAGTGATTTTTTTTTACTTTTATTCTGTTTGTGTCAGCTACCTCATTTTTTCCTTCTCTCTCTCTCTCTCTCTCTCTAGACCTAAAACGTCGTCCCACATCTCCTCTCCAACTCACTCCGCCGTCCAGCTCCGATAAGGGTAGATCTCTCTCTCTCTCCCTCCTCTCTCCTCATCAACTTCTCACCCTCTTATCTCCCAACTGTCATTTGCCCTTTTGTTTTGTTTTGCTCCACTGCGCCGTGCATGACCACTGCAACCCATCACCACCTTGGCCACGCCAGATCCTCATTGTCATCACGCCGACCTAAGCACAGTTGTCGCACGGTGACTTGCACCACCAAGCCGATTGGCCACTGTTTCAGCCCTTCCGTTCCTTATCAAAACTCACGCCCAGCCCCGTCACACTACTTACGACAACGCCACTGTGAGCGTCACCACTAGAGCAATCCTAACGTTGAAAATCACCACTAGTAGCCACTAATTTCTGCTCAATCACCCCTTAAGCAAAAAAATTAGCTTTTCCTGTCTTTCTCTCATTGCTTTTGAAGAAAAAGGTAATTTTTTTATTTTATTTTATTTTTGCATGTTTGTTTTCTGTTTTTTTTCTTTTTTGCATGTTTGTTTTCTGAACAAAAAATTTATGGATTTCATTTTTTTTGGGTATCCTGCTGCAAAAAAAGATTACAAGTTTTACCAGCTGAGACATCTTGAACTATTGAGGCTTCTATAAAAAGTTACAAGTTTTTAGGACATAGGTCACAGAAGAACAGCTTGCAGCTCTGTTTATCAACTGTGGAATGGTAATGAGACTTTTTCTACATATGGTTTTGGCATAGGGTGGTTGAGATTTTGGTCTTGAACAAGTACTTTTATGCTTGAAGGTTGTTTACTTCCGAATATTTGGTAACCCTAATTCTATACTTCGTTTTGACTTTGTTTAGTTTACTGATGAAGGTAATGTGTAGTTATTTGGTGCATGGTTAAAAGTTCTTTGAATGGTGATGATTACTTAATCAATATCCCTGTTCATTGTGCAGAAAGTGCAAGGGCTGCTTTAGATCTGTCGGGGACGATGCTTGGCCTGTGAGGGTCCTGCATTCTAAAACAGCTATTGCATTGGTTAACCCAACTTTTTTGCCTAGGGTGAGAGAGCCTACCTCTTATAAAGATTACTGTTTTTTTTTTTTTTTGTTATCTGTAGTTGCTTTATTATGTATTGATTTTATTGGTTCTTTCATTTTTAGACAAAAGATGAACGTGAGATATGTGCAAGAACTATCTATTGTACAAATATTGACAAGAAGGTGATCATTTTTAGTTTTATCATTGAATATGGAATGTGGCGTGCCTACTGATTCATTTTGCACAGGTTTCAAGCTGATGTCAAACTCTTTTTTGAAATAGTCTGTGGAGGGCTTTGTGATCATCCCTCTGATATAATTCTAAAATTTTATTTCTTGTTGATGCTTGGATAGTTGGATTACCATTTGCAAGAAATGCACTAATGGGGATAACTTTGGTAATGGTAATTGCTCCTTTTTCTTTATACTGCATGCTCAATCTTTTTTGTTTTTCATGTATAGTTTTGCTCCTTCAAAGCATAAAGATTTGTAAGAAATGAAGAGTTTTCAAATGACCATTTCTTAGAGAGAAAGCTCTCATGACTGTTCTAGATCCTAGGCCAAAAACATTAATGTCAAGAAAATGTTTGCAGGCGGACAATAAGGATTTATTGAGTAATGTGGATGAGAAATCTGTATGGGATACTTTTGCTACTCCCTTATGCTTATTATGTTAGATTCGAATGAGATAGTTCAAACTATGTTCATGGGCCTTTTTTTTTATGTATATTCTGTATAACTTTTGCTGTTTTGAGGCTAGTGTTTATATTTTAATGATAATAATCTTTGAGTAATTTGGGAGTGAATTGATAAATTTTTCTATATGGATTTAAACCTATTTCTTTGATTATAGCAGCTTAGAATAAGGTTTTTCAATAGTTGTATTAGTAGATTGGATGTAGTTGTTGTATTTAGTAAAATAAAGGAATTATATTGATAATTTTATTAAAATATTTAAGTGTTACGTATAAAATTATATTTTATATTTAATTATATTGCTATCTTAACAATAAAATTATCAATAAAATTTTATAATTTAACATATTACATAATTCAATAAAATTATATTGAAAATATATAATTCAATAATATTTTACTAATATTGATAATTATATTTTAATATAATTCAATACTAATTACTTTTAACAAGATTATCAATATATATATTACACTTAACATACACCAATCATATGGTAGTTTAGCAACAAATTCTAATTACTTTGAGTCTTTACTTTGCTATCCTATCTAATTTATCCAGTTTCTACATCCATCTATTTCTAAGCACCTTATTGAATTTGAATTAATTCATATTGGTATCAAGATTTCTGTTTCTATACATCACACAGTCTATCAATCAGTTTTCCATTTTTTTTTTTTTTTGTCTATTATTCCTTGTGGAGTTCTAAAATATTTTTTGTTATATTTTGATTTTACAACAAAACTTTGTGTTTATCTTTTCTTTAAACTGGGCAAATGTACAATGCACGCTAAACTTCGTGATTGCTATCACGAAGGTAGGTCCTGCATAGACCATTGCTTCCCTACTCCTTCAAGAGAAAATTTTGTATTATTATCCTTGTTTGTCTTATCTAATCATCATAATATTATTTTTCTTCAAATATTCTTCATTGAAAACTACTAATGAAAGTAATTAGGATGTGGTGTAAGTTTTACACCCTCTGATTTCCAATTGACACATAAGGATCCTACGATCCCTAAAAAAAACTAAACCACACTAGATTATTTTGACGTTATAAAGCGCAACTACTACGATGTTGGCGGTGGTCCTCATGACCTTGCATAGGGTGCTCAGACCACCTTTCACTTGGCTGGTCATTTGCCCCTCCTAGGACAACCCCCATTTGTTTTTTTGTTTTTAAATTTTTTATTAACTGTGAGTGAGTCCATTTTACTTACGATGAAAGCACTGTTCTTTGTAGTTTTTGGTTGTAAAAGCTCACTTTATACCATATCTTATTTTGAGATTAATTGAAAGGAAAAAAAAAACCCTAAGAACTTATTAGCTAAGAGACAACATTGTTCTTTTACTTTCATAATCACATATGATATTATGTATTCAAAAATTCAATGTACATTCATTTTTACATGTTATTTGTGCACTCTACAGATTGACTGCGAATAATTTTTTTAATATAAAATAACTGTCTATATCAATAGAATGCGTAAAAAATACGTAAAAATGACTATATATAACATTTCTCTTATGTATTATTAATAGTCGGTCCAAGTGAATCAATGCAATTGGGTCCCGAACCTACCATCAAATTGATTTGACCAGTTCTTTGTATATTGGGACAGATGATCGAGTTTCAAGAAGAATCGACTAGTTTCAACTCGTTTCGATGGGTTAGATTATTTTTCTAAGAGCATTCACAATGGTTCATGTAAAATATTATTTTCTATAAAATATAAAGAAAGTTGATCAAAAGATCCTTCTAAGAGCATTCTCTAGATGTAAAGAATACTATTTACAACTCTAAAATACTTTTAATTATTTTATCTTCTTTGGACCTTTTTTCTCCACTGCTTTTATTTACTAGTATTTCTTATTTGATTTCAGCCCCCATCTTCCTCTGAGTGAAGCTGTTCCTCGTCTAGTCTAGCTATCACCGAAAGCTGCTTGCTTCACCTATTTCATGAGATGGCCGGTAGAGTACGGTAGCCAGGAAACTACTTTATAAAAAAGTCTATAAACAGAGAAATTATTTAACATAAAAAAATGAAATTAAAATTTGAAAAACTCAATACTATCTCGGCTAGAAAGTTGCTCGAAATGACGGAGAAATAAAAGGGAGTTCCTCCTAGCAATAGTATTTTTAGAATATTCTCATAAATATAATCTCTTTTTTTTAAGTAATTTATATTTTGATTTATTTTATAAATTTAAATTAATTTAAAATAGAACATAATTATATGATATTGTATATGGAGATATATTACAAATATCAAAAGATACAAAGATATTATTGATAGTTAGAGAAAATATTTGAAATTAATAAAAAAATATTAAAAAGTATAATATTTAAATAATATAAAAAAATAGATAAATTGATGTGTGGTATATTGTAAAAATTAATATGTAAAATAGAAAAAAAAAAGTTTTGGTGATATATTTGAAAGGATAAAATTAAAAAACTGTTGGAAATGCTCTAAGTCCATAAACGTGCACATACAGCTCTCTCTCTCTCTCCCTTTATATTTTTCTTCTTTGAGAATAAGAGGATTCATTGTTAGATCACACTTTTGAGGCATGAAAATTGAATAAAAAGGTCAATTATCTACTTGGTACTAGTTTTTCTTTCTTCATCCTAACAGGATCAAGTATTAAGAACCGAATTAAAAAAAAAAAAATTAAGGAATTTTTTCATTTTGGCAAGAAACATAAATGACTAATTTGGGTGTAGCGCCTGGCCCAAGGCAATAGCAAGCCCACAAATAAGAATCTGGACAATCTGAATGACGAACTTTAGAGACGAGATAAAACAAGCTATGATTGACAATTTTGAGAAGATTTGTGAATAATAATGAAAAAATAATTAAAATTAATAATAGAATATTGAATAGTAATGAAAAGTAATAAATAGTAATAAAAAAATAAGTATAAACTAATAATAAAATAATAAATAATAATAAAGTATTACGAGAATATTTAAAATATTTTTGATATCCAAACCTAGTCTCTTGAATCAACAGGTGAGGGGATGATACATTTGGCGAAAGGTAGCATATGTCAAACGGGAAATGACATCGTAGTCACACAATGTGCAAGCGTTTTATATTGTTTTTTTTTTTTTTTAAATAAATGTGAAATTTATATTAAAAAAGATTAATTTTTTAATGATAAATTATATATTTTTTTTAGAAAAAAATACATAATACTTACACAATTTATAACTGTATCTAACATTACTTATTTTGGACATGGGATATGGGAAAGGAAATAATTGTGGGATTTGCGGGTAGTATGATAAGACATTTGACAATTTACATTTAGCTTGGTTTGGACAGAGAGATGCTCTATCCAAATATCATAAATATAAATATTTTTTAATTTTCAATTTTCAATTTCTTCATCTAATAATTACATAATTATTACAACTTTATCAAATTTCTAAACAAAATACAAAAATTAATTCAACTTTTTTAAATTTTAAAATAAAAATAATATTAAAAAATATTAATCTAACACTATTTTAATTATATAATATTTTTATTCAACTTTTTCTTTCTCATTTTTCAAAATCTCATAAAAGATTTTAACTCAAATTATTTATAACTCATCTTAACTTAAATATCTCACTATTATTTATAAATCATGTTAATTCGTCTAATCTACTCTCATTTTAACTTACTATTTACATCACTATTCATAATACAATATAGTGTCGAACCTCTACAAGACTAGCATTAAATACACGTGGAGAAGTGACCTACATTAGTTACATGCATTTGATGACCTGACTAACTTTCTCGCCCAAAAGCGGGATAGAAGAACCCCTATAAATACTCAAAAACTTTTTTACGCTCCCTAATCACATTTCAGCCAAGAATCAGACGTGATATGACTCCATTTTTTAAATTATTCGTACTTTTCTTATATATATATATATCTATATCTATATCTATACTTATAAATAAAGTGCGAATCGCTTATAAACAGTGTTTTGTCTAACATTTCTTTTTCCATTTTGCCCCTACTTTTATTTCTAAATTTTGGTTTTGCCCCCGGTCTTCTTCCCAATTTGCCCCTCCTTCTATTCTCAATTTTCCGTTTTGCCCCTATTTCCCCCTCCCCTGTCCGTTTCTTCATTTCCTGCAGTGCGCCGCCACACTCCAGCGTGGCCAACACCACCCCGGTCATTATCTTCCCCTTCGGTCGGCGTCCCTCCCCATCCAATCTCAGCCCCTGTTGTGCCGCCGTTAACCACCACAAGAAAATCCAAGGCGCTGTCTGTCCGTTTCTTCGTCCCCTCCAGTGTGCCGCTGCACGCCATCGTGGCCAATACCACCCCAGTCATTATCTTCCCCTCCGGCTAGCGTCCCTCCCCATCCAATCTCAGCCCATGTCGTGCCACCGTTAACAGCCACGAGGAAATCCAAGGCGCGGCCGGCCTTTTCTTCGTCCCCTCCAGTGCGCCGCATGGCCAACACCACCTGGCCCATTCTCTTCCCCTCCGTCCGGCATCCCTCCCCTTCCAATCTCAGCTCCTCTCGTCCCGTCGTTAACCGCCGCGAGCGAATCAAAGCGTCGGTTGTGCGAATAGGGCATAAACAGTGTTTTCGTCCAATAAAATTTTTCCTATTTTGCCCCTGATTTTATCACGAATATAGCTTATTCTTTGTCTTCTTTCTTGCTTCTGCCGACTTTTAGTTTATGTCTTTTTACAGTAATTTTCATTGAGCTTATCTCTTTGTATTGTATTTATTTCATCTCAACTTCTTACAAACATTTTCTTTGCTTTTTTTTTTTTTCTCATTTAGGTTTCGTTTAAATATAGTAATATTATGAACTTATATCATCTCATTATTATAAGAAAGTATTTTTAATGATATTGTAAATTTTTTTTAAAAATTAAAGGTATAAAAAATTGAATAAAAAATAAAAAAAATAAATTTTTTTGTCCTTATCGAAACCCATCTCGGAGCGTGTAGCACTGCTCTTAGGATTTAGATGTGAAAAATGAGTAATGTTACAAATCGGTTTGAACTTTACAATTGGACTATAGTATTTTTATTTTTTTTCCAAATTGATACCAACTCTTCATAAAATTTTAATAAAAAACCAAAATGTTGTTTAATGTTGTGCAACATTTTATTTCCTTTAATTTTGAATTATGTAAATATCGAATTGAATTGATACATTTTTGTATAAATCTAATTTTTTTCCTTTTATTAATGATTTTTGTTTCATGATTTATTAAGAAATAAACTTAAATATTTTTTTTTCATTTTTGGATAAATTGAATAATTTATTAATTAACCTGAAATTAATTACATTATTTGAGGTAGATCTACAGTTTCTAATGTACTATAGTTTGTTTAATTTTTTTAAATGTAAAGGATGAGACTTTATAAAATATATGATTAAACTATTTAATACTTACCACTGTAGTTTTGAATTTTAAAATTGACACATTATATAATTATTTTGGAAATAACAAATATACAACATGCACATCCAACTATAACTATTAAGAGTAATAATAGTAGGTTGGTTAGTATAATTACAAATTTTTAGAAGGAAATAAATTATAACTTCTTAATAATTTAAAAATATAATATGTCATTATTACTATTTTATTTAGCCAAATGTGAAAATGTTAAATAAATTAATGTTTTTCATTGTTATTATTTCTTATGATGCTTATGTTTTAGTAATATTAAAAAGGGTTATGAAAACTTTTGAAGTAAATTAAGATGATCTGGTTTACATTCTTAAATTAAGAGCTAAAATGCCTTTGAACTAACATAATGATTTAACATTATTTGTAGTGCTGAATAATATGGTCTAGAATATGTTAATATATATTAGAAAATTTTTAATTTTTTCCTTCTCTGAAAATTTATATAATGTTGGAGAGAGTTAGATGAGATAAAATTTTATAAAAATAATTGAAAGAGAGAAAGAGTTAAATAAAAATATAATAAAATTAAAATATTATTAGACGCTTAGATTATAATTTTATAATATTATTTTTGTTTTAAAATTAAAAAAATAAATTATTTGAAATTTGAAATTTGAAATTTTGAGAAAGTTGTAATGATTATTTTAAAAAAATTTTCAGTTATGTTTAAAAATGAGATGAGATATGATATGAAAATTTTGAAATAAGATCTATTTTCAAATAGACATTTATTTGAAAATAAGTAAGGGATGAACAATATTCTCATCAATCTTTCTCTCTCTCTCTTTTTTTCCCTGTTTTTCTCATCAAATCCGGTTCTTTTATGTTTTTGCTCTTTTGCCAATTATGTGAGTTTGGATACTGAGATTTTTTTTTTTTTTTTTATAGGTTAGATCCTAATTGAGATGAGATTATTTCATCTGTTAGTTAGAATATTTTTTCTAATGTTTTTATTTTTACTACAGATTAGCTGCTTTTGCTCTTACTTTATTGTTCGTCAATCCAGTTGTTATCAATTTCCTCTATTTGCACTGTTCTTCTGTTTGCCATCTAATTTATAGTATGTTCTCTTCTATCTCATTTGAAAAATATTATTCAATTTTTTTTATATTTATATAAATGCACATGTAGTCAAGATAAATTGATATTATATGTTTGTTGTATGAATATTTCTTTTCCTTATGATGTTGATTTCTTTTAATAGATTTATTCTATTCTAAGATCTACTATTTCATTTGATTCACTTAATATGATTTGTATAAAATTATTTTGAATTAATTATTTTCTTTTCTTGCTTTTACTATAAATGCTTATAATATTTGTTATGCATATATGTCGCCATATATACATATTTACCCACATCTTTGATAGGTTTTCAAATGTGTTTTAGATTACGCTTTGAAATCAACACAGAATTTTTAATCTTCCTAAACTTTTATGCCGACTGATAAGACGACATTATTAAATGTAAAAATATATTTAAACATTATTAACACCAATTCTTTTCAAATTTATCTAACATCTTCTATGAATAAACCTTGAAGAGCATGAAAAACATCCGGCAATAAGAAATTAGTATAGTGCTCAATCAGAAGAGAAAAAATAAGAGATCCACCGGAAAAAAGAGAGAGATATGCTGAGTTGAAAAAATTTTCAAGTAATAAAATGCGAAGGCAAACAAAGTCTCAACATGCTTTCTTTTTATTTAAATAACAATGAAGCCATTTATATAAGAGAGATTGAATCGTCTTCGAATATCAATTATTCTGAAACTAACGTCCATAACAATACCTCTACCTCAATGTTGAGCAATCATGTTTATTCATAATCATTTCTTATTAAAAAACATTTCCTTCAAGTTTTTTCTCATTCTATTCAATAAATATTAAAATAAAATTCTTTAATAGGTTAATTATTTGAATGTTTTAAATATCTTTTTCCAAACTTATCGCTCTTGTAATATATATTTTAAAAATATATGTACATAGTTATGACTTGATTTTTGTAAGTCGTTGTATTATAGTTATAAATATTCTACAAATTATGTGTATAATATGTTATAAACAAAAAAAAAATTAAAAATATAGATAAAATTATGTCCAATTTATAGTTAAAATTTTGAAAAATAATAAAAATGATCAATTGGGCGAACGTGCATTTACTAGTATATATATATATATATCCTGCCAATACTTAAAAGTATGTATAAGATCTACAGTAATGAATAGTGCTGCCCTCTTTTTTTCTCGTTGCCTTCTGTGAAATTTCTTCATTCTCAGTTACAATTTTACTCTTCTCCGTTCAGTTAGCATGATCTATTTTCGTCGTGCGACACTTAAAATATCTGACCTTTACATACAAGAGATGGATTTCAACATCTCTCGCTTTTCCAGATTCACATTTATAGAACAATTTTCAAACTCAACTCGAGGAAGAAAAAAAAATTCCCGTGCTGTTGAGATTTCTTCTCGCCGTTGGTATGCAATTCTCTTCTGATTTCGCCTCTAGCTTCTGCATCTTGTTTTTTTTTTTTTTTTGTTTCTCGTATGTTTTTTTCCTTTCTACACCTCAAATGGGTTTCTGGGTGCAAATCACAATGTGCGACGGAGAGGGAAACGGAACCTCGTGGTGGCTGGGTCTGCTAGAGGTTGTTGTCGGTGTCAACTGGTGGAGGTGCGGTGGCCTGGGTGGCTGCCTACGGCCGCATAATCGGTGAAACAAATGGGTGAAATTCATTTCGGTTCGGTTTCCGTGGGGGAGAGGGAGGGCTGCGCGTGGTGGACTTCGACGGTGGCTGGGTTGGTCGCCGCCTTGAGGGGGACTCCTCGGTGGTGGTCGTGAGGTTCGATGGCCGCGTACGGCGGCTTAAGATGACACAAATGGGTGAAACCCATTTCGGTTCGGTTTCCGTGGGGGAGAGGGAGGGTTGCGCGTGGGGGACTTCGACGGTGGCTGGGTTGGTCGCCGCCTTGAGGGGGACTCCTCTGTGGTGGTCGTGAGCTCCGGTGGCCGCATACGGCGGCGCAAGATCACATAAATGGGAGAAACCCATTTCGGTTCTCTTTCTGCTGGAGAGAGCCATGGCTGCGCGTGAGGAACATTGGTGGTGGCAGGGATGCTCGTCGACGTGAGGGGAACACGCCGGTGGAAGCAGTGATCATGGCTAGGGCTCGGCGGCCCCGGGCTGCGCTGGAGGAGAACTGGCCGTGCGGGAGAATCGCCTACGAGAGAGAAAAAAATTAGGAAAAAAAAGTTTTTTTCCTACAAAATTACTTAAAAAAATATATATATGTTCCTGTATTTTACAATTTCTCATCTGAAAAATATTAAATAATAGTAAATTCTTTTTTTTTTTTCTTTACAACTTTGCTTTTGTCCTTACTAGAATATTACATTGTTGAATTTTTTACATAAGTTGAGCACCGTGAAGTTGAAAGTGGAAACAAGATATCCCAACAACTAGCTACATATAAAAGTGTCGAAAGTATGGATCCTTTAACTTTTTAGTTTCATACTGTGAATTAATAACTCAAATAATCTATTTTGCTTCTCTGATTTTAAAATCTTTTAAGTCAATTATTTAATGTCATTTATTCAATAATTATTTTGCATGGACTTTGAACTATTTTAAATTATAATTTCGAATTAATTTAAAAATAATATTACGTTTTAAGAAGACTTTTCCTGAAATCTTTCACTGTAGACTATCTAGAGTCTTTTGCAAATGTAGTAGCTTCTATATAAAAGAGAATCTATTACATTTATCTTCCCAAAAAAGAAAACGATCTCATCTCACATTTACATCCAAACATATGCTAAGATAAATCATATAAAAATAATACTATATTTTATTTAATGAAATAAAATTGCTTAAAACATTCACTGATGATATTTTATTTAATTAGTTCCACCTGTCTTAATTGACTTTAAACTATAAGTTTGCTTTTTTTATAATTCCAAAATAAACAAAATACATTTGCCATTAGAAAAATTACATCAATATTTATAGTTTTACCTATATAATTATACGTAATCAATTATTGAAATATAGAAAATTTTAAAAATTGAAATTTGAATTAAATAATTTGATAAAATAGAGTACATACTCATTAAAAATAATATTGTATATAAACTTATACTCTAAAAGATGCTTGAAGAATAAAATGAAATAAAATTTTGTGAATATTAATAAGAAAGTTTGTGAATAATAGAAATGTAGTTTTGGAGTAAGTAATTATTGGATTTTAAAAAATGAGACATAACAGTTGAATAGTAAATATTATAAAATTAAAATATTTTTAAATTATAATTCTGTAATTATACCTCTTTTACTATTATTTTACTAATAAGCAATTTTTTTTTTTCCTTTTGCTATTTATATTTGAATTAAAAACTTCAGAATTTATTCTTATTGCATAATATAGAATAAAATTAATTGAATCAATCAATATAATCATATAATTTAATTAAAAATAAATTTAATTTTATAAAATTTGACATTCTTTTGCTCTTTGAGTTTATTTTTATCATCAAGCAATATCAATTTCTTAAAGTTGTGAACTTATAAACTAGCATTCCGACATAGTTAGATGTTATATCTTATTAGTTATAAATGCATGTTTATAAAAAAAAAAAAATTTACAAAATTGCTATAAAATTGCTCATAAAATTTTACCATCAAATTTAGTTCTATATGTAAATACTTACATCAATACTTACAGTTTTACCCATATAATTATACGTAATCAATTATTAAAATGTTGAAATTTTTAAAAATTGAAAATTCAATTAAAGAATTTGATAAAATAGAGTACATATTCATTAAAAATAATATTGTGCATAAACTTATACTTTAAAAGATGCTTGAAGAATAAAATGAAATAAAAATTTTATGAATATTAATAAGAAAGTTTGTAAATAATAGAGATGTAGTTTTGGATTAAGTAATTATTGGATTTTAAGAAATGAGACATAACAGTTGAATAAAAAATATTATAAAATTAAAATATTTTTAAATTATAATTCTATAATTATACCTCTTTTACTATTATTTTACTACTAAGCAATTTTTTTTTCCTTTTGCTATTTTTATTTGAATTAAAAACCTCAGAATTTATTCTTATTGCATAATATAGAATAAAATTAATTGAATCAATCAATTTAATCATATAATTTAATTAAAAATAATTTTAATTTTATAAAATTTGACATTCTTTTGCTCTTTGAGTTTATTTTTATCATCAAGCAATATCAATTTCTTAAAGTTGTGAACTTATAAACTAGCGTTCCGACATAGTTAGATGTTATATCTTATTAGTTATATATGTATATTTATCAAAAAAAATTTTTTTACAAAATTGCTATAAAATTACTCATAAAATTTTACCAACAAATTTAGTTCTATATGTAAATACTTACATCAATACTTACAGTTTTACCCATATAATTATACGTAATCAATTATTAAAATGTTGAAATTTTTAAAAATTGAAAATTCAATTAAAGAATTTGATAAAATAGAGTACATATTCAATAAAAATAATATTGTGCATAAACTTGTATTTTAAAAGATGCTTCAAGAATAAAATGAAATAAAAATTTTATGAATATTAATAATAAAGTTTGTAAATAATAGAGATGTAATTTCCGATTAAGTAATTATTAGATTTTAAGAAATGAAACATAATAGTTAAATAAAAATTATTATAAAATTAAAATATTTTTAAATTATAATTTTGTAATCATACATCTTCTACTATTGTTTTACTATTAAGCAATTTTTTTTCCTTTTGCTATTTATATTTGAATTAAAAACCTCAAAATTTATTCTTATTGCAAAATATAAAATAAAATTAATTCAATCAATCAATATAATCATATAATTTAATTAAAAATAAATTTAATTTTATAAAATTTGACACAAGACAAGACAAGAAGAAGTTAATGCCAGTTTAGCATCGTCATATTTGTGGTCTACTCTAACTAAGATTAGGTTGAGTAAAAATATGCGAGCAAGATTCGATCCAAACTTCTCAAATTATTTACTTCAGGTCGGAAATGGAACAACACCAATCACAATTGAGAATAAGATCAAAATTTCCAATGAAATGCTTATTCCTTACAAAAATAATGTGGAGTCTTTAGATGATCTGATCGATGCGGTCTTCCAGGATATTGGCAGTTATTCAAAAAATTTATCCAAAATGACAAATCGAGCTATCTTGACACTAAAGAACAACTCCGTCGATGAAATAAATACAATACTTATTCAAAGATTTCCTGGTACAGTTACACAATACTATAGTTTCGATAAAACGATTGATACATCAGAATAAGGAATCATGGAGGATTTTTTAAACACATTGACACCAAATGGACTTCCACCTCATGAATTGTTACTAAAAAAAAATTGTCCTATCATGTTACTCAGAAATGTCAATCCTTCAGAAGGTTTATGCAATGGAACACGTCTTATTTGTCGCAACTTTGAACGAAATATCATTGATGCTGAAATTGCAGTTGGTCACCACACCAGAAAAAGAGTTTTCATACCAAGGATTCCTTTCTTGCCAAATGCAGACGATAATAGTGGTTTTCTATTCAAAAGAACACAATTTCCTATCAGATTAAGTTTTGCGATGACAATAAATAAAGCACAATGGCAGACATTAGATTTTGTTGGTGTATACTCGCCTCAACCTGTATTTTGTCATGGCCAACTTTATGTAGCATTGTTAAGAGTCAAGACTTCTGCTTCAGTAAAAGTTCTTATAAGACCAGTATCAACTCATGATTGTGAAGAAGCTGAAACAAATAATATTGTTTATAAAGAATTACTAACACTAGCATATCCATCATAAACTTCTGTAAGTAATCGAATTTCAATATATACCTCTCAATTGAATACAATTTGTTTTTTCACTATGTAATTTTTACAACTTCCTTTTTTTCTTTTATTAAAATTGTTTTATTTAAATTCAATTGTTTAGACTAATATTTTTTTTTCTCTTCATTCATAAGTAGGCTTCAACATGCGGACTGTCTATACATCAATCAAAGACATTACTCCAAGTACAAGAAATTGGAGCATCAAGATGATTGTGTCAGACAAATCTCCCAAACGTACTGCACAACATTCACCGACAAAATATCAAAATCTGACATTGATAGACCCTGAGGTAACACATTGACATCATTATCATACTTGCAAGAATATACTTAATATTTATATTGTATTTTTTCACATGATATATCCAAAATAAATATGTTTTCCCCTTACAACATGGATTCATTCTAAATATATTCTCAAATTAAATCTTATATCTATTTAATAAATACTATTTTATAATTAATTGAATGCAAATAACTATTCATTTATACAATATTATGCAGGGCAACCGACTACAAGCAACAATTTTCGGCAAAGATATAGACCTACATAATGACATGTTACACATCTTCCGATCTTACTACATCAGTAATGCTTATGTTAAGCCTTTAGATCCCAGGCATAGAATTGAAGCACATGAATACCAGTGGATCTTAAATTCAAGAACAATCATCGAAAACATTCTAGATGACGAAGTGGAATTACAACCACCAGAATATGATATTATCCCATTCACCAATCTGCATTACTACAAAGACACTGAAACTGAAATAGGTAAATATCACATCAATATATTTAATGTACTTCTTGATACTCTTATTCAGTTTTCACAAAAAATTTTCTTTAACATAATTGGACAGCTATTCTGTCAATCGCAATATATATGAAACCTCCTAGAGAAATTACCTCAATACATAGGCCAATAAAAATCCAAGAAATATATGTTATCGACCAGAGGTAAAGAAGATTTCTCAACTATATATGTGATATTAATAAATTCTTTAATTAACTTGTTTTCAATACTATTTCATCATACTACACTTTTAAATACTTTCTCTTAAATTTTACAGCCTAATGCCCATATGGTTAAATATGTGGAGTCAATTTGTGGATGGTGAATGCCGAACAATCTCTGATATTATTGAAGCTAAGCCAACTCTACTCGCAACACGTATAAAAGTCGGTTCATACAATGGTATATTACACAACTTATAATATCAGCATTTATTAAAAATAGAATGTTATTATCTACTAACAAATTTCTTTTCTTTATAATATAGGTCTTTCTCTTTCATCTCAACCAACAAGTGTATTTACCTTAAATCCTGTCATCCCTGCTGCAACTCCATTATGTCAATGGTAATTCTATCTTACTTTATTATATATATATATAATCTGTACCTACTATATCTTTTCCTCCACGATTTCTCTCATTCATTTTAAATTATTCTAAAAATATTTAGGACGATGCTAAATCATGCACTGCTTGAAGAAATCGTCGAAAAAAATCTACATCACACAATGGCATCAGCATCAGCATCGGTATCAAATGTTGACATGAAAGACATAATTAAACTTGATGATCTTGCTGGTTTTCTTAAATCATTACAACCAATGACGATACATTTCTATGGTCTTCTTAAACTTTTTTTTCTTTATATATATTGCCTTTTAAAAATTTTACACATGCATTTTCAAAATAAATACAACCTTATCTTAAGGTTACAACAACCATTAAAAACATATATCTGTTCCAAAATTAATGCAGAAAGCAAGATTTTAGATTAAAGCAACTATTTGTGTGGTTGATCTCCATCAAATATTCTTCTATATGTCCTGCATTAGGTGTAAGAAGGGGACTGGATATGAACAAAATGAAAAATTTCAATGTTATCATTGCAAATATATGAGTAATGCACAACTACGGTATATATGTTATATTCATATTTTACGTCGTAAATGTTTCTTTAATCAATTTTATGTTATATTCAAATTATTGCTTAATCATTCAGACTAAAAAAAATATAGTTTGTTTATATAGCTGTCGAGCTTACATCAACGTTGACGATGGTAATGGACGACTGGGGGCTGTCATGTTCGGTAAAATTGCAGAAGAAGCTTTAGGTTGCACAACAATCGAACTAATGGAACATATAGGAGATGTAACCAACTTATTCATATTCCAATTTGTATTTTAAAAACATTTAATCTTAAATATTCAAATAGGAAGTTATTAAAAATATCTTTTACATTATATTTATTCACTATACAGGAACATTTACCGTATATCAAAAATATTGTAAAATTATGTTCAACCAAAAAATAGATCATACAATTAGGTGCAGATTTAGATCAACTCCAAAAACAGCGTTACAAAAACTTCAATGTTCTCTCCATAAATGCTGTGAATGACGAGAACACACCACTTTGAATCCATAACCCGCAAACTTTACTTTCAGTAACAAAAGAAACACTTATGTAATATTTAGTCGTTTCAGACTTTACTTTCAGTAACGAAAGTAACAATTATGTAATATTTAGTCGTTTTAGACTCTACTTTCAATAACGAAAGAAACAATTATGTAATATTCACTTTTCAGACTTGCTTAAATGTATAGTTTGTTTAAATCTATTATCAGAGACTTTAAACAATTATAGTTTACTTAAACAATTAGTTATATTATCTTCATAGATCTTATCATTAAATTCTCTTTTTTTATACTAGATGTTTATATTTTAGAATAATCTAATACAGGGCAAACGTGCATCGCACATAAATTCACTTCTAGTATATTATATATATATATATATATATATATATATATATATATATAAAATCACACTTCAAACCATATCCCTTGCAACAAAAGAAAAAAAAAAAGAAAAAAATTCAAGTCGGACTCTTACAAGCTGATGCCGTTGTTCCCGTGGTCGCTTTTGTTGACTATGAGACACCATCATCTGTCCTTCACTCCCCAACAACCCCCGTCCAACTGTCCCATAATTTCTCCTAACATTAGCTTTCTCTTTTCTTTTCGAGTGATATTATATTCAACGTATAAATATCGTACAGTTATTTTAAAAAAGAGAAAAATTTATTATTAAAAAATTTATTTATTTTTATTTAAATCTTATATTTATTTATTTATTTTTAATGTGATTGTGTGGCACCTACATACTCATAATTATAACTATCATTTTTCTTTATCTTATTATTTAGCAAATTCTTTATTGATAATTGTATTTAAGCATCTAAATATTTGTCAAAAGTATATGGTCTGATTGATATAACTTCCAACTTCTAAAATGAAAATCTGGAATTCGAACCCTCATCTCTAAATGAATAAGAATAAAAAAAAAAAAGAACTACATTTCTATTCCAACTACCATATACTTTCATTATAAGATATTGTTAACATAACATCTTGATCAAATATTCTTCAATGAAGACTACTAATGAAAATTATGTCAACTAATTTACTTGTTTTGTCATCTTAATGATCTAAATTAGACCAAGTTTATTTGATAAAAAAAAAAAAAGATTATCAAGAAACTAGTGTACATGACACACATTTTCTATCATTACATTGACATGACACGATTTGAATTATTAAAGATTTAAAAATTTGAATCTTACTGCTCAGATTAAAAATAATGTCTCCGAGAATTAATAATGACATGATGTAATATCTCAACTTTGATAAATTAGATACCATAGTAAAAAAATTTTGTTGCTTATCATCTAATACACTATACATTAGATTTATATTTATTTTATTTTATTTTTGTTAAATTAATTAGGTTATTTTCATCATCTCTGTAGTCTGTACCATATAATTATTATGAAAAAATAATAAAAAATTAAAAAAATTATATATAACATGTGATATAAGAATAATGAATAAAAATTTTTCTTTTCAAAAATCATGGTTCGCTTCGCAAACTATAATTATTTCTAAGACGACCGCGAAGCCGTTAAGAGTTGTCACTTCTTTAACTACAAATGCATCGTGGCAATCCTGTAATTCAGTACAGAAATAGGGATTAAAGTAACAAAGGTCAACGCCTTAAATTCGCTTCAGCCCTCGCTTCTGTCTTTTTCTCTTACGTTGTCTCTCCCAAGAAAAGTTTAAGCCCGAAAGCAACCATGGAAGAAAAGCACGTAGCTTTCGATTCGAGCTCCAAGGACGACAACGAAGCGCCCATCAACAGCGACCACGGCTGGCAAAAGGTCACCTATGCTAAGCGGCTGAGGAAGACCAAGCCCTCTGACTCCGTCACCAATCACAATAAAACCATCCCCAACGGTGCTCTTGGCGGAGCCGACAATGTCTTCCGATCACTGGAGCAGCAGTCCGAGGACCGCCGTAGGCGAATTCTCGAGGCTCAGCGAGCTGCCGCCATTGAAGACGCTCCTGTCAGATCAAAGCACCGGACGCACGATGAGGACGCAGAGGATAGCGAGGCCGAGGGTGTGTTGGAGGACGGGAAGGTCGACGATGCCAAGAAAGTCAAGCCGAAGAAGCCAAAGAAGCCCAAGGTTACAGTTGCCGAGGCCGCCACGAAGATCGACGCGGACCATCTCTCGGCTTTCATTGCCGACATCTCGGTGGGTTCTTCAATTATTGGTTCATTTCATATACGGAATTTTTTATTCTTTTTTTTTGTGTACGTTGTGGTTTGATCTGCTGGTTTGGGAAGGAATTGGATGTGATGTGTCTGTTTGCTTTTTTGTTTTGCGGATAGGCGTCGTTTGAGTCGCGGCAGGATATACAGCTGATGCGATTTGCGGATTACTTTGGGCGCGCATTTTCGGCGGTGAGTGCGTCGCAGTTTCCGTGGGTAAAGATGCTCAGGGAGTCGACGGTGGCGAAATTCGCCGATGTGAGTACTGCTTGTACATTGTTCTCAGTGGTGACGATCACAGATGAGATCAGCGTAGATCAGTGTTGGTTATATTCATATGTGCTCTATTTTATGGAAGAGTTTTCTCGCCCGTTAGATTGCGGTTTTTTATAGGGTCTATGATGTGAGCTAGTGACGTGATTAATGGTGGAGGTGCCAATTTTTTGTAACTAGCTGGTTTTCCGTCGAGGTAAACAGGAAATTGAGAACATGGAGCATTTGTTGCTAAATTACTCAGCTTCTCATAATTGGGGCCCTACCTTCTCCTTTCTTTGGCATTACATTGGTCGTACCAAATTCTTTAATTGGGTTATTTGGAGTTGGAACAGGAAAGTAGTTTGGAAGAGTAAGACTGTTAAAGCTTATAAGGTTTTTTCCCCATTTTGATGTGGTGCATTTGGAGAAAAAGAAACACTAGATTATTTGCATAAGTTCCCTGTGTACATTGTTCTATGTCGTTACAAGCAAAGTTCTGTTCTTTATCTTTGTGGATTCCTTGGATAGCATGAAATTGAGGGGCTGGTTGTTTTCTCCTTGGTCAGGATCTTCTCCTGTATATTTTGCATGCATTCGTTTAGAGGCTCCTCTGGATTATGTTGCGCCTTTCTTTGGAAAATAATTTATCATTTTTATAAATCTGATTCAGTAAAGATATTTATCCACATGTCCAAAGATGCGATGGCAAATAAGCTAATGTTGTAAGGTCAAAGATAGGTAGCTGCAAGTAGTGCTTCAATGGAAAGACACTTTTGATTTGTTTCCATTAAGAAGTAGACAAAGTAAATGGATGAGTTTTTTTAATACTGTTTCAAAGCTCCTTTTATGTTGTATTGCAGCATACTAAATTTTAAATTCTTTTGCTCTCATCCTGCTCATTTTGGAGCTTAGGTTTCTTCTTCTACCCAAAACCAAAAGAAAATGCTATGTAGTACGCCCCATCCCACCATGTCAATGTGGCATTTTCCATCAACCCTTCATTTTTTTGAGAGAAAAAAAAGAGTTAATCCAAGGGTTGATAGGCAGTGTCACATCTGTAAAGTGGGATGGATATAGAATGTGAGTGTAATATATAGCACAACTCATAATAATAAACCATTGTTTCTCTTCTGTAACGTGCGTGTCATAGTTATATTTACTTCTAAAAGAAATTGTCATACTTAATATATATTTTTTTTAATAAATCCCTTTCAGCTAATTCTTAATGGCTGGTTGATATGTCATTGGCAAAAGTTAATGAAGTTACATTAGCATAAAAAAGAAGACCCATTTCAAAAAATATAAATTGACAACTCACATCCTTGTCACAAATAAACTAACAGTTAAGGCAAGTAAATAACTGTTGCAGAGGAAATTATTGGATTAAGATTTTGACAATCATCGTAAGAAATATATATGTATACCAACATACCTTACCCTAGTCTCTAATATCATTGCCTTTTCTTGAGTGAATTTGTTTGTTCATGTGCAAAACCGTCTTGTTTGTTCTTTTTTCCTTTTTTTTTTTAACTCATCATACTATCCAATTGTTCACATCTCCGTAACATAATCTCAATAATAAAAAAGGTATTCATAATTATGCATTTGTAGATTTATCAGAATTCATTATTGTGATATAAGTGGACCTAATCAGAAAGAATGCTTTCAACAGATTCCTATTTCGCACATCTCCAAAACTGTTTACAAGACCTCAATTGACTGGATCAACGAACTGTCGCTTGAGGCACTTGGTTCATTTGTATTGTGGTCTTTAGACAGCATTTTCGCTGATTTAGTAAGCCAGCAAGCTGGTGCCAAGGGCTCTAAAAGGGGTGGGCCTCAAGTATCATCTAAATCACAGGTAACTTGCTGTCGAGCTTTTTTCTTTTAATTATCTTTTCCTTCCCTTCTGTCTTATGCTTACCTTCCCTTTTGGTTGGCATTGCTGTTTATAAGCTCATTTAGTTTAGTGATACATATGCCATAGTTTCATTCTTCATATGGTGTTGTTTCTTGCATTGTAGAAACCATACAAACCCTTTATTTAGGTTGGACTTGCGTCTACAATGGATGCACTTTGTGTAAATATTTTATGTGGTGAAGCTTTTCCGTAGATATGACAAGATAGATGCTTCATAATGTGTGAAATCCTTGAAAAGTAGGATAATAGCAATTTAATTGTAGAAGTTTTTTATATTTTTATTTGACAAATAAGCTAGGAATCAAGAAGGAAGGCAAAAAATGATTTTAAGTCGTTATGTTAATGACTTATAAAAAAAAAGTCGTTATGTTAATGTTATCATTTAAGCATGTCAAAATTGTGCAGTCCATCAACTGGAAAAAAGTAAGAGGCTTGGTTTGTCTCGTAACAGTGTGTGATGACTTCATTGGGAAAGTATCTAAGGAATTGTAATATATTTGTTTGTACCTTTGACTAAAGCCAATTGGATTATTGGCATGCATTTACAATTTGAAGGATGGCATGTCTCTTGCCATGTGGATTCCATTATCCAATTGCAGATTCTGTCACCAAAAAAAAAAAAAATCAGGAGAAATTTTTTTTTTGATAAGTTAAAACTTTATTAAGCACAATGTAACAGGCAAAGCCCGAGTACACAGGAAGTATATACAAGAAACACCTAGTTACATTCTAAAACTTAGAAAAACAAAGACAAGAACTCGTTTACAGCCCCACCCTTGAGTACAATAGCGGAGAACCAGCTAAGTAGAGTGCTTATAAAAAACTTCCAAAATGCATCTCTATTGCATTCCCGATCATTAAAGCACCTCTCATTTCTCTCCAACCAAATACACCACATAATACACAAATGCATCATTTTCCATGCAGCTGCCATTTGGGAACAAGTATGCATTTGAAAGTTGGTTAAGCATGTTAAGAAATCGACCACTGCTTCTGGCATAACCCAGTACAGCCCAACCCTTCCAAACACACCATCCCATAGCACTTTAGCCATTTCACAATGAAGTAGTAGATGGTTCACTGATTCCGCTTCTTTCTTGCACATAAAACACCAATCCACAACAATCATTCCGCGCTTCCTCAAGTTATCTATAGTCTGAATATCCCTATTGCTGCTGTCCATACAAAAAAAGCCACCCTTGATGGAACATGAGCCTTCCAAATCCTTTTCCAAAGAAAGCCAATATGGTGCTGATTTAGTATCACCTTATAAAATGACCGAACTGTAAATTTTTTAGAGGCTGTTTGTCTCCAACATAGTTGGTCCCTGCCCTGTCTTCTTATCTCCACTGAATACAACTGTCTAAAAAAATCAGTAACCTCCTCTACTTCCCAATCCTGGACAGATCTGGAGAAGCCTACATCCCAAAGCACCACTCCATTGGAAAATACCATCACCTCGGAAACTGAAGCTTGCTTATTAGTCGCCAATCTGAAAACAACCGGAAATGCTCGAGACAATTCAATATCCCCACACCAAACATCAGACCAAAATCTGATTTTTGAACCATCACCAACCGAGAAGTTAACTTGTTTCAGGAAGCGACCCCAACCTTTCCTAATAAACTTCCATAGACTCACTTCATACGAATCCCTGCTCTCCATGGTACACCATCCTCCCCAATCACTACCATACTTGCAATCAATCACCCCCCTCCACAATGCTTCCTCTTCCCCATGATATCTCCATAGCCACTTCCCCAACAACGCCTTATTAAAACTACATAGACTATGAATACCCAGACCTCCATCAGCAATTGGACAACAAATTTTTTTCCAACTCACTAAGGGAGTTTTGGTCTCCTCTCCTCCCCATTAACTATTGACTGTGAATTAGAATTCATGAATGATTATAGGTTTGAATGTGAAACTATCTTTTCATGATATGAAGAAAATCCAAAGTGATACTAATTATACTAATAGATATTGGTTCTTTTCAATACAAAAAAAAAAAAGAAGAGAAAATTCTCAGTTACAATGGTGACAACTATGATTTATAAAAAAGCCCAGAACATAATTTATTGATGCAGATTGTCTCAATCTTATGTGGTATCTTACATGTTTATGATGCTTGTAGCAATTTTTGGTAAATTATCGTGCTTAAATTTTTACAAAGTTTCATTGGATACAAACAAATATTTGATAAAATGTAAAATAAAGAAAAATGTGGTCTTGTAGTTCTAATGGATAGGGCAAAATGTAGAGCTGTTATGGTTCAAATTGGGCTAGGACATGGAAGTAGGGTTGCAGGATTTTCTGGCAGCTGGTTTATTTAGGGTTTTGGGATTTGGAGAAGGATATTTTCAGGTCTTATTTGGTTACACAGATGAGATGAGATGAGAGATTTGTGAATAGTAGTGAGATAGTTTGTGAATAGTAGTGAAATGGTTTGATTTAAGATGTTTATGGGGTTTTGGGAAAGGAGAGAGAAAAGTTTGAATAAAAATATTATAAAGTTAAAATATTGTTAGAATATAATTTTTTAATATTATTTTTGTTTTGAGATTTGAAAAAGTTGAATTGCTTTTTGTGTTTTGTTTGAAAAGTTTTAATGATTAGATAATGATTAGATGAAAAAATTGAAAAGTGTTTGTGTTTGAATGATGTTTGGATGTTGAGATGAGATGAGTTGAGAACATCTGTGAAACCAAACGGGGCCTCAATCTTTGGTTTATTGGATGATTGAAAGAAGCACTTTCATCTAGCAAATTCTAGCAGCAAGATTCTCAAACACAAGGATGGGTTTGGAAGGAGCTGGGATAAATCATGACCAATATTGCATGTCTAGAAACTTGGCATGGCTTTATGAAAGAGAATGGTTTTAAAAAATGCATATAATATTGGGTTTATACAGAGATTGTTTACCTTGTAAAAAAAAATATGGACAATAAAGGGCTTACTTTATTTTCCCCATGCAAGAATCTTTTGGGCAATCAGTATTAAATAGGATGTCTATTATATAAACTTGGGAGATAACACATTATTTTTTTAAGCCGATACGGAATGGAGAAGAGGATAAAGAAAAAAGAGAAAACATGAATATGCGATCATGTCTCTAGATCTGTGCAAGTTCTTGCCATCTAATAGACATCCTATCTAATACTGGTTGCCCAAAAGTTTCCTGCATGGGGAAAAAAAGTATGCCCTTTATCACCGATAAAGAAAATAGAGAAAACATGACTATGCGATCATGTCTTTAGATCTGTGCAAGTTCTTGTCATCTATAGCCTGTGCAAGTTCCCACTACTGTATATCTCCAAGCAGTTTTTTTTTTTGCTAGGACTGCCACTACAATAGATAATTAAGAAAGAGACGTGTAGTTGTAATTAACTGGTGCTGCATTTGTAACAGTAGTGGGGAGTCCGTTGATCATCTCCAACTATATTGTGATGTTGCAAGCACACTTTGGAATGACTTCTTCAATCGGGTTGGATTGGTTTGGGTCATGCCTAAAAGTATTGAGGAGCTTTTTTAGGGGTGCTGGGCTGGCACCCATATCTGGCCTGCTCGGCACCCTTGCCCGCTTCCCGCTATCACGGGCAAATAGCCCACCTGGGCCCTGCGGGCGGGCGGGTGACTTCCTGCCCACATCTCTTTTATTAATAATATATAAATTTAAAAAAGACCCCCTCCCCATTTTTCGATTTCTTTTTTTCTCTCTCTTCCCTCTCTTCTCTCCCTCTCACTTTTCTCTTCCTCTCTCATTTCTCTTTCTCTTCAATTCTTCCGGACTCTTCCTCTTCCTCTTCCTCTCTCTTTTGGCTTCCTCTTCGATTCTTCTGGACTCTTCCTCTTCCTCTTCCTCTCCCTCTCTTTTCTCTTTTCTCTTTTCTCTTCCTCTCTTTTTTCTCTTCATCTTCCGGACTCTTCCTCTCCCTCTCTTTTCTCTTCGTCTTCCACTCTTCCTCCCTTCCTCTCTCATCTCTTCCTCTACTCTTTCTATTTCTTCCTCCTTTCTCTTCTTTCTTCATCTTTTTTCTCTTTATTTTTTTTTCTTCTTCCTCCTTTCCCATGGTCATCATCACTAGCTTTGGAAATGGTGGATTTGAGACCCACGGCTGGACCGTGTGATCTTAGGTTTGAGTTCACTTAGATCCACGGCGCAACCTTGGGCCTCAGATCTGTGTTCTGTGCCGTGGGTCTCAGAAATCAGATCTAGACCCACAATCGCACCGTTTAGTATCAAATCTGTGTTCAATGAGACCCATGGCATCTCAGAAGTTAGAAAAGTATTGACCTCACCGCAATATTGCTGGAGGCGCCAAGATATGTATTTTTGCAAATTTGTTTGGTTATTTTTGTATTTTTTGAGAATCTGTGTGGCATATCTGTGTGTATATTTGAATCTATATAAATCATTTTTATTTTTTTTTTGTAGTGTATGTATTTTTTGTAGATCATTTGAATGGATACGGATGGGTAAGGGCCTGAGACAGGGACGGGGAGGAATCTTGCCACCCTGCCCAGGCGGGAAGGGTAGCTACCCGTCCATGAAGGTAGCAGGCCTAAGCCTTTTTATGGAGAATACTAGGTGGCAGCCCAAAAATTGCAGCAATATGGAAGATGATTTCTATTTGCCTCACTTATAAAAAAAAAAAAAACTGATTTCTATTTGCCTCATTTAGTGTATCTAGACTAGGAGAAATAATAAACTCTTTAGGATCGAGAGTGGGGGGAGGAACTTCTTTATCAACGCTCTTCCTTTGGACTATATCTATAGACTTTAATGGACTAAACTTGCATGAATTTTAAGCATCCTTTTCACCTTCTAGATAGGTGTCTCTCCTTTATATCCCTTGTGTAATTGAATTTCACCTTTTACGCTTATCGATAAAGAATTATTACTTATTAAAAACATTCACTAGTCCTTTTAGAATATGGGCCCAATGTGGCTTGGGCCTTCTGTGGGTTGATATAATTGTAATAACTCAGATTGTGTATAGGATGGTGGTAAATGGGATCCCACATTGCTTGAAAGGGAGAAGTTCAATCCCTTCATAATGATTTAGAATGACTCCAATTGTAAACTTGATTAAATGTGGCTTGGGTCTTCATTGGGTTGTTACAACTTACCTCTTTCAATTAACTTAAGCTTTGGGGCACTTGGTGATTTAACAACATTATCTAATATGTCTGTTGAGATTGTGTTTTTTCTCTCTTAACTGGTGATTTGATCTCTCGCCTAGTATATTGTGGTACTTTGGTGAGATAGAGTTAGCATGTCATCATTTAAACCACTTGGCCAACTGAACGAGATGATTGGTTAGGGTTGAAATACTTGCTTTCAATCACAAAGTTCATTTTCATGTGTTTCAATTCTTGCACTAGGTCTCATCAAATTTATATTTGCTAAATCAGCTTGTTATCAAATTTATATGACAGGTTGCGATGTTCGTAGTTGTTGCAATGGTTTTGCAGAGGAAACCTGATGTATTAGTTAATCTATTGCCGACTTTGAGGGAAACTTCTAAGTATCAGGGGCAGGATAAGCTTCCAGTTATCATATGGATGATAGCGCAGGTGAGCAAATAATAGCGTATCATGAATGTAACTAAAAATATTTTTTGAGAACCAAGATTACAGTTAGTTCTTTCCTTTTTCCCTTAATTGTACTTCTCATGTCAATTGACAACTTTTGTGTAGTCCTGTCAAGGAGACCTGGCTGTAGGATTGAATGCATGGGCATGCAACCTCTTGCCTTTGGTCAGTGGAAAAAGTTGTAATACACAGTCCAGGGATCTGGTTTTGCAGCTGGTGGAGAGGTATGAAAGCTGGAATAGTTCTGAAATATGTGTGAATGCATCTATATCTACTGATCTGTTATTGATTTGAATTTTTCATTATGGTTTTTGGTGGCAGAATTTTGTCTGCCCAAAAAGCTCGCTCTATTCTAGTAAATGGTGCTGTTAAGAAGGGGGAGAGGTTGATGCCACCTTCTGCATTGGAGATACTCATGCGAGTTACCTTCCCTGCATCTTCAGCTAGAGTCAAGGTGGGTACTCTTTGGGCATTGTGTATTGATGTTGAATTGTATTGCAGATTAATTGCTTAATGCCCTTTTGGTTTGTGTTTCATGCAGGCTACTGAAAGGTTTGAGGTTTTATATCCCACCCTAAAAGAGGTGGCTCTTGCTGGCTCCCCTGGAAGCAAAGCAATGAAACAAGTTTCGCAGCAGATATCGAGTTTTTCTGTCAAAATGGCAGGGGAAAGTATGCAAACTTCAATGAACTGCCTTTCATTAGTTTTGTGGTGTAAATTCAGGAAAACTGAATTTAAAGATGGGCTTATAGAATCACTGATAAAAGAAAAAAAGATGGGCTTATAGAATCTGTTTGTCACAGGCACTACTGAGTTATCCAAGGAAGCGACTGATATTTTCATTTGGTGCTTGACCCAAAATGCTAATTGTTTCAAGCAGTGGGTGAGCACACTATTTAATATCTTGTACTCTTAGTTTTATGGATGATGGTCTCTTCTTTCTTATTTATTGCTTCACCACTTGGAATTGGGGATTTACTAATCTAGTCTTCTTATTGTACCCTGCTTGTAAATAGGACGAGGTTTATGAGGACAACCTAGAAGCAAGTGTTGCTATTTTGAAAAAAATTTCTGAGGAATGGAAGGAGCATTCTGTCAAACTATCTCCTCTTGACCCTTTGAGGGAAGCACTCAAGAGTTTTAGGAACAAGGTACGCTTATTATTCTTTTTCGTCGTCACCGTCAACATTGTTTTTTTTATAAGGTGGTCATCGGCATTGACATTGTTTCGAATGTTTTACAAATTGTAGTACTAGTTGTGCAAGAATAGTAGATAAGAGTATTTATGAATGACTCAGCATACTGTGATGGATATATCCTCCTTTTGAAGTGGTAGTTTTTTTTTTGCCTGGTTATGTAGATATATTATGAACCCGTTTATACTCTTTTTGATTGTTAAATTTTGTCTATAGAATGAGGAAGCATTGACTAGTGGGTCTGATGCTGCTCGCCATGCACTGTTCAAGGATGCAGACAAATATTGTAAGTCAGTGTTGGGAAGGGTATCTCATGGCCATTGGTGCATGCGTGTGGGCATCGCTGCACTGTTGGTGCCTTTGCTGTTGGTACTGCTGTCGAACATGGAGTCTTCAGATTGGAGGAAACTCTCTGTAGTTTTTAGCTCTCAGCAATCGTTCTGACCAGGATTCTATACATAGTTGCAACCTTTGGTATCCGGCATGGGCAAAGTAATACAATTTGCCCCATAATAAAGTGGTAGAGAAAGGATGGTTGTATACTTCTTTGAATCCCAATGGGATATAAAGAACTAAAAGTAGTTGAAGGAATACTGCATGATGGTCTGATTTGGTATGGTCCAGTTTGAAATTATGGATTTCGTTTTCATGTTTCATTTCATCTCTCTTCACATCCTTTTGTTTTGTTTTTTAAAGATATTTACTTCTAACATCGACAGTACCGCTAGATTTTTGAAGAGATGAATACAGTTGTATTCTGAGATATATTTTAATCGAGAAGAAATGTTGACATGTCCTTTGCCTTTTTTTGTTAATGTAAGTTTAATGTGAAAGCTTCATACTTGGCTGAATTCACTGTGGTAATGTAGTAACTGGCTTGCTGATAAGATATTGTAGTTTTCCTGTACAACTCACTAGGTTGACAATATTGTGAGAAATGCGGCAGAGGCATTAGGGTTGGGCAGTAAGGCCCGCCGCCAGTCCGTTCGCCCCCCTGATCTTGCCCTTGCCTAGCTGGGGTGCAGGCGCGGCCGCCTGCCTGTCAAATGCGGGTTGCAGGGCATCTGCCCACATGGTGAAGCCATGAGGGGATGGGGCCCAAGCTGGCCTCAATGCCAATGGCCACGGCCCACCATCCTCGACTTCTCTCTCATTTCTCTTTTTTTCTCTCTTCCCTTCTTTTTCTCCGCCTCTAAGTCAGTAGAGTACTTCTGTTCGTTGTTGTGGGTAACGGCTAGCGTTTGTGACAATGGGTGACACCGTGACGGGTAGGGTTGAGCACCGACAATGTCGAAGTTGGAGGGTACTACCTCTGACTCCAACTTTGTCGGAGGTCGAATCCAACCTCTGACTCTAATTTCGATTCACATAGCCTTCGATCCGACTTGTCGGAGTGGAGTCGGATTTGAGCTTTTTTATTGGGTTTTTTTTTGTAGCCTATTTGAAATTTCAATTTGACAATCTTGGGCTCTCACTAATTGGATTTGAGTTTCCATATTTGAGTTTTTTTTTTTTTTAAATAAATCATTGTACAAATTAATTTATTTTACATTAATGTTTATACATTAGTATTATATGTTATTATACATTGATTATTATACATTACTAGTACATGTTATTATACTTTAGTTACTATATATTAGTATTACATGTTATTTTAAATTTATATATTTGTGTTTATACATAATACATTAGTATTAAATGTGATTATACATTAGTGTTACAAGGTAGTAATAGTTAATAGTATGGTGTTTACATATACTAAGCTATTATTAGTGAATTTAGTTTATTTATATTATATTATAAACATATTAGTTTATAATAATTTGCTCATACTAATATATTATTGAATTTAATTAACTATATAAGTTATAGTTAAATAAAATATATATGATTAATATATAAAAAATACATATATTTTTATAAAATATGTATAGTATCAGAGTCCATCGCCACTTCCGACTCCGACTTTTTTGGTTAAAAAAATTCCGTCTCCGACTCCGACTTATCGGAGTTAGTGCGGAGTCAGATTTTTGAATTTTTGCTCAGCCTTAGGACTCCTAGTGACGGGTCTTTGAGTTTAATGACCGACGACCGCAACCATGGCACATATAGATCTGCCCATAGATCTCTGAAGATTTTTACACAGATCTGTAAGACCCATGACCGCGGTCGTGGCTCGCGAGTTTGTGCATAGATAGTTTTGTAACTTTATAAAAAATGTTAGAATTTTTTATCATATATGATTTGTAATTCTTTGTTGGTTTTGGTTTTCTATCTGATTTGTAACTTTATGTGATTTTTTTTTAAGAAAAATGTGGTCTTGGGCATTGGATGGGGTGGCGACAAAATGAGGGGGCTAATCTACCTCCTGGCAATCTGGACGAGGCACTCACCCATGGGGGGCGGGGGGCAGGATCAAGGGGCCCCAGTCCTGCTCTACGCAGTCAACAGTGACTGGGGCCCTATTTGGTTAAGGGTATTTTTTTCATAAATTTTTGGAAAAGAAAATCAAATATAATCCAATGTCTTTCAATCTTTTTTTAAAAAAATTAGTCTTTAACTTTTCATTTATTTGCTGCAAAGTCATAAATACAAAAACCAAAATAATTTATACAAAAACTCAAATAAGAACTATCTTAAAAAAAATATGTTCAATCAACTTTTGAACTCTATCTATTTAGTTTTACTAACCTTAATGCAAAACATGTTTTTAAAAAAAAAAATTCAAATTTTCCTATTTATCTCCACAAAATCCAATAAATACTGCATCTTAAAAAGACTTTAAAATTCTGAAATATTATTAAAACTTCTCTTAACCAAACACCAGTGCTAAATTAAGAATCTCATTTTTTGCCCGTGTGACTAGAATTCCATGCGAATTCAAGTAATTGCTGAAAAATTAATGCTACTCTTCATTACAGATATATCGTTTCAGATTATATTTGTTGAAACGACATATTTCGAATAATTTTAGAGTTGTGCTACACAGAAGTCTCACACTCTGCACACCTACTTAAAAATATGTGATTTTACTTTTTTATCTTCATATTTCATATTGAATTCAATATGAAATATGAAGATAAAAAAGTAAAATCACATGTTTTTAAGTAGGTGTGCAAGGTGTGAGACTTATGTTTAGAATTTTTCATAATTTTATATGTTAATCACTTAAATGGTAGCCATTAATATGTTACATATCAAATGAAATTGTTTATTTTAAAACACAGAGCTAAGACCCTAGTGCCTGTTTGGTTTTGAGTTTGGAAACTTAAAAGAGTAATGATATACCCACAATATTTTGTACAACATATTGTACAATAATGTGTTAAATGATGGATATTTTTGTAAAACATCTTATAAAAGTAACATAATTTTATAAAAATATCCCTCATTTAACATATTATTGTACAATATATTGTACAAAATGTTGTGAGTTAATCATTTTCCAACTTAAAAAAGTACATTTTGAGTTTGGAAGCTTACAAAGTACTTTTAACGGTTTAGAATCTATTTTTATATAAAAATGGTATGTTTGGTAAATTTATAAAAAAATAATTTAAAAGCATCTAACGAAAAAGTGAAAATCCCATTTTATAAAAAACTCCTGCAGATAAAATTAAAAACTACTGTAATTAACTGTAAAAGCACTTTAAATTAATGTACGGGCCTGTTTGGGATTGCGTTATGAGTCTAAAAAGTATTTAAATAGTTTTAAAAGCTCTTTAATGAAAAAATTAAGTTGTTTAAGTGTTACATATTAAAGTACTTTTTAATCTCAAATAAACTAAAAAGTACGTTTGATGTATGCTTGTCTGCAAACGAGTTTTTCCGAATAATCTGGAATGCAGTTCAAATTTAAAAAAGACTGTTAATGGGAGAAAATACCCATACAACTTTAAGATAATTACAATTTTCAAAATTTTAAAGATATGATCATAATTTTTAAAAAATTGAGCATCATTTCAATCTCAAAAATCATTTTTTTAATTTGTTTCCAAATAAATGTAACATGTTTGAAAGTACTTTAAGCATATGATTATCAAACAATAAATAACTATTTAATAATATAATTTATTACTTAAGCTATAAGTTATGAACTCTAAACCTATAAACTATATTTCTCACCGCAGTCCCAAAGGTGAACTAAATAAGCAACAACTTTTGAATAGTATTGTTAATGCCCAAAAACAGTGCAATCTGGAAGGGAAGAAAGATCCATTCTTAGGACGCATTGAGGTGGGCTGAACTTCGATCGGTGTTGTTTGGAGTTCCCGGCAGTGGTCCAGTACGACTATACAGTGTTGGTGCCTACATCTATGGTGATGAACAATATTTAAATGTAAAGAAAATAAGAAGATATGGACACACAGATTTACATAGTTCGGCACTAGGCTTATGTCCACGGAGACTTGAGAAGGGGAGATTCTACTATAATATAGTTGTTTACAGTTTCTCGTAACCTCTCATTTCTCACTGTACAATAGAAACCAAAGATCTACATGCTGGAAAAGATATTTTCTCTGGAGCTCTCTGTCTAGCAGTTGAAGAAGAAGTCGAAGCCAAACAGAAAAGTGGTGACCATCTGCTTGCGTGCGCCTTAGTAGTGGTGAATGATATCTTCTTGGTGTGTCTAACCCTATCTCCCTTTCCTCCTTTCTCCTGAGTCCTTGAGACCTCCCTGCTCCTAACAACCTCACCCCCTTATCCTTCTTTGTCCCATTTCTCTATTTTCCTTTATCTTTTAGTGATACCCCCTTGATGGGTTAGGCTTTGAGAACTATTTTGGGCTTGGTCTGTATTACCCCCTCATAGTTGCCCTCGATTCTTAAGGGCAATTTGTTCTGAAGAAGACATTGAGAATCTTTAAAGGTAAAATATGCAATCGACCCGATCCGCCTCATTCCATAGAGAAATAAATTTCGGGAGCCAACCCTGGTCATTTGTTCCTCTCGAGTTAAACAATAAGATTTCTGAGTGAGGGATTAGGCGGGAGATGTGCTCGACCATGTGGAGTGCGAGCGCGAAGCCCGTCTTGGCGAGATAAGCGAGAGGTAGGCTCGAGCGCATGGAGCGCGAGCACCAAGCCCGTCTTGGCAATATAAGCGAGAGGTAGGTGCAACTGCATAGAGTGCGAGTGTGAAGCCCATCCTGGCGAGGTAACCAGGAGATAGGCTCGACCGTATGGAGCACGAGCGCGAAGCCAGTCCTGGCGAGGTAACCGGGAGGTAGGCTTGACTGCACAGAGCGTGAGCTTGAAGCCCGTCCTGGCGAGGTAAGAGGAAGGTAGGCTCTACCGCTTGGAGCGCGTAGGGTGCGAGCACATTTTGGCGAGGTAAACGAGAGGTAGGCTCTACCGCACGAAGCACGCAGGGTGTGAGCATGTAGCTCGGCTATGGTGGGAGATGGACTTGACTGCAAGGAACGGGTAGGGTGTGAGCACATAGCTCAGCTATGGAGGGAGATGGGCTCGACCGCACGCGCGTAGGGTGCGAGCACCTAGCTTAGCTATGGCGGGAGATGGGCTTGACCACGTGAGATGCTTACGAAAGTTGGCCGGACAGTCAAGTGACATGCTCGCCTATTCAGACTCCTGAGAGGTCTAGCAGTCCCTGACCTTTTCTGCCTGTTAACTTTAATAAAAATGGTAAAAGGGGGCGAGTAATTTCTAAGACTGAATTCACTTTAAGCCTTGTCGAAAGGCGTCTATTCTTCTTATGTCTTTCTTTTTTATGATGTTGGTGAACTTTGCTTTTCCGATATGATTTGCGGTTAATGTTAGAGTATGTCTATTATAACCCGCATGAAGTGATTAGGGAGCCCGTCAACCCTCTGGGTCCACTTCAGGCAATTGTGGAGCTCAAAGGCACGTTAACTCCGAAGGCTCGTTCACAAAGGTATCCTGCTTGCAGCTGTTTTGGCAAGAGTGCGAACACCCGATGTTTGCCTAGTGGAGATGCTGTCTCAAAAGTAATGTCTGGCAATTGAAAGACTGAACCCGCACTTTGCTGTGAGGCAGACCAAGCCTCTTTAAGGCTGGACCCACTTGTTGACTCTCACAGGAAGGTAAGTAGAACATGTATGACCACGCTATGCTGTTTCGAAAGTAATGTCGGGTGGTCAAAAGACTGAATCCGCACTTCACTGTGAGACAGGCAGGGCCGCCTTAAGGCTAGCCCCGCCTGTTAACCCTCACGAGATGGTAAATAAAAGATGCTGCAAAAGTCAAACCTGTTAGTACAAATATTTTCCAATCATAAGTGCGAAATTCGCAAACTTGAGCTGTCTGGTCCGGATGCGGTGAAGGTCTGAGGCGCTATCCATTTGGCATTTTGTTGCTGGAGATGACATTACGTTGCTAGAGATTCTGTTGGTAGAGATTTCGTTGATGGAAATTCAATTGATGGAGATTCCGTTGGAGGAGATTGTCTTCGGGTAGCCGAAGGCTGACCTGCACTCCTCCGTCAGATAGATAGAGCAGCCTTAGGCATTAGACTCATCCATTTCGCCTCACGGGGAGGTAAGTTACTGATGGAGATTTTATTGATGGTGATTTTGTTGGTGGAGGATCTGTTGGTGGAGATTCTGTCTTTGGGTAGCTGAAGGCTGACCCACACTCCTTCGTGAGAGAGATAGAGCAGCCTTAGGCATTACACTCATTCCTTTTGCCTCGCAGGGAGGTAAGTTGTCGATGAAAATTTTATTGATGGGGATTTTGTTGGTGGAGATTCTGGTAGACGAAGGTTGACCCGCACTCCTTCGTGAGAGGGATAGAGTAGCGTTAGACATTACACTCATCCCTTTCGCCTTGTGGGGAGGTAAGTAGTTAGGCAGTGATGTGGCTGGTCCGCTTTTTACCGTGTCGTTGTTGTCCTAATTTCTCGGTGTAGCATTCGGGCTGTCGAAGGGCTTACTGTGTTGTTGCTGCCAGTACTCCATCGGGGAGAGGTCAGGATGTCTCAAGCCAACCCACCCTTTTAGTCCCCCGATGAGGTAACTTCTTCAAACAATCGAGGGGCTGGTCCGCTCTTCACCACGATGGGGGTCGAGGTAGGTATTTAGGCAGCCCGGAGGATGAACCAGCTCTCTTTTGCGGGAGGGACGAGGCGACCTCTGGCTCAACCCGCACCTTCTGATCACACGAGGAGGTAGGTTGTTCGGGTAGTTTGGGATTGGACCTGCTCCTGCCCGTTGATGTTTCAAGGAATGTAAGTATTTGCCTTTGGGTAGTTGAAGACTGACCCGCATTCCACCACAGGAGGGATAATGCAACCTTTAGACCTACATTTCTCTCTAGTATTCTATGAGAGAGGTAATTCGGACAGCGATGTTGCTGGTCCGCTCCTTCACCGTGATAAGATCGGGGTAAGCTTTTGGGCTACCGGAGGGGCAAGTCCCGCTCTCTCGGATGAGGAAGTTGAGCCACCTGCTCACTTATCATTTTTCATGAGGAGGTAGGTTGTTTGGGCAATTTGGGACTGGACTCGCTCCTGCTCGTTAACATAACAGGGAAGGGTAAGTTTGGGTTAGGATGGCGTTGAACCCATACTTTGCAGCGCCAGAGGGAAATGTAGGCCTAAAGGTTGCTTTATCCCTCCTGTGACAGAGTGTGGGTCAGCCTTTGACTACCCGAAGATCCACTGTTAATGCCCAAAAACGGCGCAACCCGGAAGGAAAGAAAGATCCATTCTCGGGATGCGTTGAAGTGGGCTGGTCTTATCTTTATTAAATCCATCAACAGAGAAAACCATGGTGCATAATTGGTGATTTTAATGAGATATTGTATCAAGATCAAAAGGTGGAGAGGAAACCTAGACCAGAGGCTCAGATGGAAGAATTCAAGAAAGTGCTAGAAGCAAACACATTTTTAACTTGGGGTGGAAGGAAAATAAGTATACTTGGAATAATAAGCATGCATATAACACTTTTACAAAGGAGAAGCTAGACAAAGTTGTTGTCAATTCTCAATGGTCTAAAACTTCCCGAGATAGAGAAGCTGAAGTGTTAACAATAACCCAATCAGACCACAAGGCACTGCTACTAGATCTAAGACAAGAAAATCTAGTGAAAAGAAAGAAAATGAGCATATTCAGATTTGAAGCAAAATGGATAAGGGATGAGGAAGGAGGACTAGTGATAGAAGAGGCTTGGGATATATGTGTAGCAGAACAAAATCCATTAAAGAAGGTGCAGGGAAAGTTGAATAGCTGTAAGGGAGATTTGGAGTTTGGGTAGAGATAAGGAGGCTGAGATAGTTTTGAAGCAAAAAATTGAAAGACTGAAGGTTGAACAAGAGAGTGAGGGTTCCCATAATACTGAGTTAATCAAGAATCTGCAAGGAGAGCTGGGTTGTCTAGAGCAAGAACATTTAAAATGGAGACAGAGAGTAAAGAGAACTTGGAATCAGTTGGGGGACAAAAATACCAAGTTCTTCCCCTCATGTGCTAGTTAGAAGGAGGAAAAATCAAGTTAAGGAATTAAAGAACTCCTAGGGTAGTGTGGTGACTGATCAAAAAGAGATAGATGGTGTTTTCTATGATTATTTTAATAATTTATTTTGCTTATCACACTCCATAATGGAAGCTATAGAGGATTGCCTTAAAGAGGATGAACCGAGAGTCACTAGTCAAATGAATGCGGAGCTACAAAAAGGGTTCACAAGGATTGAAATGGAGGAAGCTTTGAAGCAAATGAGTTCCTTGAAATCCCCAAGCCTTGATGAGTGTAGAGCTTATTTTTATCAAGCATATTGGAGCATTGTGGGGGAGGAGGTAAGTAAGCCTATATTAACTTTCCTAAATGGGAAGAGGGGTCTGGAAAACTGTATTAATTGTACTTATTTAGCCCTTATTCCTAAAGTTAAAAACTCTTTTGTTGCTAGTGAATTCAGGTCAATCAGTCTATGTAACGTGCTATATAAACTTGCTTCAAAGATACTTGCTAACAGGCTGAAGAAAGTGTTCCCTACTATTATTTCCAGCAATCAAAGTGCCCTTATACTTGGAAGATTCATAACTAATAATGTTATGATAGCTTATGAAACATTGCACACGATGAAGACAAGACAAAGAGGAAGGTATAGAAGTATGGCTCTCAAGCTGGACATGTCAAAGGCCTATGATAGGATAGAGTGGAAATACTTGGAGTCTGTGATGAGAAGCTGAGATTTGGAGATAGATGGATCTCCTTGATTATGAAGTGTGACAACAGTGACATATTCAATCCTTGTTAAGGGGGAGCCTGGTAAGATTATCAAACTAACAAGAGGAATAAGACAAAGGGATCTTATCTCCCCTTACTTATTTATCCTTTGTGCACAAGGGCTTAGTTCCTTGATTAACTTAGCTGATAGAAGGGGGGACATAAGGGGAGTTGCAGTATCAAGAGGAGGAATAAGGATAAATCATTTACTTTTTACCGATGATTGTATAATATTTGGAATGGCTAAGTTAGCTGAATGGCTAAAGATCAAAGATTTATTGAGTGTATGAAGAGACCTCGGGTCAATGCTTAAACATGCAAAAGACTACCATCTTTTTTAGTTCAAATACTAATGGATTAACTAGGTCACAGATCCAAAGTGCATCGAGGGTATCTATATGTGGAAGCTATGAAAGATATATTGGCCTTCCAGCCATGGTGAGTAGATCAATATATAATACATTTAGAAACCTAAAGGAGAGGGTCTGGTCCAAAATCAGTAGCTGGAAGAACTCCTTTCTAGCATAGGCAGGGAAGGAGATCTTGCTAAAGGTTGTTGCTCACGCAATACCTACATTTACTAGGAGTTTTTTCATTTTACCAAGAAGGCTGTGCGAGGAGATATCATCCCTTTTGGACAAGACTTTGGTGGGGACGTAAGCATGATGAGAAGAAAATTCAATGGAGAAGCTAGTTTAAAATGGGGGAATAAAAAAAGAATGGAGGGTTGGGATTCCGAGATCTTGAATGTTTCAATAAGGCAATGCTTGCAAAGCAGTGCTGGAGGATTCTGAACCAACCTGGTTCACTGGTGGCAAAGATAATGAGAGAGAAGTATTTTAAAAATATAGGGCTGGTAGATGCAAAGTTGGGTTGTGGTCCTTCCCTCAAGCTTGTGGTCCTCTCTAGACTTAGTGAAAGAGGGGTTGTTATGGAGAGTGGAGGATGGAAGTAGAATTAAAATTTGGAAGGATAAGTGGTTGCCAACTCAAATTTCTCACTATGTGCAATCTCCCATTAAAAATTTACCTAGTGAATCAAAGGTACAACAGCTCATTGAATCTAAAATAGGGATATGGAAAAAAGAATTGGTTTTTGATACTTTTATTGAAAATGAAGCTGAAGTCATATGTAGTATTACTCTAAGTAAGTAGGGTACAGTGGACAAAATGGTGTAGAGAAGATCAAATGATGGTAAGTTCTCAGTGAAGAGTGCTTATCATTAAGAACATGAAATAATGAAAAGGATGATAGTGGACAGGGAGTATTGCAAAAACTGTGTGGAGACTGATATGGGGGCTAAATGTACATAGTGTGGTGCAACACTTCCTGTGGAAGGCAGGTCATGATTTACTCCCAACCAAACAAAACTTGTTCAAGAAGCAGATCATTGATACTAATAAGGCCCAATTTGCGAGAGGGAGATAGAAACAACCATGCATGCATTTTGGAGCTGCCCTGCAGCCTCAGATGTCTGGGCAGAGATTGATAGCCCTGTGCATAAGTGGAGTAGCTCATAATTTGATTTTGTGGTCCTATGGAAAAAACTGAACTCATATTTGAAAGTGGAGGAAGTGGAGTTGGTAGCTTGTATTATGAGGAAGATCTGGTTAAGAACGAACTCACTGCTGTTTGAAAAACAATTTGATGACCAGAGAAGTATCATAAAATGTAACATACGAGTCCAAAATTAGGGTTTATTATTATTATTATTAGTATTTTTATTATTTTTAAGATATATTTTGAAATAGTGATTTTATTTTATTGGAATTTTCCTCTATACACGCCCATATATACCTCCCTTTTGATTTCCTAGTTTGAATTACTGTTTTAAATACTGTACCGTATCGGCCGGTACGATCGAAATATGTTGTACCGGCCACTGGTCTGGTATAGGTATTACATATATTTTAAACTGGCCCAAATACTGGCTTATATTTCGGCCTGTACAGACCTCTATTTCAGCCCGTACCGACCGATATTTTGGCCTTTAATTTTTTTTTTTCATTTTTTCAAACTACAAGCTCATTTTTTGACCCCCAATTCAGACTAGACTATTTATAATTTATATATATGTATGTATTTATATATATTTTATTAATATATAGACTATTATTTTAGAATATAATTTATATATATTTATATATATAATTTATTCATATATCGACTATTCTGAAACGGTACAATTCAAAACATTGGTTTGAATAGTTTCCTAATTGGAAACCAATTCACACTTCAAAAACCCTCCCATAAAATCCTCTCTTTTCCCTTTTCATCAAACTCATGATATCCTTCGGCCAAAACCCCCAGTGACATCAAGTTTCTCCTACACCTCAAACCAGAACTACAAAACAAAAGAATCGACAAACTACTTTCACAAAAGCCACCATAGCACTCCCTCTTCATACCAAGTCAGCCACCTCATGCTGCCATCGTCAGCCACCTTAAAGGATGTTGAACCACCACTGAGTATTCTAGAAACTACTAGCAAGCCAAGGACGGCCGACTTCATGTGGGCTTAATGTTTAAATTGAGCTGGTTGTATTTTACAGACTGTTTTAGTGATTTTAAGTGGGTTGTTTTCTTTAATTGGGGCTGGATTGGAATTTAAGTTAGGCCGAAGTCTTAAATAAATATGAGCCCATAGACTTAAATTCTTATAGAAAATATTTAAGGGACTTAAAGCATACTATTGGGCCTATTATTTTAGTTAATAGTGTCATTGTCTATTTAGTCTGATTTTTAATAACATTATTATGTTATACTTTAAATAAAAAATCAAGGAATCTTTTATAAGTTTTAAATAATATTACTATCTATTAATCTTAGTATAACTGAATTATGTATTAAATTATCTTTATGGTATGATTTTAAGTAATTAGCATGTTATGACACTTTTTTCTAGAAACGTTAGTGACGATTAGTGCCTCTTATAGGTTACGAGCTACAACGTGATATTGTGGAAGCAACGCTAAGAGGTAAGTAGCATGATCATAATTATATGTGTGCTATAATTATCCTGATTGTGCATGAAAAATGTGATGTTACCTACGCTATGCTACGAGCCAAGTCAAGGTTAGGCCTCTTTCCAAGAATCGCGATGAATTTCGATGGTATGCTTATGATGTTATGCTGGTATGGATTGTTAGATGGATGAGATGTTATGAAAATCACATGTATGCCATGTAATGTTCATGTAATATTTAGATCATGTATGCCATGTAATATTCATGTAATGTTTAGATCATGTTATGTCATGCCTATGTTATGCTATGTGGTGTAAAACTCATATTAATATGTCATGCTAGGTAAATTCATGAAGTCAAACATATTCTCATGCATCATGAAAGCTAGTAGAAAACAAATGAATGACAAGTGAACTTTAAAATTAGTCTCATGTTATGGGTGGATGTGCAAGCCACAGATTCAAGCATGGTCCACCACATATAAGCTAATATGTTTTGAGGTGACTAAGACCCAAGCATGTTTCACCACATGTTATGATGTGTTAAGCGGTGCCACGGATTCAAGCGTGGTTCACCATACAATATGAGGTGACACAGACTCAAGCGTGTTTCACCACAGTTTATGTTATGTTGTGCCACAAACTCATGCGTGGTTTACCATATGATATGTGATAATATGGACTCAAGTATGTTTCACTACATGTTATGATACGATATGGGGTGCCATGGATTTAAGCTTGGTTCACCATATGATATGTGATAACATGGACTCAAGCGTGTTTCACTATACGTAATAATACATTATGCGGTGCCACAGATTCAAGCGTGATTCACCAAATGTTAAGTGATAACACCGACCCAAGCGTAAAATTTGTGCATAGAGAAGCAACAATATAACACAAGCTAGTTAAGCTAGAACTTACTTTTTCTGATGAGAGGGTGTGGATAGAGGATGGTTCAGTAAAAATTACTAATTATATACCGAAGGAAAAATATTGTGATGATTGAGTTGTATTGATATCAATAAAGGAATTACCTTCTGACTTTAAAAAAAAAACAATAAAAAAAAAAAAGAAAAAGAATATGAAGTAATTATGATTTGGTATGAAGGTCTCGATCCCAAACCAAATCATTGGAATGGGTTTAAGATTGGTGTTGCTTTTCCTAGGTCCCGTTTAGATGATGAGATCGATGGTCTCATCTCATCCATTCTCATGTTATGTTATCTTAACATAAAATAAAATATAAATCTAAATATTATTAAAATATATATATATATATTTTTTAATTTTTAATTTTAACTTTTTCATCTAATGATTATTTATTAATTTCAACTTTTCCAAACTTCTAAACAAAATATAAAAAACTAATTCAACTTTTTTAAATCTCAAAATAAAAATATTATTTTAACTTTATAATATTTTTATTCAACTTTTTCTCTCATTTCCAATAAATGACATCAAATATATATGTGTTAAAATATAATAACAAAAATAACAAATCACATAGTGTATGGTGTGAAGATCAAAAGTAGCATTTCTCTTTTCCAAAATATCATAAAATATCTTAATTCAAACTAATTTATTATTATTAATAAATTATTTTTACTACTATTCATAAATTTTTCATTTCATCTCAAGATACAAATGTGCCAAACTTTTAATGGAAATGGAAATAATTTTTTCACGTGGATTGCTCTTCACTTTCTTGCTTTCTAAATTAGTTGTGATTTCTTTTTTATTATTATTATTATTATTATTATTTTAATTTTTGTCCGTTTTAAATATGAAGTCTCAAAAAAGAACTATTTATTCAGCCATGTTATAGTATGATTAGTGATTAGAAATAGAGAAATTTTATTTGCAGTTCTCATTTGAGGATTGTATGTGTAAGCCCTTTATTAAATGAAAAAAAGTATTATTTTGATAAGAATATTATTGTAATTTTAAAAAAATTTAAAGATAAAATTAATTAGGTTTATAATATAGTCTCTATTTAAAAACTGTATGTAGTATCGCTCATAGAAATTAGAAACCCCCCTCCCCCTTCTCTCTCTCTTGTTTGTGTAAGGGTGCGGCTACTCTGCCGCCCCAATTTGACCGCTGGGCATATCGTCCAGCGTAAAAACTTTTTTTTTTCTTTTTTTTCTTCTCACATTTTTTAACATATTTAAATATATTTAAAAAATAAAAAAAATACACCAATATATTTAAAATCACTTCCTTAATCATTAAGTAAAAAAAAAAAAATTAATCAACAGTCAAATAGAAGTGTCAAATAAAGTGGGCATAGTAGTGTTTTCCTTTGTGTAAATAGCACTTTCCTAGTTTGCACGCTTTGATTGGGACCCAATTCTCCAGCAAATCAGACATTTTGGGGTCCAATTTTGACAAGATGGTTAACCTTGGTAAATGGATACTGGTTTTGGGTTCTATAACTCGAGAATTTTACTTTGTAACCTACTTTTTTTTATTTTTTTATTTTTTATTTTTTTCCCTTAAAAAAAAATGCTTTGCTCAAGGATGAATGAATTTTATTGGGCGATCAATTACAAAATCAGTATTTGAATTTTCATATTTTTGGGAAGACTACTTTTCAATTTTTAATACATAAATTTTAAAAAACTTACAACTAAATATCTACATTAATTTTCCTTAAAAAAGGTAATGGTATGATTGACACGTGACATTAATATATCTATATTAGTATATCACGTGTCAACCTTCGATTGAGAATATTGATACCACATGGCGGCCAATCAAAGACAGACATATGACATCTTATTATTTGGAGAGTGAAATGTGAATTTTTTATTTTAAATAAAAGTTTAAAATATTATTATTGTTTTAAAATTTAAAAAAATTGAATTGAGATTTGAAAAAAATTAATTATTTATTATATTTTATGTATAAATTTGAGAAAGTTATAATGATAAGATGAGATGAGAATTGTGTCTCATCCCAAGCCAAACATATCAAAAAATTGATGGGTATCTAATTACAAATTTTTTAAATTTTAGATATCAATTTTATAAAAATTAAGAACTGAGATTTTGAATTTTTTTTTATCTCTTTACAAAGCACGTTAAATAACTTTTTACTTTTAAAAAAATCTATTTATCATCTCAATTTTTATTATCCTCTCATCATCTTATGATGTGACATTAAATGATTAGAAAGTAAAATATAATACATTAAATGATTGAAGATTATTTATTATATTTTATTTTCTAATTATTTAATATCACATCATAAGATGATAAGAGAATAATAAAAGTTGAAATGAGGAGAAGTATTTCTCTTTACTTTTTTATATACTGTGTATACGCAGACCTATGGTTGTCTTTTTATTCGGTTAGAAAGAAAAGTTCATAAAACTGTCCAAGACAGGCTGCCATTCCGCTACAGTGTAAATGCTAGGGGTGCACGCCAAAATTCCATAAAACTGTTTTAGAAAGAAAAGTTATGCTCATGGAAAGCTATGAAAATTTGTAGAGATTTGAGTTTCCGCAAGATGATTTTAGATGGGGATGCACAAGTTATAATCAATGCAGTAAATGATGTAAATGAAAGATTTCTCTTATTATGGGAGCATCATTGAAGATATAAAGAAATTCCTACATGGTAGAAGTGAGTGGCAAGTGTAATTTGTACATAGAGCTATAGAAGCATAAATACCGTATCACATATTTTAATAAAAATAATTTTACAATTAGATGTTGAAAAAGTGTGGATAGAAGAGGCTCCTGAATTTATCTCTAGTTGTTCGGAGAAAGATAAACTTTGTAATGTGTGATTTCTTAGTGTAAGGGGATTTCTCCCTCACTCATAAGTTCATTAGGCGTTCGCCCGAGAGTAATAAGCTTCACCTCGATACCCAATTCTGGGCCCAAACTTGCCTGCGAAACAACTCGTCTGTAAGGAAAAATAAGCAATGATGACTAATGGGACGGACATGCCTGACACCACTCGATCGCATCCTACTCATGGAGACTCGTATAGAGCAGAACGAGAAAGATGGAGAACCTTTGATTTTCTGATAAGGGAATATCGACGGACGATCAATATGGCTGCAGAATAAAGCCAACAGGAAGTCACGCCGCATTAATGGTGTTGTCGCAGAGGCACGCGACATTTAAAAGACTGATAAAAGGAACAATAAAAAGGACATAGACTTCACAGGGATAGGCACGATCTGTCCCCCAGACTCTCAGTATAAATAGCAATTTTCAGGTATGAAAAAGCTTTCTAGACTCTCTTATTATTTATAAACTTCTAAAATACTCTACCGACTTTAGCATTCGGAGACTCTCCAGCCCCAAGATCGCTCTCTCCGAATTTTTTCGTTCTTTATTTTTGCAAGCTTAATCTTAGAGACTCGATTTCCTAAAATCTGACTCAAAAGCTAATACTTGGTATGAATACAAATGTATATTTTTACCTAAAAAAAAATAAAAGACAGGCTGCCATACCAGTCAGCCAAACGCATAAAATATTCCGGAAAACACATACCTTTTTTTTAAGGTACGGATCCTACCATTGTGCAATATTCTTCAAGTATACCACTCTTATGAGTAGATATGAAAGAGACTGAAAATATATACCGAGTTGCAAGTCTGTCTCTTTGGTGGGTGCCATGAAATTAAATTGGCACAACAAGCAAGCATCTGCATTGGCACTTCACCCATTAAAGCTGGATTCATGGATTGAGTATAGATTGTCACCCACCACTATGAGGACATTTTTTCCCATTTCTCATCATTGTTTAACTAAAACAATTCTACCTGTTCAAGAATATCCTCTCTAAGGGAATTCCATATTTGATTATAATTTTCTAATATATTAATGAATCGTAGAATTTTTAACCTAATGTTATGGGTTTGATTTGGATCAACTTCAACTCATTATACGAGACATGCATATCCCATAATGAATAACTAAGGTAGTGCATATATATATTACCACCCAAAGGAAGGTTGAAACTTATGTGCCGTTTGGATAGTGAGTTAATATGAAATGATATGAGTTGAGATGAAAGTTAAAAATTGAATAAAATATTGTTAAAATATTATTTTTTAATATTATTATTGTTTTAGTATTTGAAAAAATTGAATTGTTTACTATATTTTATGTAGAAATTTAAAAAAATTATAATGATGAGATGAGATGAGATGAGATGAAATATTTTCACAAAGTAATATGCTTCATATAATACATTAGATTTACTTTATAATAAAAATAAATTTATAATATGATGTATTATATTAAATCACATTAATTTATAAGTTTATTTTTATAAAAAAAATTTATGACTAAATCATTTTTCTTCAAACAATATTATAAATTGCCTACTAAAAAATGTTCCACCTCCTATTTATTTGCGGGAAATGAAAGGAGCTATTAAAAAAAAGATAATAAATTAATATTATCTTTTTATTATTTTTAATTATATTTATAAAATGTGATTTATCGAATGTCAACTTAAGGATTGATAATGAAATAAGATGAAATTGTTTTATATGAGTTAAATAAAATATTGTTTGAATATTATTTTTTAATATTATTATTATTTAAAAATTTAAAAAAATTAAATTATTTATTATATTTTATGTAAAAATTAAAAAAAATTATAATAATAAAATGAGATAAAATTAAATAAGATGATTTGTGCATCAAACCGGCCTAAAACAGTCGAAAAAATCTAGTTATAAGCGATTCTGCACATTAATATATACACCCATTCAATATGATTGGTTAGAAAGTAAACTTTATTGAAAACGGTGCTAATTTGAATTTAGAATATGAAGACAACAGTATTAGTACCAGATTAGTACGCAAACTTGTTTATACATAATAAAACTCAAAATAGTCACCAAAAGTCATCGAAAAACCGTCAAAAACTACCATTAGAAAACCGTTACAAACTACCACATAACTTTTGTACTCGAGAACTGTGGCATTGACAGAGAATAAAAAATATAGAGATAATTAGGGCTGCGCATAAAGGGTTGGATCCGATCGGTCTGCAAGATCCGATTTTTCCAATCCGAATAAAGACGGTTCATCAGGTCAAAATTTAACATTGAATTTTAAACAATGCAATCCGTCGAAACCGATCAACACAAGAAAAATTGAATTTTAACATAGTTACATACAAAGTAGCATAACATACCTGCCTCAGATAATTTTTTTATAATTTTTTATATAATTATATTTTAAATAATGAATATTTTTATAAAATAATTTATAAAATTAATATCATTCTTCAAGTAATAACTCTTTAATTATAACTCTTTAATTAGTATCGAAAATAATTTATTATTATAACTAAAATACGGAATCAGAAAGGTTCTTATTATTAGGCAAAAAAGAAAAAAAAAAAGCCGTCAAAGAGGGAAGGGAGAAGCGAACGTCAAAATGGTTGGGAATGATTCTTTCTCAACCATCGGAAAGAAAAATAGAAAATACAGAGAGGAGAGAGAAGAATAGCCATAGCCAATCCATCTTTGCTTGCAGGCTGTCCCTTTGATCTATTCCTCTCTTTTGAGAGAGAGAGAGAGAGAGAAAGAGAGAATCGAGGTGTGGAAACCACGTAACGCAATTCTTGGAGAGAGAGAGAGAGATCTGAGCGGTAAAAATGGGGACGCTACAGACTTGGAGAAAAGCCTATGGCGCAATCAAAGACTCCACCAAAGTCGGCCTCGCCCATGTCAACAGCGATTACGCGGTCTTTTTCTTCGTCTTCTTCTTTCTATTATTAATTATTTCAATCGATATTCTTTCGATTTTCTACCACAATCCTTCATCGATTCGATTCGTTTATTTTGAGTTTTCGAATATTAAAATTTTTTCCCTAAAATTTAGGAGTTGGATGTGGCCATAGTCAAAGCTACGAACCACGTGGAGTGCCCACCCAAAGATAGACACCTCAGGAGTGAGTAATCGTTTCCGACTTCCCCCTTCACAGATCCCATTTTTATTACTTCTCAGCGGAATTTTCAATTTTGGGGGACACTACGTGATTGTCATTTTCTCTTCTGTTTCAGAGATTTTCGTTGCCACTTCGGCGATTCGGCCCCGTGCCGATGTTGCTTACTGCATTCGTGCGCTTTCCCGGCGATTGGCGAAGACTCGTAACTGGACGGTATATATGTGTCGATTTTACTGCTTGTGGTTTTCGATTGCTATGCCGACTTGTTTAGTCCTTCTAGTTTTTTTCATTTTATTAAATACGGTTTTGAGGCGTTTTTAATATTTACTGAGTTTGGTGGTTTGATCCATACATTGTTGTTTACCTTTCCATCCAGTGTTTTTTGCCTATGTGTGTGACGTGCTTGTTATTGGTTGTATATCTGTCGTTTTACATTAGTGCCTCTAAGTTGCTTAGAAATTGTGTTTTTATCTCTCATTTACATTTATTTAGATCAGAGTTGTCTTGATCTAAATAGGATTGTGCAAACTTCCAGTTTCATCTTAACTTACATCTGTGGAGTCTACTTCAAGGCCATTAGGAACCCAAGAAGTTATGCGATTGTGTTCATTATTTTCCTATGGACCATGTTTCCTATAAAGCTAGGTAAATCTTTTGAACTGGATTGTTATAATGATTTTTATGTTGTTTCTGGCGACTTTATGCATCTATATGCACTAATGTGGTGGGTATTGAGAGTAAGAAGTTATTGCAATTGATAATGATATAAGGGACTTCAATTAGAACCCTAACTAGCCCATTTGGAATATAAGCGCACGTGTGGTTTATAATTTCCTTAGGTCATTACAAAAGGTTTAAGAGGCAATCCTTAGTCACTAGCATGGACTTGAATTGTGCCACTTACAACGAAATGGCATAATGAGGAAATCGTGGAGTTAAGAGAGGGCAGATGGTAATACCTCAGACTGAGTATAACTAACTAGTTATTAATTGTATTGGGTATACCTTAGATTGAGTATAACTAAGGAGGCATACCTCAAATTGCTCCCCTCCATCTAGTTATTACTCTAAATGACATTTAAATAACATTTTTTTTAATAATTTAAATAACTCTAAATAACATTGGTACTCAAAATTCTTCTAATTTATTGCTTCCTTTGTCCATTTGATCATATCCTAGTCAAGCCTTTTTTTTCCAAAAAATAAGGATATCGTGGCTGGGAGAAGTTTGCTGGGGTTGCAAAAGGAACAAGTTTAAGCACAAGCTGCACGGCTGAAATCTAATCTTAATCTATGTGCCCTCAACCCAAGTTATTGAAGTGGAGAGGTTGCTGATTTTGAGTATGGACAGACCAATACCGGGGGCACATGGAAACTAGAAATATTCAGTCCCTTTTTGAACTTAAGGTGAGTAGATTGTGTCCTATCAATGTTGGGTGTCCCTTAGAAATATTTTTGCAACCATATAGCCTTTTCCTTTTTCTTGGCAATGAAAACCACTTACGGTTTGTTGCCAATCAGAACTCATTATCCAAATGATTAATTCTTGCCAAATTTTAACCATGAAGATTTAATCCAAATTTCATAAATTTCTACTTCTTTAGGGTGATGAACCCTCTTTTATGACATGTACATAGGCTCTAAGTTTGCAAGTTGTGGAATGTGAGGTCTAAGGTTTATGAATAGAGATATACATGGGCATGATGCTAATGCGAAGAGGCCAATGCCCATTATCCATACCCGTCAATTTCTTACTAGTATATGCCCTTAGTAGGGTTGACTATGGTTTGGTCTATCTTGAGGGAGTTCTTACGGACCTCCTGTGTCTAACCCTTAGATTAGGTTTAATGCGAGTCTATCCACACTGCTCAATCGATAGGGTGCTATTATTGGATCACCTAGATAGTCTTCCACACTTGGGGGTCTCTCCCCCCCCCCTTCTTTTCATGCCTTGCTCTTCTCTACTTAAATTAGAAAAAAAACACAGAGAGAGAGAGAGAGAGAGAGATCTTAAGGATTAGATCTTTTTAGGCAACATTTTATCTATACTATTGTATGTTGTTTTTTTATTTTTTTGTGTGAGATTTTGTACTTATCCAGGGAAAGTCTAACCCATATATGGACCTGTACTTCAAAAAGATTAGTCAAGGTTTCACTTGGAGTTCTTTGAAATCCTTATAAATTGCAAGAATTTCTCCCTTCCGGCTACTTATAAAAAAAAAATTCTCCCTTCCAACTAAAATGGGACCCCATTCATCTCCCTTTCTCTCCTATACTCAATTTGATATTTCTCATCTCTCCCCATCCCCAATGTCCTTGTCAAGCCATTCTATTGTAGGTGACAGGACTCAAGTCGCACACTTTGAATAGGGATTAGTTATGACACCTTTTGTAATGACCCATAGAAAGCCCAAGCCATATTTGGACCTATACCCCATTAAATCATAGTTTCTTGGAATCATTATAAACCCCATTAACTTCTCCCTCCCAAGTAATGTGGGATCTCATTTACCGCCCTCTCTCCTATGCTCGATCAAGGTATTACAGATCTAGTCCCTTTTGTGTTGTGTTCCCGATCCTAATGTGTTGCTGCAAACACGTGGGCTTTGTTGATATTTGCCTTTCTTTCTTCAATAATCTTTCATTCCAGCTAAGTTTTTAAGGCTTATTAGAAGACATTGTATGGCCTTTCATTCTTAAATAGGATTTTTTGAATGACAAATAGAATAAAAAACTTGCAGCTATATTGCCTTTTCATCTTCTTCCATACATCCAATGTTTTCCTAATGGCATGGGCTTCTACATGTATGTCATATTTTGGCTCTTCTAGGATTAAGTTACTGCACATCTTGTGTCAAAGAGGTGTTGCAATTCAATGTACGAAAAGCTAGAATTTATGGGTTAATGCATACTATGTATTGAAGGACATGGAGAGTCATTAGTACTGGAAAATGTTTCTTTGCCCTCTTTATATTGTTATTAAATAGGGTATTTCTTCTTCTGTTCTTGCATTTGGGACTGTTTTGATGGAGGTAAATACTGATGTAATAGTTTTTTATGAGTGGGGTACGCTTTTCATCTATTGTGGTGTCTTGTGTCCAAGTTGTATAATGTTCTTTTGACGCTTTTGAATACGTTGAATCCTTAACAGGTGGCATTAAAAACACTGGTAGTCATCCATAGGCTATTAAGGGAGGGTGATCCTACTTTCAGAGAAGAACTTCTGAACTTTTCACAGAGAGGGCGAATACTCCAGATTTCTAATTTCAAGGATGATTCAAGCCCTATTGGTTAGTCCTTCACCCTTTTCTCTTCCTCTTTTATTCTCTCTATTGGTTGTTAACACTGGTTTACTGATAAAATAAAATAAAAAAAAAATGGTTGTTAATACTGGCTCTAACCGATGTACTTGAACTATCGTTGCTTTAGTTCGCTACTACTAATATCTCTTTTATCTTTTCTCTCAGCTTGGGATTGCTCGGCCTGGGTACGCACATATGCATTGTTTTTGGAGGAACGACTTGAATGTTTCAGGGTTATTAAGTATGATATTGAAGCTGAACGTCTACCAAGACCTTCCCAAGGGCAGGACAAGGTATTTTACTTGATATGTATTTCCTTTTTTCTAAGATGCGGAATTTAGAATAAAATAAAAGCAGTCCTAATATCATTGCTTGCCTTGAAAGAACAGACAAGGGGCAGTATGCAAATAAAATTAAAGATGATATAGGATTTGAAGTTCCTAACTCTGGAATTCTTTTCTTTCTTTCTTTTCCCCTTTTTCTGAATGCCTGTACCTCTAATTTATCTGTTAGGTTATTTGAACTCCCAATAATTTATTAGTATTTTATGATAGTTGCTAAGGCTACTAAGCTCATTTTGTTTTTAGAAAATATTTTTTTTTATTCATGCTTCTGGATCTTGTAGGGTTTGTTTCCTAAAAATCCAAGCCGAAGAAACTTTGTTTGGCAAATTTTAATTTGTACCCCTAGTTTTTTCCACCCTGAAAGAAGTTATGTGAATGAAGCCTCTAAGGATTATATTCAACTGATAGAGACAGTCTATGCCATTGATGCCTACCAGAAGTTCTATAGAGAGTTCTGTTGGATGTCCAGTGTCTTGATTGATATTTAATAGTCTTGCCAGCATATTTGTTTTCTCAAACTATATGGGTGTGAATCTCTCATTGCTTCAGATTCATGAAATTATGAAATTCTCACCCCACCCAAACCCACCCCTCTTCGTCCCTCCTTTTCCTCTTCTTTTACCAGCAGGGCTACAGCAGAACCAGGGATTTGGACAGTGAAGAACTGTTGGGGCAATTGCCAGCTTTGCAGCAGCTGCTGTATCGTCTTATTGGTTGCCGGGTACTTGTTATGCCCCTTTGATGTTCTGTTTTCATATTTTTTACACACTTTTCCTTTAGATATTTTTAATTATGCATAGCATATTAATATGGGCAAAAAATTGACTTATTTTTCACTTTTACAGCCAGAAGGAGCAGCTGTTGGCAATTATGTTATACAATATGCTCTGGCTCTGGTATGTGTGGCATTGCTGTTTTCTGTAATTTATTACTACAATTAGTTGTGCATTTAAATTAAAGAATATTTCTACGTTTCTTCTTTTGAATATTTTGAGTCATGAATGGTGAAATTATTTTAGAGATCTTAAATGAGTCTCCTTATAAATAGTTGACTCCCATTTCATTATGTTGAGCTTGCCGAATGGTGTTATGCATGACGACCAAAAATGATTCAGCAGTTCCAGTTTTTTCAGTTGATGATACATAAATTCAAATGATTTTATTGATAAAAAAAAAATTCAAATGATTTAGAAATTAGAAATTTCTGTGAAATTTTTGGTTACTTGTTGAGATGCTTTGAATGTCCTCCCTTTTTGTTTCTCTCTACCTTTGTCTATTTTTTTGTTTCTTTTTTGTTGTGGGGGCAGGGATATGCTGTAGTGTGCCTTGGTCAGAAATTGATGGAGGACAGAAGGAAAATAAAAGCTGACTCCCATATTTCACTTCCTGTCCCTTGCCCTCTGATCTATCATTTTTTCCTGTCAAGAAAAGAATAATATCATTTTAAGTGCTTAACTCATAAAGAACTTTATTTGAACTTGTTCTTTACAATTTTTATATGTGCTATAATCAGGTACTGAAAGAGAGTTTTAAAATTTACTGTGCTATCAATGATGGGATCATCAATCTTGTTGATAAGGTGAATTGATTATTATTTATGGGAGTCTTGCTAATTAGGAAAAAATGTCATTTGTTGTCTATATTTTCCATACTGCCAATAATCTGATCTCATTGCAGTTTTTTGAGATGCCAAGACATGAAGCTGTCAAAGCCCTTGATGTCTATAAACGAGCTGGCCAGCAGGTGACATTATCCATTTCCAAAAATGATGCCAAGTATTAGTTATTTGTTGATAGCTATTTACTGCTCTATTTTTTTCATACAATTACTAGATATGAATGCTATAAGGTCTTACAGTTCACTTTTAAACGATAAAAAAAAAGGTCCTACAGGGGCCATCGGACTTGGGGGTATGCTCAAGTGGTGAAGGCCTTGGGCTTGGGGGCATGCTCCCCCAAGGTCTAAGGTTCAAATCCCCTTGGGTGCAAACAATCTCTAGGGGCCATGGACTGGGGGATTTTTCCCTTGAATTACCCGAGGTGCACTTGTGGGAAACTCCTTGTTGAGGGCCTGTGCACCCCTGCGATTAGTCGGGACGCTGTTCCGGACACCCGGTGCCAATAATAATAAAAAAAAGGTCCTACAGTTCACTTTTATGGTGTTTCACTTAACAGACCTTGGTTATTGCTGCAGGCCTTCGGCCTTTCTGAGTTCTACGAAGTTTGCAAAGGATTGGAACTTGCTAGGAATTTCCAGTTTCCTGTTCTTAGAGAGGTATTGATGCTATTAGAACATCTTGGTGTGTAGTCAACTTTAGGCTATTTCCTCAAGTCTAATTTTTTATCCCACCTAATTGCTTAATGCTTATGTTTTCCAGCCTCCGCAATCCTTTCTTACAACAATGGAAGAGTACATAAGAGAGGCACCCCGGGTGTTTCCTGTTCCAACTGAGCCTTTGGTGAGTCATTGTTTTATAATGAGCAAGAACATATATCCATTGCTTAGTTAAGTGAAATGATTTTTTTTATTGATTAGTATACTCATTTATGAAATTTGTAAACCAGTCTCTGTTTTGTTCCCTTTGGATCTTTTTACCGGTTCATTGGCACTAATCAACCTAGAGATGGAATAATGCTTTTGTGAAGCTGTGCTACTGAACTAATATGTGGTCATTATGGTCAGCTTCAATTGACATACAGACCAGATGAAGGCCCTTCTGAAGAGACAAAAATGTCCAATGATGAACCTGAGCCACCACCTTCAGATAATGCTGCTGTACCTAATGTTGAGATTACTGCTCCTCCTCCTCCTCCTCCTCCTACTCTTCCTCAAAACACCCTGGAAACTGGTGATCTACTGGTAAATCATTATGTTCTGAGTTTCATCAACTCAGTTTATGTTTTTTGCAGAATTTATTTAATTTCTTAACACCTTTTTTCTTTTTTGGTTGACTCAGGGATTGGGTTATAACACTGCTGATGCATCTGCAATTGAAGACAGAAATGCTTTGGCTCTAGCAATAGTTCCATCAGATTCTGGTCACGTTTTCTTCTTTTGTTGCTTTCCAGTAATGCTAATTAAGCCATTTTAGATGGATTTTTGTTTACCTAGTGAGTGTTCTCATATTTGCAGGTGCTGCCCCAACATTTGATTCTAATGCCGTACAAGCAAAAGATTTTGATGCTACTGGATGGGAACTTGCCCTGGTCACCACTCCAAGTAGTAACATTTCATCAGTTAATGAAAGGCAATTGGTAGGCCCTTATTCTGTGTCCTTATTTGTTCTCCACACGTTTTGTGGTCATTTTAGCCATTTACAGCATATATTGAAGATGTGCACGCACGCGCGCACTATATTGGACATGGTTAAAGGATTTTGGACTCACCTTCATGGTTTTTTATTTGCTTATTTGTGATCAAAAGACACTGGATATGTTTCTTAGTTGTTTTTAGTTTGTGAGGATTTAGGAGAATGTAAGTTGATGAAAGTGCTTGCACATGACATTTGGCGGAGGAGCACTTTTCCACAAGGCGCCACTAGTTTAAGCATTTCTTATCGTCTTCAAGTCTGATTAATTGCAATATAATCTCACTAGTGGGTAGGCCATTCTTCAATTTCATGCATCTGAGACCAAATCTCATGGAAGAAATGTTTTTTTTTTTTTTTTATAAGTATGGAAGAAAGGTTTTTCTTTTTGGTATATGGGTTTAATTATTTAAGTTTGGTCAATGAATGTCAGGCTGGTGGATTGGACTCCCTCACTTTGAACAGTTTGTATGATGAAGGAGCATATAGAGCTGCGCAGCAGCCTGTTTATGGAGCACCAGCTCCAAATCCATTTGAGGTACAAGACCCATTTGCTCTGTCAAGTAGTGTTGCTCCACCCCCTGCAGTTCAGATGGCAGCGATGGCTCAACAGCAGGCCAACCCCTTTGGTCCATACCAACCTACCTTCCAGCCACAGCCACAGCCACAACAACACTTGATGATGGCCCCAACTAATCCTTTTGGTGATGCTGCATTTGGTGCATTTCCTGTGAATCCAGTTACTCGCCCACCAACTAATAACCCATTTGGAACAACTGGTCTGCTGTAAAAACAATGTTTTTGAACTTCCCAAAATTGTAATGTAGTCGGTGAAGTTGATTTTTTTGCATTTGGAAATGAGTGCAGCAGTTTGGGTAGGATGTTTGAACCACAGGAGAGGGTTTTGGGCAAGAAGCTACGTGTATGGGTTGTAAAAGTGAGCGAGTGAATAGCCGAATATGTAATAATTAGTCGATACGATTGAGATTTTATGATTTACTTTGGAGTTGCTTTAACTCTTTTTTTTTTTTTTTTTTTAAATTTAAAGCGAATTCCTTTTTTCTTTAATTAATACTGGAATCAAAGAGATAGAGATATCCATGAGCTGAGCAGCTTCCTTATCCTCAGTGTTGAGCAATGTTTGTTTGCATGCGTTTGTTACATTTCATGATTCCTCATACGCCTCAGCACTCAATACCAAAGGTGTCCCATTTTTCAATCTAGCATATCTAATCAAATGAGGTTTCTTATAGATCTCGAGGTTCCTCATTGGCCCTAGTAAATAAAAATAAAAATAAAAAGAGAGCGAATTCGTTTATCTGATTGTTGAGAGGGTCGTGAAAATTACATTTTGCATTATTAGTGAAGCTTTTCCTTTGTTTAATGCATATGGAGCACTATAGAATATAGATATGGAAGAATTCAATAGAAGAAGTTGGCATCTATCTGACCAAGAAAAATCCTCCTTTGTCGTAAATCAAATTCAGGGGACAAGAAGACCCACTCATTCATTTCTTATCTTGGAATTAGTCTTTCTATGCATTGGCCCGCGTTGCTCAATCAATTGCTATAACATCTGCCATAGGATTCACAGAAAAGGAATAGCAGAACTAAAAGTAGATAAAGAACCACGGCATAACGAATGGGGGGCTAGATTGAATTTACAAAAGCACCCATAGAAAAATCTCGTGATGTCTTAATAATTATTGGGAAAATCTAGCAAAGATTGGCAAAAGAAAAAAGTTTTATATATTTTTATATAAAATAAGATCTCTTATTCATAAATAATCAAATAGAATGAATACAATGAGGAAGACCCACCAAAGTAATGCTCTCCTCAAAGAGTTTCAATGCATCCCTTGCAAGATTATGAGCCAAAGAATTTCAAGTTCTAGGAATAAAATTGACCAACCAACTAGACATCTTAGTTAGTAGCTCCTTCATGTCTCTAACAATCATGCCAGCCGAGGTCCAAATCTCGTGACTGCTTTGGATATCCTTGACCACCTATTGGGCATCACCTTCCAGAATAATGTGTGTTAGGCCAAGTTGTGGACATAGGATTACAGCTTTGAGGGCTGCAATTGTCTCTGCTAGATGAGCATTTGGGAAAGAATCCCTCTGAGACCTTAGGCTTGCAATAATATGTCCACTCGAGTCTCTGAGCACAACTCCAATACCAATTCTACAATGAACCTTATCCACAGTTGCATCCCAGTTTGCTTTGATGAAGTTTAAGGGAGGGGCTTTCCATTAGCATTCTCGTGTTGTGATCAGTGCTGAGCCAACTTGACTATTGTTTCTAGGGACCAAAAACTTTCCTCAAATACCAGCTTATTCCTTCTTTTCCAAACTTGATTAACTGTTGCCGTAACCTCATCCATAGTCTCTACATCCAAGACAGTAAACATATTGGATAAGATTCTAAAAAAGAGAATTCTGTCAGCTTAAATTTATGTAGTCTTTTGGAGCAAACCCCCATACATCTTGCACTGATATATTGGACCAAAGAGCATATGTGACAGTTCCAACCTCAGTCAAACACACTAGACAGAAAGGGAAGTTCACAGTTTTCTTTTTGAACAGATTATATTTAGTGGGCAGAGACTCATGACATGCTCTCCAAAGCAGCATCTTTGTTGCATTAGGCACTTCAAATTTCTAGATTTTAGTCCATAGTTCCTGCTTATAAGAAACAGTTGAAGTCTGCCTCATTGCCCTACCTTTGACCTCATTAATAAGAGAGTAAGCACTCTTAACAAAAAATTTCTCATCCTTAGTGCATCTCCAAATAAGCTTGTCAGGGGCACTATGAATACTCAAAGGAATTCTACAAATTAGCATAGCTTCCTAAGGCTCAAAGTTAATAGTAATCAATGCAGTCTTCCATGAACAACTGTGCTTGTTAATTAGGTAGCTCACCAGTGCATTTTCATCCAACCCTCTTCTTGCAGACTGAACTCTAAATGAGCTTGGTTTTGGTAACCACTTATCATGCCAAATTTTGACAATCTCTCCAGAGGGTTGCTACTAGAGCAGACCTTGCTACCATAAAGCTCATCCAGAGATATGAAGGGTTGCTACCCATCTTGCTATGTAAGAAGTTGGACCTGTGGTAGTCTTTTGCCTTGAGTACTCGAGTTGCTAAACTGTGAGGCTGCTGCACCAATCTCCACCCTTGCTTATCTAATAGTGCTAAGTTGAAATTCTCAAAATCTCTGTAGCCTAGTCCCCCTTCCTTCTTTGTTTTCCCAAGTTGTTTCCAAGGTAACTAGTGTGTTTTGGACTTGTCACCCCTTGAACCTCACCAAAATTGTTGCATTAATCTGTTAATGGCTTTCAAAATAGCTTTTGGTAATTTAAAAATGCTCATACAGTATGTTGGAATTGCTTGCTCTGGATTTGAGAAGCACCTCCTTCCCAGCTCGTGACAAAAACTTCATAGTCCAATTTTGCATCCGAGATCTAATACTTTCCAGAATATGTATAAAGGCTGCCAGTTTGTTCTTGCCTACATAAGCAGGTAGGTCCAAGTACTTCTCATAGCGCCTTGCTTCCCTTAATCAAATAGAATGGAGGATAGTGTCTTTGATGTCTACTCCTGTGTTGTTGTTAAAAAACATGGAAGTCTTGTCTAAGTTCAACCTTTGGCTTGAAGTTGTTTCATATAAATTTAGCAACTTGAAGAGTTTGTTACATTCAAGAACATTAGCCTTACAAAAAGGTAGGCAATCATTTGCAAAAAATAGATAGTTGATTAGTAAGGAGCCTCTTGCAAAAGGAAAACCTGAGATGAGACCCTTTCCTTCTGCTTTGTCCAGTATGTTCTTTAGCACTTCTGTACATGAGAGAAAAAGATAAGGGGATAGAGGATCCCTTTGTCTCAACCCCCTAGAAGGATAAAAAGCTTGCTGAGGACACCCCTTAATCAGAATTTAATATTGAATTGTGGTCACACATTGCATCATCAACTCAATCCACACTTTTTCAAACCCCATCTTGGTTAGAACAGCTTATAGAAATCTCCATTCAATCCTGTCATAAGCCTTACTCATCTCCAACTTCAAATTTATGTAACCTTCCTTCTTACCCCTCATTCTATTTTGCATAGAGTGCATAACTTCATAAGCTACAACGATGTTGTAAAAAATGAGCCTACCAGGGACAAAGGCACTCTGTGATGGATTGATAATTTTTGGGAGAATCTGTTTAAGTTGATTTGTAAGAACTTCACCTTGTAAAGGACATTGCATAGACTAATTGGTCTATACTCAGATACCAATATGGGATTCTTCTTTTTAGGGATCAAAGCTATAAAGGTTTCATTTATAGACTTGAAATCTGTTCTGGAAACTAATACCTCCTTAACTGCAGAGACCAGATTAGTTCCAACCACTTCCCAATTGTCCTAATAAAACCAGCCGAAAAGTGATCAGGGCCTGGAGAGCTAAGGGGTTCATATCAAACACAGCATCTTTAATTTCCTCAGCTGGAAAAGCTTTCCTCAGAATGCAATTCATCTCCTCTGTGACTTGAGGTTCAAGATTATCAATTGGTTCCTCAATCATAGTTGGATTGGATGTATTAAATAAATCTTGAAAGAAAGACTGGAACAGGCTGCTAATGTCTTCCATTTTCCTTACCACTTTGCCCATATCATCTAAAAGCTTCTTTATAGTGTTGGTCTGCCTCCTTGGGATGCACATTTATGAAAAAAACATGAGTTCCTATCACCATCTCTAAGCCACATTTGCTTGGTCCTCTATCTCCATTTCATTTCCTCCCCTTCCAATATGTCATTGACCTCTTTTTGGAGCTCTTTAATAGAATCGTTTGAGTTACCAGAATTTGCATCCTGCAGCTGTTGAATCATGCCTCTTTTAATCTTCATACAGATCATCTATTTGGTAGCTAGAATAGGTTATAAGACATCTCTCCTAAATGTAATAAATAATATATGTTAGGAAAATTGAAAGGAAGTGAAATTAGACTTTTGCTTCAATCATACAAATTTCCAATTTGGATTAAGTGGTAAAAGTGGATCAACCAAAAAATTATGTTGATGAATTGCACTTAACGAAATCAAATCAGAATATCAAAAGATTTATGGTTTTGGCAAAGAATTATAATGATCACTAATAGAGAACAATGGAAGAGAACGTAAAATTGAGAAGAAAAGTGTAAAAACTTTTTCTCCTCAATTGTGTTTGTATGATATAGTAATTAGATCTTGAATCCTAATCATTTAAAAAATAATGGTCAAGTTCACTCCGAAATCTGATCTTTGTGCCAAGTGTCAAGTGCACCAACAAGAAGCATCTAGCACCCTACAACTGCGCGCGGTGCGAGGTACCGTCTGCTTGTCCACACCCAAATCCAAATGTACACTTAGGCTTCGTTTGGATCTCAAACTCATCTCAACTCATCTCAATTTATCATTATAATTTTTTCAAATTCCAATACAAAATATAATAAATAATTCAAATTTTTCAAATTCTAAAATAATAATAATATTAAAAAATAGTATTCTAACAATATTTTATCATCTCAACTCAACTCAACTCAACTCACTTCAACGTCCAAACACAACAGCAAAAGTAAAAGAATGTGCGGCGAAAGTATTAATAAATGACTATTTTTCTCTCTCTGAACTCTTCTAAATTTATTTAAAACATTATTAAACAACTTATCCTCCTATATAAATAATTAAAATTGATCACTTTTTTATCGACACATACTTAAACATGAGTGAGATGAGAAGTTTACTCAGTTTTTTTGCGTGAGGATTCTAATAATTTTGTTGAGATGAGAAGTTTACCGGGAAGGGTTAAGAGGTGTTGTCAGCTTGATTTTTATCGAGTTCATATCGAGACAAACTCTCAAAGTTCTTGTTAGATGAGTTACTAGAACAAAGTGTAATATTTGATATCTTAAGGACTTTTGAGAAGATATTCAGACTTGTCTTGGATGCATAGAATATAAAATTAGTCATATCTTTCGAGAAGAAAATGCAGTGACTGACTTTCTTGCAAAGTAAGGTGCTATGGGTTTAAATATGAATTGGAATGATAGCAAATATTCACTGCCTAGTAAGTTAAGAGGCCTTATTCGCATGGACAGAATTGGATTGTCGTATAAGCGGATATCACAATGAGGTAAGTGATTAGCTGCATTTGTTTTATTTTGGCATTTTATTTTATTACTGTGCACTGACGTTTCCATGCAGGTTGTTTTTTGTCTCTTGTTTTGTATTGGTTTTCTTGTGGTTTTTTTCTTAATTTATGGGATATTTGTATGTTGGTCTTATAGTTAAGATTTTTGCTGTATGGGTTTTGGGATTTTTGTAACCCTAAGGTGATTGGTTGTAATTACGATTTTCTTCCACCACAAGTGAAGGCTATCAATAGAATTAGGCTACCATGGCATATCAGCACTAGCAATATAATAGGAAAAATGATAAACACACAATATTTTTCACAATAAATTTTACAATCATATTTTAAAATGAGAGATATTATTATAAAATATCATATAAAAGTAATACTATTTTATAAAAATAACCTCAGTATACATAATATATTATGAAAAACGTTGTAAAAACTATTGCATATCGTTGCTCATATAATAATAGTACATGCCGACAAAGAAGAAGCCAGCCATACTTGCTAGGGGCCTTGTCGATGGGAGCTAGGGACCATACATCAATGAAAATTTGTCAAAACACTGTACGTTTCCATACATTTTACATGGCTTGGGGTAAAGTAAAGGGCCCTACCTCCCATGCTTCGTCTCTGCAAGTGGTTGCCAAAGTAAGTTAAAAAAAAAAGAAAAGAAGGACGTGAATCGTACAAAACAAAAAAAGGTAAAATTAGTGAGCCCAAGATGAGGTGAGACAGCTTGAGGGTAGAGGATCAGGCAAAAAGGAGAAGGTTGATGAGTGCATGAGAGAGGAGGCAGAAAAGAGAAAAGGCTCTCAAACCACATCATTACTAGCGCACACCCATTTAGGTTTGTTTTTTTTTTCCCCCCTTTTCCCTACCTATTATATGTTATATTTACTAGCTTTATGATTTCTACTAGGTTCCTCGTATACCATTATTTTTCACACCCTGTTAGAGTATTTTTATTGAATTAATTAAAAGTTAAATTTAATGAGTATTTAATTATTAAAAAATAAAATATATTAACATTAAATTAGTCAAATTTTAAATATTTAGAATTTGGCTATAGTGACTTTAAAATTTTTTTTTAAAATTTAAAGGTTACTGTACATATATCAAATATATATTTTATTAATTATTTCTCTCTCACTTTCTTTCTATCACATATTTTATCACAATTAATATATTAATTTGATTTAGTGATATATTAATTTAATAAGAACATGATTATTAATTAATATATAATAAGTAGAATAGTAAAATATGATAAAATTAAATAAATTAATAATCAAAAAAATTAAATATTTTTGAAATTATTAGTTATTCATTAGTTATTCATTATTTTATTATTATATAATGAAAAAATAGTTATTCCAATGTAGAGATTTATGTGAATAGAATAGTCAAAAGTCAAATTTCTCCTACATTTATTAAAACTGTCATTTAACTTTGGCTAATCCAATAAGAGTGCTCTTAATGTAAGTCAGCTACAAATTTTTTTTATAAAAATAAATTTATAAATTAACGTGATTGCATGTAATCTATTAAATTTACTTTATAATAAAAATAATTTTACAATTTAACGTGCCACTATGTCTACTTGTGAGTTAATTTTTATGAAATTTTTTGTAACTAAAGTATTTAACATATATATATATATATATATATATATATTTGTTAATCTTTAGATCATTAGTTTTAGGTTTGTTTATGGTACCTTTTGGTTTCAAAGACTATTTCATCCATTATCAATTCATATTTTAAATATGACTTAATTATATTCTGTCCTTTTGAACTTTAATTCAATTCATAATATGTTTCCGAAACTAATAATTGCATCAAAGTGGAACCTCAAACTTTCAAATCTTCCCAATCTCTCCCTTCCGTCTACCAGCAGCGTTAAATCTAATGAAAATTCACTATACGTGCTACTCATAGATATAATTTTTATCTAATTTATTATCATTGACTATATAAAATATAAAATAATATATGTTATCAATTAGTAATAAATAATAAATCATTAAATTTTTTTTTTATTAATTTATATATGGTTAATGAATATCAAATAATTTCATTATGTACATAGATTATTCATACTTGCTTGCAACTTAGGTATAAAATTATTTTATATATGGTTAATGATTAATGATTTATTATTAATTGATAGCATATATTATGTTATATTTTATATGGTAAATGGTAATAAATTAAATAAAAATTACATCTTTATATTGAATTTTCGTTAGATTTGACACTGTTGGTAGACAAAATGAGGGGATTGAGAAGTTTTGAAAGTTAAAGGGTCCACTTTGATGCAATTATTAGTTTCGGAAGCACATTGTGAATTGAGTAAAAGTTCGAAGGGGTAAAATGTAATTAATCTTTTAAATATTATCTTAGACACTATTAATTATAATTATTTGGACTTTTCACACTCGTCCACACTTTTTTTTAATAAAATATATCTTGCCCAATAAAAAAAATGGTATAAAAAAAAAAAAACAATACTTAACAAAAACTTGTATCAGTACATTCTCTAAATCACTAAATTTTAAATTCAACAAAACAGATGAATATCAAGTAGTGTACATGTTCCTGTTTTCTAAGTAGTTGGAAGCTGGAGATCATGTAGATAAAAATAATGGGAATGGAAGAAGTGTTGCCAGAGACATCATGATGTTTTACCATCCGTGTTACAAAGCCTTGCACATGTCCAACCCCATTATTCAACATTATAGATTTTATTATTTTTAATGATACGACAAATATTTTTAAATAATGTTATGAGGTATTAATTTAGGTGGGATTTGGATATCGAGATGAAATGAGATGATTTTATATGAAAGTTAAAATATTGTTAGAATATTTTTTTTAATATTATTATTATTTTGAGATTTGAAAAAGTTGAAATGTTTATTGTATTTTATGTGAAAATTTGTGAAAATTATAAAATTGTAATGATAAGATAAGATGATTTTGGTATCCAAACTAAGCAGACTCCGTTTGAATTCAAAAACACTTTCAACCCATATTATCTCATCTCATCATTATAATATTCTTAAATTATTATATAAAATATAATAAACAATTCAAGTTTTTTCAAATCTTAAAAAAATAATAATATTAAAAAATAATGTTATAACAATATTTTATTCAACTCATCTAAAATTATCTCATCTCATCTCATCTCACTATCCAAACAAACTAAAGTCACTTTAAAATAAACACATTAATTGATATAATTAATTGAGAAAAGATATTTACAACTATAAATTGTATAATCGTTGCGTAATCGTTTTGAAAAAAATGAATAAAATATGGGACTCACATAAAAAAATTAATTTTTTAATAAAAAATTTCACTATTTTTCAAAACGATTACACGGTATTTATGCATTTCATGATTGTATATAGAATTACTCCAATTAATTATGTCAATATGAAGAATAATAATATTTCGCTTAGAATCCAATTGCACTTGTTCTCGATCGCATTTTTTTATACATCAAACTTCTTAGTTGATGTTTTATCGTCATATTTATGTAGGTTTCACTCTCATTCGAGCACCAAAAAATAATCTTGCAAAAACAAAAAATTCATAGGACTATTTATTTATTTATTTTGTAGAAGACAATGGTGATTTAGATAGTCTATTTTATCCTTTCTTTGGCGGTACGGATGGTTGATTTCCATAGATGTGGACTGTTCAACTAACTCAAGCTTATCCCAACTGAAATAAGATCTGATTTGATGCTTTATCCCTACACTCCTTTTATAGAAATATATATATTTATATAATATGGTATCTTTAAATGGAGAATTTAGCCATTACATTTAACGGCCGCCCCTTAAAACACACATTAAAAAAAAAAAAAAAAAAATGAGAGAACAAATATGGTCCATTTCTTTAATTCTCTTTATTTTTCCTATTTTTAAATGGATGCTTAAAATCAAGGTTTCAATGGTTATCATTGAAAATGAAAATAGGGTCCATGGTATGATTATTGTACACGATTAGCCAAATATACTTTATGTTTAATTTATAGTTGGTTTTGTAGGATGATCATGTCTTTGTAACCACGCCATGCCCTGTTGTCCACATTGTTTTTTTTTTCCCTCTTTTTTTTTTTTTTAATGCATAATTGTGGTGTGGACCCTGTCTAATTGAGTAGAAGGAAGGCACAAACAATAATACTTTTTCTTTTTGAAAAAGAAAAGAAAAGAAAAAAAATAATAATTTATGATGTGTTCATAGGCGTCAAATTTGAAATTGTCAAGCTTGGAAATTAGGAGCTTATGTGGGGCGAAAAAAAAAAACCCTTTAGACCATTCAATGATGGGTAATGCTAGGTTGCCTCCCAACAATGATCGCTGGCCATAGGCAAAATTCATAATTTTTATTTTTTTGATTTTCATATTTTTTTAATATTTTTAAAAATTAAAAAAATATCAATACATTAATAGTAATTTTCTTAATCAGTAAGTATTAAAAAAATAAAAAATAAATAAATATATGAACAGTCAAAATGAGTGGACAAAGTAGCATTATTCTTCGATGATTGAGATTGTATCAATATCTAATTAATTTATCTTCAAAAAATTCTAAAAAAATTAATGCTTTGCAAAATTGAAAGATAAATTATTAGATATCTAAGGGCCATTTTCTTTTTTTTTTTTAGGCAAATTTTAATTTGGATTTTTGTGTGAAGGAGATTATTCTCTTGGTCAACAATTTTCAAGCTTAAAGAAACATAAAGTGAAAGCCAAAACGTGACATAAATTCTAAATAAGCTTTTGAAAGAAGGCTAAGCTTTCATGTCCATCACTAAAGATAGTGTTGCTTTAAATTAAATTCGGGTTTTTAGCCCTTAAAAACTTTCATCTCATTGTTCGAAAGGTTCCTTAATTTTTTTTTTTTTTTTAAAAAGAATCTTACTGCCATTAATCATACAAAATTACAGTAAAAAAAAAGTTGTTTAAAAATCTCTTCGATCGGTGGCTACTGTAGCAAAAGTAGAAGAGAGGAAAAGAGGCCAAAATAAGTGTACTGAGATAGAGCTTTTTTTTTAGGTTTGGTTTTGGAGTTTTTGTAATCTCTAAGGGTCTTTTTATTATTATTATTATTATTATTATTATTATTATTATTTTATTAAAAATGAAGGTTGTTAATATCGTGTTTCACACACATTTAGATCAAGTCTTGGGCAACTCAGATATTCAGAATTTAGACTTACAAAAGATGGAAAATAGGTAGTTCGGAGAGAGCGGGCTAGAGAGTTTCTGATATCAAAGTTAGTAAATTCTCTTGAAAGTTTGTAAATAAATAAGAGAATATAGGGATTAAAAATAGTTTTCTCGTATCTGAGACTTGATATTTATACTATAAGTCTGGGAGGACAGATCGTGTCTGCCCCCATGGAGTACATGTCATTCGTACTGTTCCCTTTATCAGAGTCTTTTGATATGGCATGGCTTTGCGACGATGTCATTAATGTGGCGTGTAATTAGGATAGTGGTACCATTAATGCGACGTGATTTTTCGATTTTCCTCTCCCTGCTTGTGTCTTTAGTGGTCCGTTGATGTCTCTTCTGTCAGAGAATCGGGGGTCCCTCGCATATTATGCCCACCACCTGGGCAGACACTCAACAATTGGATACTATTTGAGAGGTCTCTAGGTCGATGAATCTCATCCCTTACATCGCGATCTCTTATGTAGGTTACGTCCAGAGAAGTCTACCCATGAGTCGAGTTGGAGACTTTATTTGTTCTAGACTGAGCTTTTAATTCTTGTTCTCTTAGTTACTATTCTCAACCCCACTAGGATGGAAAACCCCTTACAAAGGTTATGAATAAAAATGGGATACCATCTTCTTTTAAAAAAAATATATTTTTTAAATGAATTAAGTAACCCGGAATGGAATCAGAGTTAGAAACTGGTGGGACAAATACGAAAAATTTATAAATCTACAAACTTGAGAAAAGCAAAAGCAAGATTCCTCTCAAAAGGATGGGATGGGGGCTACATAAATATGGTGACACTCAATTACATATGTAAGTTAGTACATGTACTATATAATATATATATATATATATATATATTTTTTTTCAAAAGCTAAACTCTATTTGGTAGAAGAAATTGCTGGACTTCATTCATGAAAACAATAATTAGGATATTTGAAATTTGAAAAATGACAAGTGGAAAGGCAATGGGTCGGTGCAGCCCCAGCCCTAAATCCAACCCTATGTAGGTGGACCCTCATTTGTTAGAGGATTGAACTGATTCTTTTTTATTTTTTTAATATATATATATATATATATAGTTTTCCTTAGTAAAAAAATATGTAAAAAAATTAAAAAAAAAAGAAGAAATTCTATCAATTGTGGGGTTTTTTTAGTAGTGTTTTCTTTTCGTTTAAATAATGAGATGAGATAAAATAATTTTAGATGAGTTGAATAAAATATTATTTTTTAATAATATTATTTTTTTAATTTAAAAAAATTAAATTATTTATTATATTTTATGTGAAAATTTTAAAAAATTATAATAATGAGATAAAATCGTTTTTTTATCCAATCAAATCCTAAATAGGCATTGGCATCACATGTGAAGAACCTGAAACCATTTAATTCATACCTTCAAAATGTAACCCTGCCAAGCCATTAAAATGGCTATTGTATAATCTTCTTGAGAAGGGGAGTTTTTAAAGCGAACAGATGAGCAGTCCAACATGGAATATAAACTTGCATCATTATCTCAAGCATCTATGTATCTGTATCTTTTAAAAGGGGGCCCCACATTTTACTTTGAGAATGGCCCACAAACTCATTGGTATATGGTAATGGTAGGCCATCCCACCCCCATTTTTTTGTTGGGGGGATGGAGTGGAGCTGGCATGGCATGGCAGGAGGAGAAACCAAGACTGGGTGTTTGGATACAATGTTAACTCTATCCCCTGATCGACTTTCGACAAGGTCCCCCAGTTCCTCGGCAAGTCGGCAGCACCCTAAACGATTATAGTCTCCTTTGGTCGTCCACTTCATCGAAAAATGCTATACATTATATTTTTATTTTATTTTAATAATATTAAGTGATATATAACACATTTATTGTTATTAAATAATAAAAAAAAATTTTATTATTTAATAATAATAAATATGTCAAATTATATTTAATAAAATAAAAATAAAATAATAATATAATGTATAGAATTTTTTCACTTTATCCGTCTAAATAAAACCACTCCCCAATCTACATTTCTTCTGCTCTCTCTCTCTCTCTCTCTGTTAGAACAGTTCCACATCTTGTTTCAAACGCTTCTCTTTTTTATCTTATTCACTCTCTCTCTCTCTCTCTCTCTCTCTCTCTCTCTCTCTCCCTTCTGATATTCTCCTCTCTCCGTACATTCCAAGAACAGAGCAACAACAATGGCAACCAACAAGTTTGCAACCATGTTGCACAGAAACACCAACAGAATCACAATTTTTCTCATCTATGCCATCCTAGAATGGATTCTGATCGTCCTTCTTCTCCTTAATTCTCTTTTCTCTTACCTGATCCTGAAATTCGCAGATTACTTTGGCCTTAAGAGGCCCTGCTTATGGTGTTCTAGGCTTGATCATATATTGGAGCCTGGAAAGAGTAAAACTTCTTATAGAGATCTTGTTTGTGAAGCTCATGCCTCCGAGATTTCCAAACTGGGTTACTGCTCGAATCATCGGAAACTTGTCCAATCGCAAGATATGTGCGAGGGTTGCTCATCTCCATCGCAACCTGACTGTTCAGAATTGTCAAAGAGGTTTGCTTTCTTTCCATGGATGAATAAGATTGGTTTCATTCAGAGTGGTGGCGAAAATGGGGAGGAGAATTTGAAGTGCTCTTGCTGTGATGTGAGCTTGGGCAGCAAATTCTACTCTCCTTGTATATTGATTAAGCCTTCTTGGGAGGATTTCGATTACTCCAAGAAACAGAACATGATTGCGGAAACACCCGTTGATACGCAAACTAATGAAGGCGATCCTTCGGATCAAAGCAGATCAGATTCCGGAACTAATATTTGTGAACATGATCAGAGTATTGGTGAAAAGAGGGAAATTCAGATCATTTCTGAAGTTATCACTGATGGCGGTTCCGAAAAAAGAGAGGCTGAGGATAAATGTTCTGTATGTGACTTTGGCTGCAAGGAATCGGGAGCAGACGAAGACGACAGATCGGACATGTTTATAGAAAAAGAGCGAGAACCCATAAAGGAAGAGAATTTTAAGGTTTCCTTGGATGATCGTTCTTGTGATCAGACCGCGGCTCATGTCACTTTCAGTAAGGACACCGACACGTCCAATGAAATTCGGCCTCAGCATCTCGAGTTTTTCATTGATCGTGAAGATTGTAGATTGATTCCGGTAGAATTGATTGGCTCTGCTGCCACCGAAGACGAATTTCAACCCAGATATCAGGTGGAAGATCAAGGTAATTGTGAGAATCAAGATGTTATTTTGGATTTTGATATGCATGTTGAGGAACACTCTGAACCGGTGGTGGAGAATTGGCACAGTGCAGGAGAGACTGTGGCATTACTTTCAGCCCATAAGAGCATGGAGGAGCCTAAGTTTGCAGCACTCGAATCCGTAGTTATGGTTAAGACTGAGAGTAACTCCGTATTGTGTACACAAGGAAATTTACTGGATTTGTGGAGCGAAGAGTATGAACAAGTTGCTATTACTCAAGCAACTCAAACGCCATCAGATGATGACGATCATGAGGATCAACCAACAACAGAAACTGCAAGAGAAATGGATTCAGATGCTCATCTAGGTACTCCTATTTGTTTAATTTCATTTCAACTGCATTTAATTATCTGTTTTCAGTGTATAGAGATAGTTCTAATGTTTTCCATCACACGCAGCTTCTGAAGAAGGACTTCAAGTGCAGAGCAGCGAATTCGATGCAGAGATCTCAATAGGGACAGAGATTCCTGATCAGGAACCACTTGATGAGGCTTTACCCCAAGAGGTTCTTCCATCATATGAACCCGGACAAGTGGCAGATCTTTCCACCAGCTCAGTCATATATCATGCCGATGATGATAATGGTAAGCTTAAATTTCTTGTAGAACCAACTTTAGAAATTGGATTAGTTACGGTTTGTATTTGATAATGTGGTATTCTTATGTTAGGTTCCCAGTTAGCTGAAGAAGTGATTTTCGACTTCAAAACCTGTTCAGTTGAAACTACTAAGCAAGACATAAACATGGATGTATCTTTATGTTCGAAGCTTAATGAGATTGAGGAAGAAAAAGTTCCTGATACGCCTACTTCTGTGGATAGTTTGCATCACTTGCACCATAGATTATTAATGCTTGGGAGTAAAGAATCAGGAACAGAAGAGTCATTGGATGGAAGTGTCATTAGTGAGATAGAAGGTGGTGAACTGACCATTGAGAAATTAAAATCAGCGTTGAAAGCTGAAAGGAAGGCTTTGTATGCTTTATATGGGGAACTAGAAGAAGAAAGAAGTTCTTCTGCAGTGGCAGCCAACCAGACAATGGCAATGATAAATAGGCTTCAGGAAGAGAAAGCAGCAATGCAAATGGAAGCATTGCAATATCAGAGAATGATGGATGAGCAATCTGAGTATGACCAGGAAGCTTTGCAGCTTTTGAATGATCTTATGATGAAAAGGGAAAAGGAGAAGCAAGAGCTGGAAAAGGAGCTGGAAATATATCGTAAAAAGGTCCAGGATTATGAGGCCAGAGAAAAAATGATTATGTCAAGGAGAAGAGGTAGTAGTACAAGAAGCTCTGCTTCTTGTAGTAATGTGGATGATAGTGATGCACTATCTGTTGATTTGAACCACGAAGCAAAGGAAGAAGATAGTTTCTATGGCAATCAAGAAAGTAGCAGCCTAAACACTCCTACCAATGCGGTTCTATACTTGGAGGAGTCCCTGTTGAACTTTGAGGAAGAGAGGCTATCAATTCTACAGCAGCTCAAGGAATTGGAAGAGAAGCTTTTCATATTGAGTGATGAGGAGGAACAACATTTTGAGGATGTCAAACCGTATGAGCATTCCTTCCAAGAGAATGGAAATGGATACCATAATAACTCAGGTTCTGACAGTGAAGCAAATGTTGTTGAAAATGGTCATTCAAAAGAAATGAATGGAAAGCATCATCAAGAGACAAGAATCAAATGGTCAAAGCCAAAGAGGCTTCTTCCCCTTTTTGATTCAATTGTTACAGATGGTGAAGATGCTTTGGCAAACGGACATGAGCAAGGGTTTAGTCCTGTTGCATCGCAAAAATCATTGGACAGCAAGTTTGAATTGGAGAAGAAGCTTGCTATTGAAGAGGAGGTAGATCACGTGTATGAGAGGCTACAAGCACTTGAGGCAGATAGGGAGTTTCTAAAGCATTGTGTCGGCTCCTTGAGCAAAGGAGATAAGGGGCTAGATCTTCTCCAAGATATTCTAGAACATCTTCGAGACCTTAGGAGTGTGGAACTCCGCTTCAAGAAGATGGGGGATGGTGCTTTGTATTGACTTTGAGCTTAACTATACACCATGAAGATTACAGGTACCATGCTGTGACTTTTGCTCGTTTCCTCCAAAAATCAATTTTGGAATATCAGTTGTTGATAATTTTGTGCACTTGGTAAATACAGCTTTCCCTTTTTGGAGTTCATTGACACCTGCAAATCAGGACAAAGAAGCGCCAACCTTGGGCTGCTTAATGATACATGGCATTAATGCACCTTAGCATTCCCAGCCAAAATTCAGTGCAAGTCTCCCAAGAAGGGAGGTTCCTGGTATGGTATACATGATGGTGTCGTAGGTGGACTACAACTCTTAAGTCTGCCTTTTTTTCTTTTTTATCTTTTCCCAGTTTTTGTGTCCAAAGTAAACCCAAATTTTTGTGGGGAGTGCCCATCACCCACCTTTTGAGGGAAAGGAGGGTGATGGGTACTTGTTTGTGTGTAGGCTACTGATGTTAAAAAATCCACCCTGTCATTTGTATGTTGTGAGGAAAGGCTTGGCTAGCAAAGCTGGAGAGATCCAACAAAAGATGTCAGTGCCAGGTACATAGCATTAGTTTATCTAGACAGTTTAGAGCTAGGCCACTCTTTTTCTCATTATTTTTTTCTTCAAATCTTTTGGGAGAAGGAAAAGGAGTAAGCAACCCCTTTATTCTCCCTCTCATCTTTCCATATGAGGCTTGTTTATCATCATCGAGGGGCATAGCTGAGTTACCTTGTATACTTGCATTGCATATATCCATTTGTATGTATATAAAGCTGAGTGTATTTTCATTTTCCCACTGCATATAAAGCCAGTGCTATCATCAACTTTTCTTGAAATTTATTTATTTTTTTCCATCTATATATCTTATCTGAGTTGGATGTAAGACACTGACAAAACATACATAAAATAATGTATTGAGAATAAGAAGCAAAGTTTGCTTTCACAATGCATTTTGCTTTAAGCAAAAACAACTCTTGGTAGGTAGAAACCAACCAAATCAAGTGCGAAAAAGATGAGATACCAAAAACAAAAAGGGCAGTTGGGTTATTTCCTCCTGCATGCAGATGCTATAAGCCTATAATAGGGCAATTGATGGAGGGAAATGGATTCACTTTGTTAGTAGCACATATACATCCACATGAAAATGCTGAACTGTCCATTTCACATCCCTAATTCAAAAGGCAAATGCATAGCCTCTTGAACTTAATGCAACCACTAAAGAAAGAGGCAACACATTATTATATACCAGTACAAAGCAACCACATACACATTGCAACAGACATTTTTACCAAATCATCATACCAACCACGGCAAGACCATATATGTATAGATGAAAAATGCTATTCGTACTTGAGAAAAATTTACAAAAAAACTTACTTCTCCACATGTCAGTTATTGATATGATGGAAATTATGAAATTTGAAATTCAAATTTTGAATTTAAAAACAAAACTGACAAAATGAGTCTTGTAAGTAAAAGTGTAAGTAAAAGTTGTAAGTATATGTAGCACTACTCATATATAGATAGCAACACAATTATCGTATTGGTACCAACCAACCACATTAAACAAATCAAACACATAGCATAATAGCCACGTAGATTACAACCAAACATAGCATTAATTTTTTTTTATTAATTATGTCTTCCATACTTCCATCTATGGAAAGACAACCAACATTAACTAACCCCCCAACTTTTTTGTACAAACCAAATTACAACCATGTAACGACACACAAATCAAAACTAACAAACAAAATGTAAGTAAATATGTAGTTGTGCAAAACTACAACACAACCACACCAAAAGATAACCAAAATGATTTAAATTATGAGCAATAGTTTTACAATTAAAACAATAATGTTTCTTACATTAAACAGCAAAAGAATGAACTTAATATTAAAATAAAAAAAAAAACTTTAAGGTTAAATAAATCATAAACACTAAGGATAAGAAGAGTGTTGAGAAGCTTTTAACCACAAAATGACCTCACCAAGCTCCAAAACCAAAACCTAAACTCTCGGTCCTCTTTATAAATCTCGTACTATAAGAGAGAATATAAATTTTTTTCTTGAAAAGCACTTGTACCTAACAAAATTAAGTGAATATCCAAATTGTAAATCTGTCCATTACATTTGTGACAGATTATTTATTACGATAATGACTATTTATAATAAAAACAGACTACTTTTGACAGGAAATAGTCATTTTCGCAAGAAATAACCGATCACAAATAAACAATTTTTTATAGTGATATTTTCATACATAACCAAATAATGGAAAAGGTTCTTTAAGAGTCTTAGGTCCCAGAAGTGCATGAGAATACCGTCAAAACCCAATACTAAAAAGGAAATTAAGTGAAGTAATATGATACAAAGTATGAAAATGTATCTATACTCGAACTACCTTCAACGAAAGGGTACTTATACTCAAAACAAACACAAATGGGTAGATAGAGAATACTAGGGGCGCAAGACAACTCTCTCCAAGAAATCGGCAAGAAGACATTAATATATGATCATTAAAATCACAAAATTTGGTTTAGTAGCATTACCCTACTCAAGCCAATAGCCCTCAGCATTGTCAACACCATCCAAACCAACTTGTGAAGACCTCAGCCAAATGTTAATTGCCAATTAAGATGCAATTATGATGACACAATATCCAATACATCCTCTGCTACTTGAGAAAAAAACTGCAAATTTGGTGGAATTAGGCTTCCACCGAGTTGAGATTCAAAAAGAGTAGTTCGATGACTTGACATCCTCAATTAACAACCGCTCAATCTTTAAATCTGACGAGACATTCTGAAAGTTATTGCTTTGCTTATTATTTGGACATGGTTATGGTCATCTAAATGTGGTAGGGATTGGGCTGAGGGATGGAAGTGGGTATGGAATTGAGCGGCTGCAGAGGATGAGATGGGCTTTGGGGGTGAAAACGGAGTTTGGTAGAAGGAAAAGCTCATGGGTTCTTGTAAAGAGTGGACTCGTGGGAGTTGGGATTTGTCAATATTTCAGGTTGAAGGTTTGGTAAGAGATTGGAGGGCCATGGGCTAGAGAAAAAAGAAAGTGGGTTCGCTAGATGGATATGAAAATTGAGAGGGGAGCAGCTTGAAGGGGTGAGATTTGGTATGGTGGTAAAGTTCTCGGTAGAGTAGCCGAAGAAACTGTGAAATAATGTAGTGGCCTCAAAATAGCTCCTTCTCAATGTCCTCAACCAAGTACGTAGAACTCAACTTTACAATGGAGATGCAAGTCCATGGCTCAGCAAGTGACAACAATGAAACTTAGAAAGCAATAAACAACTCAAAACACTTTATAAGCAGAGGATTAATCTAATTTGAACTTTAATGATAAACATGATTAAGACATTGTTTCAACCCCACTGAACAAGGGTCATAGTCGAGTACTTTATCCATACTTTATCCAAGTATTTGACCCCCACTTGACATGTGGTTGGTGATAAAGCATTTAAACCTTACTCAACATCAGGGCCGTAAGACTATCGTCCGCCGGACTGAAATCGATCGAATGTATGTGTATATATATATATATATTAAATATCATATATATATAAAGTGTTATTTTATATAGTAGTTGTATAAGTTAATTATGTAATTTTCATCTAAGGGATCACTATTGACTATATATACAATGAAATTATTTAATATTCATTAACCATACATAAAATGTTAAATAGATCACTTAATTTAAATTTTACTAATTTAATTAATTTTTTTGTATTAATTTTTCTGTCAAAAAAAGAAAAAAAAGGAAAAAATGTTCATGGACCGAATGAACTGACCGGACCGATAGCTAACGGTCTGGTTCAGCAAAAAGGACGGGCCAAAATTTTCGGTCTATGAGCTCCCGGACCGGACTGATTACACCCATACTCAACATGGATCTTTCCAAAATTTCCCATAAATCGACAACATGGCAACATAGTCATATAGTACTTGAGTGCATGTATGTGTTGTTCGTGGTCATGAGAAATCCTTGAAGTCCAAAACTCTCTCTCTTTGGTTGTGTGTGTGTGAGAGAGAAACCAGTAAATGGTTCTTATCTCATGTGCTCCTCCTCCTTGGGTGGTGTTGGTACTCCTTGGTGAGTTAGAAATGGTGGTTGGAGGAAGAAGGTAGGTGCGTGGAAAATGCTTGGTTAGAGAGAGTGATGGAAAGTCGGAGAGAATAGTGTAGCCGTGTATCACCAAGAGGAATATGAAAATGACCAAAAGACTTTTCACATTTTGATTCCCATCTTCCTATAGGCATCTCCCTTTCTTGGAATATCAAGAGCCTTGGTGCATGGATGCCACTTGGCTCCTTGGCCAAAATGTCCCTTCATCTCCCTCATGATAGGATTGTGTTGGAAGACTAAGGTCTTCTTGGATAAGTGGCGTGTGGCTCTCCAATCTGAAACTCTAATTCCCTTTTGTGCCATTCTTTATGTGTCTAGGTTCAATGAATCTAGTGGCAAAAGAGTCAATCTTCAAACCCCAATCAACCTTGAATCACTACAAGTGTGCATGCTTGCCAAGTGGCAAGTGAAATGTGTGGTTGCCGAAATGCTCTCCATCTTCCCAAGAAGTTCTCTTCTTCTACCAAGGTCTTGGGCAATGTGTGATTGGTTCTTAGTGGGTGGCACGCACAATTCCCCTTGTCCTAGTCGTCCATCTCATGTTTTTTCCTTCACAAAATTCTTCTAGAAGCCACAATAGGTGTGTAGGTCACTTTCCCTATCAAATCCTTCCATGGTTTGACAAGCAATTGACAAGTGGCATTCACTTGAGGGAGAGTGGGCTGGCTGAAACCTATGGGCTAGATTTGCACCTTTTCCCAATGCCACTCTTCCTTTTCACAATCATCTCATGCTTCTAGATAGTCATGCATGAGTGACACTTGGCAATTCCCCTTTGAAATCGAAGCTTCATCTCTAGTGTGTTGTGCCTTTGCCTTTTAATTTCCCCTAGGCGCCACTTCCCCATGTGTTTCATCATTTCCTTCCTCTAGAAGTCTTCTAGACTAGTGACAAGTGTCAAAAAGGTGTTTCTCATCAAACTAGGCCTTCTGCATGCGTGACAAGTGGCAGAAGGTAGGTGAGAAGTCTCTTGATAGGCATGTGGGGCTCTTAGGTTATCAAACCCTAAAGTCTCTCATCCCTTTTTCCCCATATCACGTGCAGGTTCATCGCACCTAGTGTATGACACGAGCAGTTGTCAAGTGGCACTAAGTGATGGGTTGGGTGTGTGCCCTAATGTCCTCTAGGGTTTCTAAACCCTAAACCTATGCTGAGGCCAAAATACATGGGCCTTGTGGGCTTTCTTATGGGCTTTCATGCCTAATGCACCAAAGTCTAAGAATATAAAAATATCTCCAAGCATCCTCCATCACCTTGCATAGCCCAACAACTATGCATAACCTATTAATAAAATATGAAGACTTGGTTAAGTCCGGGATGTCACATATGTAAGGTAATGAGAGATTGTAAAACCAATATCATAGTGGATTTCACGCCCAAAAGACAGTGGATATAGGCTTTTACGTAGAACCACGTAAACATGTGTGTCTCACTCTCTATTTAAATTTCTTATATTTATTTTCTGTTTGTTCTCATGGATATATGTACAAGTATCGTGCCCAAACCGCTATCGTGAGCTATTTGATTGTATCATCGTGGCCCAAGTCACCATCGTGGGTTGGGAATGACTCTTTCTTCCATCCTGGTCCGTTGTGTAAATTTACACCTTAACAATTTAGGCTTTACTCCAAGACTGATTTGAAGATATCCCAAAAATTAAAAAAAAAAAAAATGAAGAAGAGGAGGAGGAGGAGGAGATATATCTATTGTAGTTTTCTCATACATTATCTTTTATAAATTTAAATTTGAAAACTGTTTCTGTGAATGGTTAGGTTACTTAAACTTTTTGAAGAACTTAAAATTTTTTTAATTAAATTAAAAGAAAATATTCTAATTATTAAAAGGAAAATAAAAAGGAAACTCTAGCTTTGTTTTGTGGATCCCATTAAGATGGGTCTAATTTTTTTAGGTTGAGATGAATTTAATTTTTTTATGTAAAGTTGAGGAAATAGTGGCTCTCATCAATAATTTGTTTGAGAATAGTTGAGTTTGATTCAACAACCAAACACTACCTTAGATAGTAAACAAATTGAACTGAATTTGAATAAAGGTACCCAAATTTAACTCAAATTTACTTAAGAGTTTGGTTCAAATTTGAATAAAACTCAAATTCCTTATTCGAAATCAACTCGCTAATCATTAATATTGATCAAATTCAACTTGAACTCGAATGAAAATAAATGAACTGAGTTAAGCTTGAGTTTAGTTTCTAAACAAAGAATTAAATTATTTTCTTTTGAATAATGTAAAAAAAAATAATGAATCTTACAATAAATTCTAACTATTTAACCAAAAGGTTTTGATTAAAAAAATCTTATGATATAACATTTTATAATATAAGTTAACTTATAATTTTCCAGTTTGTTATAATTAACATTCTATTGAAAGTTATCCTCCAAGCCATTCCAACATATACTATGGAGATTTTTCTACTTCCTCATTCAATTACACAAAGGCATAACAAACTTTTAAAAAAGTTTTGGTAGGATTATAATGAAGATCATTCGAAGATTTAATGGGTCAAGTGGAACCAAATGGGACAATCGAAGGAAAGAGTGGGCTTGGAATTTAGAGATTTTAGATGCTTCAATGTGGCAATGCTGTCAAAACAAAGTTGACTCATCTTAAAGAACCTTGACTCTCTCCTTGCTCAGGTTTTCAAGCAAAAATACTTCCCAAATGTTGGTTTTCTTGATGCTAAGCTAGGACCTAGGTCTTTTTTTGCTTGAAGGAGTTTGCTTGCAGGACACCAACTCTTGAAGAATGGGTTAGTGTGGAGAATTGGCAATGGACAGCAAGTCAGATATGGGAAGATAAATGGCTCCCTCAACCTCGCTCTCATTTGATCCAATCTCAAAGGCTGACTAGTGGTGAGTATAAGTATGTGGCAGATCTTTTAGATGCCTATCCCAATTAGTCTTGGTGGCAGAGAGAATAAAATGGTATGGCATTATACAACCAATGGAGTGTTTATAGTGAAAAGTGCATGTCACCTACACAAGGATATGAAGACTAAACATGCTGGGGATCTTCAAGTGGGAACTTGCATAGTAATATCTGGAAATCTATTTGTAGAGATGCTTTACCCACTTTTGCAAATCTGTGGAGAAGGAAGGTGATCAAAATCTCGTTTGTTTTCACAACTCGTCTTGACTCACATATTCTCATCTTATCTAATTATTACAATTTTTTCAAATTTCTATATAAAATAAAATAAACAATTCAATTTTTTTAAATTTTAAAATAAAAATAGTGTTAAAAATATATTTTAATAATATTTTATTTTATTTTAATTTTAATCTCAACTAAATTTATTTTATCTGCAAAAACAAATGAAATCCTTAGGGAGATACATACCGCCAGAATGGTATAACTTACATACATTACATATTATAAGTTAATAGTTATAATTACATCAGTAGACTGTAACTAGATTTATAAAATAACTTGTATTATAAATATAAAATAATTTAATATATCATACAACTTGTAGTAAAAATCTTTTGTGAATCTATGACTTCAAAATCAAGGGATGAAAACCGGTTCAAAATAAGGGATCGGTCAGCTCGGCCCAATGGCCTTGGGCGAACATGTTGATGCCACAGGACAACCCGTGCTCTCAGGAGGGGGAATGATGTGTTCAAATTTTAAATAAGTTATTATAAAAAAATAGATCTCATCTAAAAATGTATAAAAAAAATTATTTTTTAGTAGTGAGAGTACTTTTTTATAAAGTGTTTGTATAAGTTCCTATTTGAAATATGAGAGTAATTCAATTCAGTCTAATTGTAAATTAAGTTTAATATCTAAATATTCAACTCTCAAATTCTTAAATTCATCTCAACTTAAAATTTCTTTATACGTGAGACTTGTAACATGTTTCAACTCAATACTTCTTTACATGTGAGATCTATAACTTTTTTTAACTTCTTATAAATACATTTAAATTTATTTAAAATAAATTCTATAAAACTTAATTCACTATCTTAATTTATTACTATATATAAAAAAATTTAACTCATCTCATCTCAATTTAACATTCAAATCATCTAATTCTAATTATTCAACAAAGAAACTTAAAATTGTGTTTGGATGTTGAAGTGAGTTGAATTGAGTTGAGTTGAGATGATAAAATATTGTTAGAATATTATTTTTTAATATTATTATTATTTTAAAATTTTAAAAAATTGAATTGTTTATTATATTTTATATTAAAATTTAAAAAAAATTATAATAATAAATTGAGATGAGTTGAGAGGAATTAAATAATCAAACGAAGCCCGTTTGGATCCCAAACTCATCTCAACTCATCATTACAACTTTTTCAAATCTCAATACAAAATATAATAAATAATTCAACTTTTTCAAATTTTAAAATAATAATAATATTAAAAAATAATATTCTAACAATATTTTATCAATTCAACTCAATTCAACTCAACTCACTTCAATATCCAAACACAACTTAAGACTTATCTATTTGAGAGCATAAAAAAGGAGATAAGGTGCACCTAACATTACTAAAGCCATACCTGGCAGCACGACTTCAAGATACCACCTACTGCTTTGTCGGCGGTAGGGCCCAATCTCTTGGCTGCATGGAGAAGACTTGGGCACGCACTTGGAGGAGTCATGTGGCCCGTGTCATGGGAACCCGATAACGCTTTTTATTACCTCTTTCTACACGGCATGCAATTAAAGGCTAAACTGACATTTCCTACACGTTCATTCTATTAAATTTACGCAAAAAAAAAAAAAAAAATGCAATTAACTTTTTTTTAAGGCAATTACAAGCAATTAAAAAAATGTATTGACAAACTTATAACAATGTTTTAAAAATGTTAAGATCTAGCGTTATCGATTGATCGAAGGGCAAAGCAAATGAATTAATTAGACATAATTAATAAATAGATTAATTATACAGTAACTAATTAAATCAATAATATTCATCCATATAACCTTATAAAATAAAATCATATTCTTACCAATTGAATTTTAAAAACATTTTTTTTTTTAAGAAGAAGAATAAACAATTTTATTCAACTTTAGCTTAACAAATGTTGGATACAAGGAGGGACTCCTTCCAAAGAAATGATTTCATCATAAAGTTTTAATGCATTCTTAGCTAAGCAGTGAGTAACACAATTGAAATTTCTAGAGACATGCATGACAGACCAGTTTGGCTTGTTCTTGAGCTCCGGTTTGATGTCTTGAATGATCAAACATGTTGTGCTCCAGTCCCTTGTCTCACATTGAGTGCATCTTCTTCAAGAATTATGGTGCGTATACTTAATTTTTTATACAAAATTATAGCTTTGAGGGCAGCCACAACCTTAGCAAACTTGATATCAGGAACAAACTTTTTTGGGATCTCAATGTAGCATTTTTATTGTTACATTTATTTGCCTAAACATGTTTAATTGGATTTTACTATAAACTTAATTATATACAAAGAGAAATTAGTTTAAAATTCTAATCATAGTTATAGATATTGATTTTGTCATAAATTTAGACGTGAATGTGCTTGATAATCGATATAATTTATGTCTATAAGATACAAAATTGTGGTAATCGGGTCAAAACAATCCTTTAGATCATTTCAACCAATCTATATTATTAGGCTGTGTTTGGATGTTGAATTGAATTGAATTGAGTTGAGTTAATAAAATATTGTTAAAATATTATTTTTTTAATATTATTATTATTTTGAGATTTGAAAAAGTTGAATTGTTTATTTTATTTTGTATTAAAATTTTAAAAAGTTGTAATGATGAGTTGATATGAGTTTAGGAACCAAACGAAACAATGTCGAAATGGGTTGAAAATACAACCTAGAGATCATAGACTTCTCGGAACTATGGAAGAAATTAATTAAAATTGAAGTAGAAGTCTGAGTAGGCAGATTTGGTGGTATATATAATGAGAATGATTTGGATTAAAAGAAATGCTCTAATATTTAAAAATAATTTTGAGGATCCACTATTACAAGAAAAACGAGTATTTATAATAGATTATTTGTGACGAGAATGACTCTTTGTGATGAAAATAGACTCATTTTAATAAAAAATAGTCATTTTTACAAGAAATAACTAGTTATAGATAAACAATTTTTTTTATAGTGAGCGGCCAACAATAGTGATTCAAGCTGCAAGTAAAGCACTAGAGGAATTTATTTCAGCTCATACTCATAAAAAGATCACCAACATTCAGGAAGGATTGAGATACAATTGATGAATGGAAAAATAAAAATAAAAAACTATCGAAGTGAAAGCAAATGGGATGCAACCGAGGATATTTTGGCATCTTCATGCACGAATACTAGTCACCTCCTTAAACCTATCATAGTTGAAGCTCTTGCATTGAGAAGGGCAATGGAACTATGTTCAGAGTTGATATGAAGGAGATGGTGATAAAAGCAACCAAGAGTCGAGAACTTTGGACAGATTATGGACATTTGATTGATAATAGTAGAAGATTGCTTACTGGAAGACCAAATTGGAGTGCCATATTCAACTACACAGAAGTCAATATGGGTAGGTCATCAGCTGGCTAAGTTAGCTCTTTCTTTTCCAGAAATAAAGGTGCACCGAACCGTGCGGATGGAAGAAGGTACAAAGCAAATCTTTGAATTTTGTTTTGAAAGAAAAGTTTTGTAAGACTAGTTTAATTAGTGATTAATAATATTTACCATTAATGAATTTGACTTGTTTAACCAAATGGGCCTATCACACCACATATCATGAACCCGATCTATAAATCAAAATTATTATCCCTATCGGTGCGGTAAGTACACGATTGTTAAAATTTAAAATAAATAAATAAATTTTTTTTTTTTTTTAGTTTAAAATTTTAGAATAAATGATGATTTTACATGATATCAGAGTAAAAATCTTGAATTCAAACTTTGACTCTACACTCTAACTTATTTAATTAAATATTCTACATATGAGCTATCCATTGAGGGAGATTCTGATCCACATGTGAGGGAAAATGTTAAGATATAAAATAAATAATAAAATTTATATTTTCTCATTAATTTAATATTTTTGAATAAGTGATAATTTCACAATGATAAATAAGAGCGACAATCATTGTTTTATAACATTAAAAGAGAGTAGACAAGTGGTGGACTAATGAAAAGACAGAAGCTAAGATGTACATATTGAAAACGGTGGTTTGGATTCAAAACTCACTTTAACTCATCTCAATTCATTTTATCTAATTTTATCATTACAACTTTTTTAAATTTTAAACAAAGTATAATAAATAATTCAACTTTTTCAAATTTAAAAATAATAATAATATTAAAAAATAATATTCTAACAATATTTTATTTAACTTTCAATTTCTATCTAAAATCATATCATCTCATCTTATTATCTAAACGAGATCTCTCTTCACTACTCAAACGATGTTTACGAGAAATTCATTATTAATGTATATATAAAATTATTATTTATTCTAGAAGTTTAAATTAATAAAAATAAATAAATTTTAATCATTTAGATTTTGTCTTAACAGTCTCTCTCGTATTTGTAAGATTTTGTCTTAACAGTCTCTCTCGTATTTGTATCAAACTCTTCTTCAATAAATAGATTAAATACGTGTAATAATTAATTAAATGAACTAGAATATAGAGTCAAGATCCGCACTTAAATACTAATATTATATAAAATCACCACATATCTCAATCAGATTTACTAAGAGACTAATTTTAACAGATTTACATGTCCAAAGAAAACTTTTATTCCCCGCAACTGTACAAGTAAAACTGAGGGAGAGATTTTCACACCAACGCCTAGGATTAAGACATGGAAATGATGGAATAGGAGAGAGAAATGACGTTGAATGTTTCCACAACTTAATTTATGCGATTATCTCTTATCTAATCATGAATAGTGTGCAATGGATTGGCGGCCAAACAAAAATAATTATAATAATTAAACTAATTGCCTTTAGCAAAACAAAAATAATTATAATAATTAAACTAATTGCATCATTCTTGTAAAAGCATGATGTATACCATAAAGCTGACCAAATAATGTTTAAAAGTCGATCTCCTTTTCCTTTCATCATCTTTTTATTCTTCTTGTAACTTGCTCTTGTAATTAAATCTTTATTCGAATACGTTTATATTAAGAGAAGCAATTTTATAAAATTAAACTTATAAATTTAATGCATTAATTCTACTTTATAATAAAATTATAATATATGACGTATCGCATCAAGCCGCATCAGTTTGTGAGATTATTTTTATGAAAATATCTTGTGGCTAAAACATTTCTCTTATACTAAGTGCATGTTTAGGATTGTAGTAGGTAATATAGTTTTTTAGGTTAAGGCTTATAGTTGTAAAGATTAAGTAATACATTTTATTATTAGAAAGTTATTTATTGTTTGGTAATGATACGCTTGAATCACTTTCGAACATGTTACATTTGTTTGAAAACAATATAAAAAAATATTCTTTTTGAGATAGAAATTACATAAAAGGTCATTTGAAAGTTGTACTGTCGTGCATCTGATAAGAAAGGGCAAAATTATAATTATTTGAAAGTTGTACGAGTATTTTTGTCAATTAACAACATTTAAAATTTTAACTACATTTTGAATTATCCGAAAAAATAAGTTTGATGGATGTTTTTCCTCAAACACACTTTTTAGATTATTTGAGATTAAAAATTTATTTAATATGTAACCTTAAAACAACCTAATTTTATCATTAAAGACATTTTAAAGTTGTATAAGCACTTGTTAAGATCCCTAAGGGTTTGTTTGGAGTTGCGTCATCTTAAAAAGTGTTTAAATAACATAAAAGCTCTTTAATAGAAAAATTAAGTTGTTTGGATATTAATGTAGTTTTTAATCTCAAATAAACTAAAACGTAAGTTTGAGGAAAAGTATCAAAATGAATTTTAAAAAGACTATCAAAGGGTGAAAATACTTATACAACTTTTAGATAATTACAACTTTTAAACTTTCAAGAATGTGGTTATAATCATTAAAAAATTAAATAATCTTCATTTTTACCTTAGAAAATACTTTTTAAAACTGTTTTCAAACAAATATAACTGTTTGAAAGTGCTTTAAACATATAGTTACAAACAGTAAATAACTTTTTAATAGTAGAACTTATTACTTAAGCTATAAGCTACTAGTAAGGGTGTAAAAAAAAAAACCGGACCGGATTGAACTGGAGGGTTTGGTCAGGTACCAATTTTGGTTCGGTCCAGTATCGATTTTTTTTTTCTTAAAACCACTCATGGTCCAGTTCCCCTTTTTCTTTTTCTAAAACCGGATTTAACTGAACCAGACCGGTTTATATATATATTATAATTTTTTGTATTGTATATAATATATAATTATATATAAAACAGTTTTGTATTATATGATAAATTACAAATGAATGTAATATTAAATTTTAAAATTTTATATCACTATAGTCTATAATACAATTATAATATATATTATAATATACTACAATATATTATCACTTTAGTATTATATACTATAATATACTATTATATATATTATATAATATAGTATATAGTATATTAAAACTGAAAAATTTACGGAACTGGATCAGAACCAGTAAAACCAAAAGTATTGCAAAATTGGTTATTGAAAATGCCAAACTGGTGCATACCAGTTTGATTCCAAATTTTGTCCAAAACCAGATCAAATCGAACCAGTTACACCCCTAACTATAAGTCCTAAAACTATAAGTTATATTTTTCACTAGAATCCCAAGAATGCACCAACTCAACCCAAACACGCCCTAAAGCTACTAAAACATTAACCAATGATTTAGATAGTTTATGTATCGTATAAATGCAAAATGGCCAAATACTAGTTAAGTGATCTCCATCAACTTATTTAAAGTATATGTAAAATACATATGTAATATGTGATATGGCTAGTCAGAAGTGGGACATTGGAAGAAGAGGACAAGACAGAAAAGAAAACTAAGGTGTCCGAGAAAAAGAGAGAACTGAAGGAAAAAATGAAACAGAAGAGGAAAGCAAACCAGACACGTAATGAAAAATTTGACATAGAGTTAAACTTCTGACCAACTACTCAGGGGACCTTAATAAAAGGGATCTAATCGGATGAAAGAAGGGACTTTGACTGGAATGAGGGATCATCTTCAATCTCAGAACGAGAGCTCTAGATATATTATTTTCTCCAGAAAATGGGTCTCCAACCTCTATTGTATAGAGAGAAACAAGAGATTATGAGAAACTGTAAAATACTTCTATTATAATGGGCTTGCCCTCCAAATGACCCGTGAACGTAGGCCCTATGTCGAACTACGTAAATCTATGCGACTTCATCTCTATTTATATTTCTAGTATTATTTTTCTATTTGCTGTTATGGATGTATGTGCGGGCACCGTATCGAAGTCCCAAACGGCTACCATGGGCTTCGGACTGCTTAATCGAGACCTAAACCACTATTGTGTTGTGCGATTTTTGACATTAAGAGTTAGAATTGCTCAAAAGCTTCGAAAACAGGTTTTCATTTTAGGACTTGAGTTGAAGGGGGAAACACAGGCCAAACCCAACATTAAAACCCTTGCTCAAAATACCAGGATGTGCTCATTGTTCTAGCGGAAAATCCCATTTGCTATGGTTGGTTTGCAATCATAAATTAATTTTGATCATTTGATTTTTTATTTTTATATTAGAATTTATACTGGAGAAAAGATAGATATATTAAATAGATTTCTTAATAATTATTAGATATTTAATACTATATGAGAGATCTATAAGAATATCAATAAATTCTATGAAACAGATTTTGAGTATCTTTCTTGCTCGACCTTCAAACTTGAATAAACACTTTAAGTTTTGAAAAAGACAAATGGTATGGATCCCAGTTGCACCCAAGAGAGGATGATTAGGTATTTTATCTGAACACAAAAGGAATTTAAAAGTTAACCAAAAATAAACAGAAATATTGTCAAGCAATCACAAACTAATAAACACCAGAACAAATAAAGCAAGAAAATAAGCAATTCCATATATTTGTTGACGAAGTGAAAACTTGTTTGAAGAACTTCTTTAAAATCTAAAACTACTCAAATGCTCAACCACTGCCTATAAATCCACTATAGAAGTAAATTATTAAAGCAATTTTAAGCACACACAAAACATTAATTTGTTGACTCTAAACCTAACTTGCAATCCCTAAATGACCGACTCGATTTCTATGTCAACAGCAACTACAAAACTTCGACATCTTTTGTAGTAGCACTCACAAATGAACCTTGTCAGGTTAATAAGTCGTCTCATCAAGAGGGTCATGTTTCGAGCAGTCTTGGCTTGATACATATCCTCCAGCTTCTTCTAGAAAACATATGCATCCGTCTCTTGAGCTACATGGTGGAAGACACTATGGTCGATCCGTTGTTTGATCTAGCCAATAATCTTCTTGTACATTTTTTGCCATGCTTGATCCGTAACTTCATTTGGCTTCGTCCCTTTATTTTCCAAGGACTCGGACATATCTTTATAGTTCAAGAGATCATTCATTCGAGGTTTCCAAAGATTGTAGTTTGAGGTAGTCATCTGTATCATGGCGTCAGATGTTGAATCCTCCATGGAAAGGCTTGGTTTGGTTTCACAAACTTTTCAAACAATTTCATCTCATCTCATTTTATCTCATCTCATCAACATCGAAACACCATTCAAACACAAATATTGTTCAATTTCAAATTTTCAAATTTTTAACTTTTTCATCTAATCATTACCTAATCATTACAAATTTTTTAAATTTTCAAACAAAACACAAAATACAAAAATAAAAAAAAAAATCAACTTTTCAAATCGCAAAAATAAAAATTATATTAAAAAATTATTTCTAACCATATTTTAATTTTATAATTTTTTTTATTTAACTTTTTATCTATTATTTTTCAAATTTTCATAAAACATCTTAATTCTAATTATTTTATTACTATTTATAGATTTTTCTTCTCATCTCTTCTGTGTAATCAAATGAGGTCTTAGATTGATTATAAGTTCAAAATGGAAGTAAGGGATCTTCAAGGCAGAATCGTGTAAAAAGGATTGCACAGTTGTGTTCGAAACGTGGGAAAACATTAAGATGGGGTTAACTGAAAAATTCCAAATTTTTCAGGGGCTCTTCCGAATTTATTTTTGAAATTTCAGGGACCGGTTTGCAAATTTGCAAACTCTCTCTGTCATATAATATTCCGTCTAAAAAGGAAATCTTCCATTTCTAATTCTCACGGCACGCGTAATGCATGCAGGAGTTTGGCACGTGCACGTCATGCACCTTCTGCCTCTGCCGTGCTTAGAGAGTGCACTAGTGCGTGTACTTCACACGCTGGAGTCACTGTGTGTGGAGCTTCGTTTAGTTACTAAATATCATATAATTTATCTCAACTCATTATTATAATTTTTTCAAATCTTAATATAAAATATAATAAACAATTCTACTTTTTTAAATCTTAAAATAATAATATTAAACATTTCAATTCAATTCATCAGTTTAATATCTAAATACAATCAGCATCTAGGCGCGTGGGGGCGCATGACCTTTGTGTGTCTTTGATCTAGCTGGTGCGCATGATGGCACGTGGGGAGAGTGAAGCCCACTTGTCTTCAACCTCCAGATGGCGTGTGTAGCCACGTGACGCGAGTAGGATTACTCTTGGTGCTTTAAGTGGCGCATGGGAGTGCTTTCAGCGTCGATTCAGCTTTTGATTTGCATCATTCTTCTTATCTCGATGAGAAAAGGACTTTGGTATGCTCAAATTGAAAAATTTGAGCGTATATGCTGAAATACTAAAAAAAAAAAAGCTCTGATACCGCTTATTGAAAATTTTGGTGGTCTAAAAGCTACACAAAACATGCACTCTTTCTTTCTCTCTCACTCTGCCTTAGCTCTTCTTCATCGAGCTCTTCTTGTGTTATGGCTCTCACCATTGCACTGCAAATGACCTCTTTTTATTGGTAAGGCTTTCGAAGACAAGCAACCAGAAATCTTGATAATGAGGGAGGTTCCACCAGCAAGTGTTGACCAGCAGCGAACATGGATGGACAATGGCATGCAGTAACTCTTGATCATGGACATGGGAGAACACTCTGGATGGGTATGGAAGAACGCCCAACAGCTACCGCGCAGCTTTAAAAATTGCAGCTCCAAGTTTACGTACTCTCGTGACAGGTAGGCCAGCTGGTTATTGATTTTTGTCACCGCCATTGTGCAAATACTTTGTTCCGAAACAATTTCATGTACGTTTCTCGATCGATCCCGCGTTCTATGAATGTCTAGTGAGGCTTGCTTAAACACGTGTCCCAAGCCGCCAGTTCCTCCGGCCAAGATCAGTTTAGCGACACACAATAATTTGACCTTTTTGTTCTCATTTGATACTAAACTACAACTTAATAAAACTACGTTTTATCACTAGAAGTTGCAATGACATTATTTATGGAGCACCACCCAATAAAGGAAAATACTACAAAACATTTTGAGGGGTTGCCCGCTCCCTAAAGAGATCGAAACTATCTATAGCTTCGGATCAGTTTGGATTTCCCACTCATTTCAATTTATTTTATTTAATTATCATAATTTTTTTAAATTTTAATATAAAATATAATAAATAATTTAATATTTATAAATTTTAAAATAATAATAATATTAAAAAATAATATTTTAATAATTTCTAAATTCTACACACTTCCTTTCACTCTTTTATGTACGTACCATGTTCATATATTTTTTTATGAAAATGTCTATTTACAACTGGCCAGGGGAACCGTGGGGGCACCACGTCCCACATGGCCGGTTGACTTTTCTTTACATTTTATCTGTTGCATTTAAAGCTTCTGATTGAATTAAAAACTTGTCTTCACATTGTTTTAGACGTTTTTCTCTCGTCTTTTCATCTCTTCGCTATTAAAACTATCTTTTTTTCTTGCATCATCTGTGTTTGCGTCTGCGTCTGGAATAGATCTCTGCAAGAATAGAGTCAAGTTGAAGTATAAAAAAAATATTATAATTTGAGAGAACTATAAAAATAATATCTGGACTGCAAATAATTTTTTCTTCCTCAAAGCCAACTTAACCAGCTTTTTCCTTCCCCTTCATATTCTTTTCCTAAACAACCAAAAGAGATATTTGGAAGTATAAACATTTTCTTTATTTTTTGTTCTGGTTTTTATTTTTGATGAAGGGATTTATGGAGATCAGGATATGTTATCTGAAATGGTGGTGAAATGGTGGGTGACCATGAGATTTGTGTGTGCAGCAATTTCTGAAGTTTGAGAGTGGGTATACTGTGTAGACGGTGTTTGACGGAAGATGCACCTTACTCTGATGAGGTGTTGCCCAGTGGAGAGCGACAATTTTTTTGTTTCGTAAACAGCAACAATCAGTTGTTCAGCTTGCAAATGATAGCATATTTTAGAGAGAGAGAGAGAGGGGTTGCAGTTGCAAACAACAACCACCGGTTCAAGCTACCCACGACAACCACTTTCAACAGCTTCGACTACCCACGACGACGACCACTGGTGCAAATTCGACTGCTCGCGATCAGCTACCCACGACAATGAATACCAGTGCAGACCCACGACGACGACGACATTCTTGATTTTTGATTTTCTTATTTTGTATTTCCCTTTGTTATTTTTGTCTCTTTTTTTTTTTCTTCTCTTATTTTTAAAATATTAACCGGTTCCTCAACGGTAACTCGCATCGGTTGTACGTAGAAAAACTGTTCTTTTATGTTTTTTGCGCTTTGCCTGATCTCTTCAATCTAGGTGTGCTCAGTTTGTTGCTTTCCGGTGACCGAACAACATGCGCGCGTTTCTGGGTCATTTTCCAATTGTTGGTCAATCCGTACAAAGAAGAATTGGCCCAAACGATCGATAAATATATATGAGATTCACGAGCGACAATGCCTTTGAGTGGGATCCACACGTCGCCCAGTTTCGTTAACTCCCGTTTGCACGTTGAGTTGAAATTCATTATAAATAATAATAAACTGTGATGGTGAAATCAATTTTATAAAATTTATTTAAAATAAATTTATATATATTTATAAAAAGTTAAAAAAATTATAAATCTTACATATAAAAAGATATTAAGTTGAAAAAAATTATAAATTTAAATGTAAAAATATTTTAAATTGAATGATATTTAATAATTTAAAAATTTAAAATTTAAATATAAATTTAATTTAAAATTAAATTAAACTGAGTTGACGTTACTATCTTCTAAGTTCCAAACGGGCTCTTAAATGATCACTAGAGGCCGCAACACCTTCACTGCACGTGTGGCCATCATGCAAGCTGAGTTTCGGCAACAAACACGTATGTAACATCTCGCTCTCCACAGGTAAGAAATATATCATTTTTTTTTTTTTAAATCACAAGAGCTAAAGTGTTATTACTTAACTTGACTTAATAATATATTTATATATATATTTTAAAGGAAGCGCTAACTATAAAAATTCATTATAATAAATAGAGTCATTTTGTGGTAAAATATTAAAATCATAAATGAGAGAATGTGCATAAGTATTTATTAAAATTTTTCAAAGTCTGTAACATAAAAAATTATAACTTAAAATCTTTTTATATGATCTAGGCCATTGTCACACCTCCTTGAACTAAGTCTCATCCTGCAATTCTATCTTCATAAATATTCTGACCTAAGGTGGTTTAGAAACATAAAAATAAACTAAAATGAATTGATGATCTAGTAAGAAACTCATCATAACTTAAACATACTTAACATAATTTTTTTTTCATAAAATATTTTATGTTAAGAACTTAAAATCATGATTTTTCATACTGATACTTATGTTATGTATGATTGATTTATCTGAATTAACTAAATGATCTGATTCATCTAACTAATCTGACTGGACAACAGACTTAACTTTTTTTGCGAGATTGTGTACCGGCCCCACGTCCTCTGGCCACAAGGAGAGTCATTGAGTAGTATTCTGGTATACTATGGTGGATTACGTTTGAGTCTATGACTTGCACATCCACCCTAAAACTGCATTGGTACCATTCATTTGTATGGTCATCTGATTAAACTGATTTGATTTTATCTTCCACTTGAACATAAGATAGTTTACATGTCTTATGCACGTAAGCTGCATGAGATGCATCATACATACATAACTATAATATGCGGAATGAAACATGATGAATGTCGTTCTTACAAATATCATGACATGCATGGTACATAAACATTAGCTTCCAAAAAATTGACTTTAATAATAATATATATATAACTAGCTAACGTGTATTAATCTTAATTTATTATCAAGCTACTTATCGAGATAACGTTGATCTAATATTTTTGGAACGTGACTGATTACAACTTTCCCAAATCCCCAAATCTCCACACAAAATAAAATAAACAATTCAACTTTTTCAAATTCCAAAACAACAATAATATTAAAAAATATATTCTAACAATATTTTATTCAACTTTTTAACTTTAATCTCAACTCAACTCATCTCATCTCATCTCATCTCATCTCATCTCTGAAAACAAACGAGCCCTAAATTAATAAACCCAAGAATATTTCAAATAATAAACCATACCGTCAAGACTAACAGGCATGGGTTATTTTAACTAACTATTTCAAGGAGGGGTAGAGAGAACTTAGGTAGAGAGAGTTAGGCCTCGTTTGAATATACAGTATATATAAAACGAAATGAGATATTTTGAATAGTAATAAAATTTTTGAGTTAAGATGAGATGAAATAGTTTGTAAAAAAAATATGTGTTTGGATAGTGAGATGAGATGAAATAGTTTTTAATTTTTAGGATTTGAAAAGGTGTGGATCCCATTGTTTTATAAAGTACCTGTTGTGCATTGTTCATGTAATGTTCACATCAGTTTTCATTGTTCATATACTGTTCATGTACTATTTATGTCAGTTTGAGCACTGTTCACTCACTATTTATGTCAATTTTCACAGTTTTATACTGTTTATTTATTGTTCATTTAAGTGGATGTTTCAAAACGTAAGAGATGAAATACTGTGTTTGGATAGCTAAAACTATTGTACGGTATAACTCCAGATGAGATGTTTTCAACTGTATTAGCTAACCAAACTGTGCCTAAAGAAAATATGTGAGGGAGGGAGCTTGATATCGCTAGTCCACATAGCTACCACGTGTGACACGTGGAGGTGAGGGGCTCCGGTGGTTCGTCTTTGTGTATCCATAACGTGGGAACCTTTCGATGGTGGTGCTGCAGTAGTGCACGGTGGAGGGTACGAAGCTAAGGTGTTGCGGCTTGATGCTTGCTAGGGTTACGATTTATGTCGGGGAAGAAGAAAAATCAAGGTGGGGGGAGAGACTCACAGGCAACGTGAGTAAGTGAGTTGCATCTTGATGCTTGATGCTTGCTGGTGGTTATGCTTTATGTCGTGGAGGAAGAAAAATCATGGTGGAGGGACTCAATGGCAACGTGAGAAAGTGAGTTGCAGCTTGGGGAATTAAGAGAGGGAAGGGAAGAGATATATAGAGAAATTGGGAGAGGGTGGAGTAGATTTCAATTTGGCCTCGGATAGTGCTCAACAGAGTTTGAAATAAAAAAATATATATACTTTAACAATTAAATAGTTCTTCATTTAATGTAGGATTAAGAGTGATTGAGATTATAGAGAGGACTTCAATTAATCATGATTACAATGAAAAAAATTCTAATGATCAATCTTAAATTTTAAAATGAGTTTAAGGTATCTAACAAATATCTGAGTTTTCATCTAGTTATTGATCTTAATTAAAACTCTTAATCAACCTTAATAATTTATCGTTCGTAAATTTATCTAATGTGATTCATTAAATATAATTTAAACTCAATAAAAATTATTAATATTTTACCTTTAAAATTATTGGACATCGTTACAATGAAAGGACTCTCTTTAAACTACGAGTCTACAACGCAAGACAACTTGTCACCATCTCTAACGGTGGCACCCATAGTTTGGCCATTTAAAACTTGCCCCATATGAGACGGCCCTCATTGAATCCTTTCAAGCGTTCGATGAATTAGAATGGAGTATATGCGAGGAAATTCAACCCTCATTAAATGCTTGGAAATAATAATAATAATTTGTGAGACTTTAAAAAAAAAATAAATAAATAAAAGGAGCGATTTTATTATTCTTCTTCTTCTTTCTTTCTTTAGTTTTTGTGAGAAAATAGGAAAACAACTCTGTATGAAACTTTCTTGCGGTAAAATTCTTCTCGTTGCTCTTATTTACTTTATTTGTATGTTTAGGATCGGTTTAAAAACACAATTATTTTCAGATATTTAAAATTTTTATATTATATTATATTATTATTATTATTTATAAATTATATATTATATATTATTATTATTATTATTCATAAATGATTTCACTATTATTTTTAAATCATCTGAGATATTCTTAATAATACTTAATCTCTTATTTTCTGCCATCTCATCGAATAAGATGTCTGGAAATGAGATAAGATGATCATTTTATAAATAGTAATAAAATTGCTTGTGATTCAAAATAAATAAATAAATAAAAATTACTTATGAATAGTAATGAGATAGTTTAAGTTAAATATTTATTGGATCTTGAAAATCAGATAGAAAAAGTTGAATAAAAAATATTATGAAGTTAAATATTATTAGAATATAACTTTTTAATATAATTTTTATTTTGTGATTTCAAAAAATTGAATTAATTTTTTTTTTGAAAATTTAAAAAAATTATAATAAATTTGAAAGTGTTTGTGTTTGATGGATGTTTAAAACGAAAAAAGAAAACTGGTCGTATTAAGCGTAACCCTACAAATGTAGAAATGTAAAAAAGTTGATATTAATTAGATGAGTAATGCTAGATATAATTATAAATTGAGAAAACGTTGCGTATTTTTTTTTAAAAAAAATAAGGTCTATTATTAAAAAATTAAATTTTTTATGTAGATCTCATTTTACTTAATTTTTTAAAAAGAGTACGTGACGCTTGCATATTCTATGACTGTAAATATCATTTCTTTAATTAGATTGACCAAATCCGAACAACTTAAAAAAAAAAACAAAATTCTCTCAGTTTCATTTAAAATACTAAACTTTTATTTTATATAAAATATGAAATATTTAAATAATTTTTATAATTGAAAAGCAGGTGGTTTTGCTTGGCTTTGAGACGTACTTGTTGGAGTTTAGAAAGCACGTGGAAATATTACAACGGCTGCTGATGAAAAGAGATGGCTGTGTAGCAAAAGCTGTAAAAAAAAAAAAAAAAACAAAAGAGTTTCGAATTAGAAACCGAAAGTCAAGATTGGGTGTCACTGGGTCAACACGCCCATTGCGTTTCAGATTTTGCCCTGTTCCCACACCATAACTCAAATACTTTTTGTTGAAAGCCATAAACCAATCGTTCATCATCATTGATCCCCATCCTGTTTACGGACAAAGATTCCCACGAATTATCAAAATCCGAAGAACCTGTTCCAAAGGAAAATAAACTACTTCTCAGATATACACTCGAGGAAGTTTTCTTCTATGGCCTAGTATTTGAAACCTCAGAAAGCCATGGACAAGTCGAAGAGTTTCATTCAGCATCTCATCAAGCCCTTCAAAATCAAATCAAGCAAAGGCAACATAGCAAAACCCAGTTCCTATTTTTGCATATGTTTCTGATTTGCTACGTTCCTGATCACGAAATGATCTATGTTCTTCTTCTGTTGTGATCTATTAGACAGAAAAAATGAAGAAGATTTGGAGAGGATTGCTCGACAGGAGCAGAAGCTATTTCCATATGAGACCTTAGTTGCAGCCACTAAAGATTTTCACCCAACTCACAAGCTCGGCCAAGGTGGATTTGGACCCGTTTACAAGGTAAGATTATGATCCATGTGTGATTTAAGCTTCCCGGAAAAGTTTGAAGTCTGTTTGGTTTATGAGAAAGTTTAAGGGCAAAGTCAGATTTACTGTACTTACAGGTTTTGTTTGGCGTCTTGTTCATTTTTTCCCTTTCTTTTAGTTGGGTACCACATAATCGAATTGGTGTTTCACTATTTCCTGAGCAACTAATTCCACGGTTGAGTGAGTTTCTATAAATAGTGGATTAGTAGTGGTGACTGAAAAAATTATATGGGAAATTTGAATAGAATATATAACCACTAGTATCATACATGTATATGAACATTTTAGAACCACATTCAGACGATAAAATGAACCACTAATATCATCTACAGGTATGAACATACTTTAACTTGTTAAAGCCACTAACCTCATTGCTGTATTTCTATAGTGTGCTAAGTTGTTAAATGTTCAATCCTATTTTTTTTTCTTTTTCGAGTTTCCATTCCAAGAGATAATAATTTACCAAGCTTTACCATGTTTTTTGCTAGACCATTGTTCCAAAGGGAGAAAGTTTCTTTAGTATCTTGGTAACCTAAAAGAGTAATTGAAAATTCTTCCAAGTAATGGGGTGTTTTTCGAATAGGGGAAGTTGAATGATGGAAGGGAGATTGCCGTGAAGAAGCTCTCACACAGCTCAAACCAAGGGATGAAAGAATTTATGAATGAAGCTAAGTTGTTGGCACGTGTTCAACATCGGAATGTTGTGAATTTGTTGGGGTATTGCGTTCATGGGGAGGAGAAGCTACTCGTTTATGAGTATGTCTCTAATGAGAGCCTCGACAAATTTATATTCAGTAAGTTCTCTGTTACTCTGAGCTGCTTTCCTGTCTTGGATTTCTTTTTCGTCTTCTTCTTCTTTCTTTTTTACTCACTAAGGAGATTTCTATCTAGTAACAGAGTGAAACACAATGAAAAATGTCGTATGTTTAGGTTCTAAGTTCATTGCTGGTAATACAGCTGCATAGTAATAGTAATTTATTGTTCTGCCAATTATATTGCTCGATACTTTTCTGGTCTTTGATCCAAGATAAAATCTTTATGAAGTATTGTACCTTTTTTCCCCACATACAAAATTTATGCTGCAAATTTGCTTCTATGTGTAATGCTTTACTCTCTATAGCCTGCGATATGTTAGTCTAAATAACAGGAACTGAATCTGAGGATGAACAGTTTTTTATGTAGGTCATGGAAGTATTTGCTTAATATTTTGGGTAGATTCCTTGTAAAACTTGTCCATATTACTTGAACAAATTTAGAAATAAAGTGACGAATCATGTTTAACTTAACTCACCATTTAAGTATGTAACAACCTAGAGAAAATGCCAGTCATATCTGCACTATAACTCCAAAAAGACTAGTCAATTTGAAGTTCCCTTAAAATCACATATAAAGCTCAGTCTCACCCATTAATTAGCCAAATATGAGACAGCATCTAGGACTACCTTTATAACTTAACCACACCCTCTGTGAGTTAGCCCTTTTTTCCAATGCAGAACGGGGGTGTTACAAACTCCCCCTATAAATTCCTAATGTCCTCATCAAGGTCATGATACACAGTGCTCTAGTATTATTACATGGTTGGCCTTATAGGGTGGCTACATACCATATTTAATGACTTGGGGAAAACGCTAATCTTATCTGCACTATAACTCCTGAAAGTCTAGTCAATTTGAAGCTTCCCTATGATTGTTTATAAAGCCAGTTCACCTACAATGAGAGACTTAGCACTCATGACTACCTTTTGAATTTACCCACTATATATGATTTGAATATAGGACGGGTGTTACAAAGTATCATGTCAACGTAATCTTGTCAGGTATACTAAACAGAATAATCCAACTTTTCTTGCACAGTATGCCAATTTTAGAGCAAAAAGCTCCAGAAATTTCTTGGCACAACTAAGTAAAAAGAAAAACACATTTGATGACGACTGGAGGCATAACTTATCTGTTCAAAATTATCCAAGCTATGTTGTATCAGCTACTGGAAGCAACATACAGAACAATAATAATCATCCAAGATGTTCAACCTTATTAGAAAAGCCACTATCAATTTTTAATCCGTAAGAAAAAGGATATCAATGTCTTTAATTAAATGGAAATGCAGAAAAATGATAGCAGCCTCTAATTAAATGGAAAGCTACAGGCAAGCATGAGGCTAAATAGCTTCAAAATGCTTTTCTTTTTCTGATATAGCTTTATAAAGGCATGTTCTAAGTTGGACAAGAGCATACTACTAAGAAGGGGATTTCCAGTGCCAATTGGGCAATAAGTAGTGTTTGATGTAAGAAACGAAAGACAGCTGTTCATAATGAGACATGCTCAAAACGTTGAAGATCCTGTAATGTAGAACAGAAATATGTTGTAGTATAGCCTTTTTTCTTGGGTTGGTAATGCTGTGATATCATCTCTTACAAAAGTGTTACATTTAACTGGTTTATGCGTCAATGTTTTTCAAAGAAATATCCATGCTTTCTTTAAAACCATTTATTACTTAAAAACCCTATTAGCTTAGTCATTTTTAGCTTATTCATTTGTGATTTAAATACTTTAACAGGTTTATGCATCAACCGTTAGGGAACAAAAAAGCTTGTACTTTCTTTAAAAGAAGTAACTATATCTTCAAAATTATGTTTGAATGGCAGTAATTTGACAATACTTCCGTTCGTGAAATATGTAAACATATGATGTGGGTGTCTCTGATTTTCTTGATAGAAAATATATATCTTCCTGAAACAATGGTTGTGTTCATGAAGCGTAAGTCCTAAAGAGTGTGGCTCCCCTCTTTTTATGGGGTTTTAATATTTTGAGATGATGGCCAGTCAATATTCTTATCTTGGTTTCAAGAAGAGTTTGTCCTAAAAAATTATATATTTGCACTTCTTTCATGCCTTGAATATGATTTTTTCATCTTGCTCTAAATCTTCTGAAGGAGACGGCTCTTGCGACTTTGACTTCTATAATTTGAATTGTTCTGTTCTAAGCCACCAAATCTTTTTGAATTGTACAGTTCTCTCTTGACCGATCTTGTTGCAAAAAGGCGGTGGCTTAGAAGAGAGACCCCACCATTTTTAAATCCATAGCGTTCAAATCACTTAGTTGATTAAACAATAAAAATTTTGGTACGATGGTGATCGTTCTTTAGTTTATTTTTTCTATGCTTGAATAACGGGCCAAAGTGCTTTGTACTCATATTGATGGTGATTATTATGTTTAAATACAGAATCCAACAGAAGAGAGGAACTTGATTGGAAGCGGAGGTTCGACATAATTGCAGGCATTGCACGGGGCTTGCTTTACCTTCATGAAGACTCGCATAATTGCATCATCCACCGAGACATCAAGGCCAGCAACGTTTTACTTGATGATAAGTGGGTTCCTAAGATTGCTGATTTTGGCATGGCCCGCCTCTTCCCAGAAGATGAAACGCATGTCAACACCCGTGTGGCCGGCACCAAGTATGTTATTATGCAACTTAGCATATATTATTATGAAAACTGCTACTGATACAAAAAAAATTATATAAAGTAAACTCACACAAACTGATGTGATCTCATAGAATTTGTTAGATCTATTTTATAATAAAAATAATTTTATAATTTGATGTGCCACATTAAGTCACGTCAGTTTGTAAATTTATTTTTATATAATGACTTTATAGCTAAAGTATTTTCCTATTATTATTTGAAAAATACTTTGTGAATCTACAAAAAATAATACGTCAGTTTATAAATTTATTTAAATGATTCATTCGTGAATCTAACACTTTCTCTTGTTATTTCTAGAGAAGTAGTATGAAACTTCAAGTTTTTTATTTTATTTTACTATTTTATAATTTTATCTCTTTACTTCCAATTCTTGAAAATAGCGGATATATGGCTCCAGAGTATGTCATGCATGGAAATCTGTCGGTAAAGGCTGATGTATTCAGTTTCGGGGTTCTGGTTTTAGAGCTAATCAGCGGGCAGAGGAACTCCTCGCTCAGCTTTAATGTGGATGCACAGAATCTACTTGACTGGGTAAGTAAGATTCAAGTATGGAAAATACTATTCCTACATAAACTTTCTACCGAAAATTTTTACCGAATTGAATTTTATTTTTTTAATTTTTTTTACTTAATAATTAAGAAAGTAGTTTTAAATGAATTTATGATTTTTTTATATTTTTTAAAAATATTTAAAGTGTTTAAAAAAATAATTAAAAAAAAGTAAAAAAAAAAAAAAAAAAGTTTTGCCTTTCTGTCCACATCCTGGCGGGCGACCTTTTTATATTGCCGTCCTGTCCACGTCATGCGTTTCGACTTATAGGCTGTCTTTCGTACTTTTCTTCGAGGAAAATATTAAACTTTTCCTGCGGAGGAATCTTCCGGAGAAATCTCGTTGGGGAACTTTGATTTCTCATTCTAGTTACGCAAGTTCTGAGAAAAATCATTCAAAATTTAATTTACGGAACATTTTCTTTGAAGCTTATCCAAATAATAATAATAATAATAATAACTTTTTTTAATTATTTAATTTCTGAGATCCATCGCTGTTTGTTAACTGTTATTGCTGCAGGCATACAAGCTTTTTAAGAAAGGTAGGAGCTTGGAGCTCATGGACCCCACGTTAGCATCATCTGCAGCCACAGAGCAAGTAGCAATGTGCATTCAACTAGGGCTGCTATGCACACAAGGCGATCCGCAACTACGACCCACCATGCGTCGTGTGGTGGTGATGCTATCAAAGAAACATGTCAATATGGAAGAACCCTCGAGACCAGGAGTGCCGGGATCTCGGTACCGAAGATCCCGGAGGCCTCCTGGAATGTCTTCCTCCGTAGGAACTTCCGGGGAATCAGATACACATACTTCTGACTCCACCACTAATACCAACAGCGCAACGGCAACCAGTTCGGCTACCCCTAGATTTGACCCTCATGGGAAACGTCCGATGCTAAGTTAGTCCAAAAGGAATAGGAGATTTTGTTAATTCTTTGTGCATTATATATGTTTATATCTGGTCTGTTTATATTTATATCTTATCTTATAGTGGGAATTTTGTTTTGTTTTTTTTTTTATTACAGAAGAATGGAAACAAGCTTGGCGTGAGCTTCTGCCATGTTTCCTTCATTTGTACTTGTGGTTATATTATATATGAAAGTTGGTGAGAAATGAGATGATTCTTTCCATTGCTCCTCCACTTGCCACTAACCCCAAGCTAGTCATCCTAAGGGCACTAGCCAAGACTGTATTGTTGCTAAACACAGATCACCTATTGGACACGCTTCCACGCGCTTCTCTTTGACTTATCAACTTGAGTCTCCATACGCATAGACCAATCATCATAGCGATCATATTTCATTATCAAGTGATAATCTGTCCAAGTTTAACATGGTAGATCGAGAGATGTTCAAAACTGTGTGAAAAGAATTCCGATACGGGCTAACAGAGATTGGGAATAAAAGACTACAAAAGACTATAAAGGATTAAAGTTCTGTTTGAACATCTCTACACCATTGTTCCAAAAGTTGTCAACTCCAACCTCTTTGCTCGCTCTCTCTCGCTCCTCTCTCTTTTCTTTCTAGAGTAGCCCCTTAAAATAGCCAGACCAGAATGGGGGATTAGAGATTTGGCTCCTCCCTCCCTCATCCCTCATCTCTCCTCCCTCTTATCTTTGGTTTTTTCTTTTCTTTTTCTGGTTATGTGTGTTTTTTCTTTTAAAGTAAAGCGAAATGCTGATCTGTTGTTCTCCAGATCCCAGTGACCATCACGTGTCCTATCGCAAGATTTTCAAGGCGCTGATCCTTCATACAGGCGAGAAATCTCGTCAAATGGAGTGGCATCTGAGCCACACGCGCGGTCCAAAGTGTGCACGTGACATCCACGCGCTACCGCAAGGAGAGCTCTACCGCTGCCACGCGTGGCATTTCTGGGACCAGGGCCATCTGTCTCTTCAGACTCGACTATCCACTGTACTTCTAGGGAGGCGCGTGCCACCATAATCCATGTGCTTGCTTTTTTTTATTTCCTCTAAGGTTGAAAATGCGGATCTACAGCTTTCCAAGCTGTGTTTCGCTATTTTCCCAGTTAACATTTATGTTTTTTGTTATTTCCTTTGTTTTAAGTTAATAATAAAAAATAAATAGTCTCTTAGACATTTTGTCCATAGAGTGAAAGTACTATGCTCCTCTAGAGGGTGGGGTTTGAAATCTCTACTTTAAGCAGAGTGTGGTCTCTTAGAGATTTTGTTTGTAGAGTTTATAGAAGTTAAGATCATACCAGCCAAAAAAGAATTTGTGTACTGGTGGAGCCTAACCGTGTGTAGTTTGGCTTGTAATTTGAATTTTTTTCCTATATGTATCAGTAACAGCTGTAACTTCGCTTTCATAAATGAATGCGGTCTATTTCCCATAAAAAAAAAAAAATAAATAAAAAAACAGTTGAAACGTTGAGCTTTGCCTCCAATTTGTTCTTGGCAAAACAAAAACAATTACAAAATTAATTAGGGTTGTTAATTAGTTCGTATTGTACTGAGTCATATGAGTTCGGGTCATTTTTGAGTCGGCACGAACCTCATTGAATGACTACTGCACCGTTGGCCACCCCTGCCATTACTGAGGACAAGATGGTTGGGACATGCCCATCCCCTTTTAAGTCCCAAACTATTGAACTGACAATAGTCACATTGACTCGGTGAGCCTCCTTTGTAGTGACGTTGGGCCTAGGCATAGGCCCATTTCTACCATAACCCGTTACTCACTTTATGAGCTGGATCCCCTTTTCCCATCACTGTTAATATTTTTTGGATAAGAAGCAGTGTTTGCATGGGAGCTATGTAGGGGTATTTTTCTGGCTCATTGAAATTAAGGCTCCGCTTGGATATAAGAAATGTTTTATCTTATCTTATTTCATTATTATAATTTTTTTAAATTTCTACACAAAATATAATAAACAATCAATTTTTTCAAATCTCAAAACAATAATAATATTAAAAAATAATATTTTAACAGTATTTTATTCAACTTTCATCTCAACTCACTATCCAAACCGTACCTAAAGTCTTCCAACTTAACTTTTATTGAGTCTTTCTGTATAAATCTTACTGTCCAATAAAGTAAAATCGATCTGATAAGATAAGGCTTGGCAATGGCTTCAAGTTTAATCCTATGTCTTAGAGCATCTTCAATGGATGATGTAAAACCTAATTATTTGTAAAATATATAGAAATTAGTTCATAAAGGTCATCCAACGGATGTTGTATTTTATCTATATATTTTCAGTCTGCTACAGTGATACCGCTACATTTGGAGTGCATTGTGCACGTGTAAATAATTTTAATTGGTTTCGCTCTCTTCTAGGTACTTTTTTCCCCACTGCGGAGGTTTAGCTTATTTCATTTCCACCCCTCTAGTTTATTTGGTGCTATCTTCCTTTGACTTATTTGTTGCTCGTCGACTCCATCACCCATCGGTTTGCATTATTGTGCTTCAATTTTGCTCTCTCCGGTTTAAGCATTCTGTTGTCCGGCTGTGATAAACATTATGAAAACTTCTCATTGCTTCTCCTTTTTCGAATGGGTTTTGTGTATGCTTCAAGCACTTTTATCTCAATCTCTATTCTCTAGCTCTTTAGCTATGTAAAGCTTTTTAGTTGACCAAATCTAAGATTTTCGAGCATCTTGATATGTTTTTGGAGAGATTTCTTGTGCAAATTTGGGGATGGTTGCATATTTAGAGATTTTTGTTTTATCTTCCTTGGTTCAGCAGCTTCTACCTCTTCAAACTCGCATCACTTGTTGGGTTTGATTGCATATATGTATTTATTGGATTTAAGTCTGTTTACAGTCTTGAGATGCAATGTCTCTATTAAAAAAAATCCACTAATTGCATATATGATTTCAAAAGCTGATTTGAGTCCGTTGTTTAGGATTATTCATCTGGGTTCTGGCCCGGGAACTTGGGTTTCAAACCCAAGCCGAAACTCGAATAGGGTTTCGGCTCGGGTTTTTAAAACCCAGATTCTGGGATGAAACCGGGGTTTTTTTTTTTTTTTTTCAATTTGAATGAGTAACAACACCCCGCCTAATTAACCATTAGGATTAACCTTTAAACACTCTAAATTAAGCTTATGATTTTGGGCTTTAAATATTTTTTTATTATTTTGTTTGATGTTGACAGTGAGATTAGTTTAGACCTTGGCACTTAGTATCATTAAGCAAAGGGTTAAAGAAGCAAGCCCATTAGTAATTCTAGTAAGGCCTTTAGGACCTTAGAATATTTGTGGGCCAAGCCTTAGAAGCCTTAAACCAAGCCGCTTAGGAATTCAAGGCTTAGTAGATAGTCTTGGCCCAAGTATAAGGAAGGCTTAAGGCATTTGGGCCAAACTTGGTGTAGAATTGACCCATGATCCAATTAGGTCAAGACAAGCCCTTTCAAGTCCCACTTTTGTGGACTTGAGGCCTCTTTTTAATTTTCAAAATCTGGAAAACAAGGTCCCCTCTCACTCAAGCCCATAAGCCCTTGACCCACACTCATGACCCTTTTAAGCCCATCAAGGCCCAAAAGTCTTGTCTTCCATTTTTACACTTCCAATTGAAAGTCCAATGCAACATACCATGGGTTTCCTTAAGCCCATGTCATACCCTAAGTACCCAAATTAAGTTTTAAAATTGATTAAGACCATTAATCAACTTACCCAATATTATTAGTGATCTTTAAACCATGCTTTCAAACTTAATTTCGTTCTTAATCTTTCCTTAACCTTTTGATCTACAATTTTTTATTATTATTCAATTACATCACTTTTAGACCATATTAAAACTCTAGATAAATGCTCATACATGTCATTAGAGGAAATGATATATCAAACCCCAAAACTACACCGATGGGCACATATGTATGTCCTTTGAGTGTATGGACTGTTTTGCCCTTAAGTCTAATATTTTTGTGCCTTTTTCTCAGGGGTAATATGGTCCTTAGACACCTCTTATAGCCCCTTTAAACCCAGAACAAGCTTTGGATGAACTTGGTTTCAAAAACCAAGTCCTTCACCAAAATCGAATTGCACCACTAGTTGAATGGGAATCGGTTGGGTTGAGTTTCAACCACCCACCTGCCCTGGCTGAGCCACCACCCCACGCCACCTCCAGCACCACCCAATCCCCAAGAGGCCCCATGACCATCATGAGCATTTGACCAAGCTTCACCACCCATAGAAAGCACCAAAAACTGAAAGGCATCCAAGAACCCTTCACTCGGCAACCACCTCCCTTGCATTACCTTTTTGAGCTGCACCTCCATGATTCACTTGGCAGCCAACTGTAACACCCTGCCTAAAGAGCTCCTTAGGTCTTGATCTTAGTAGCCTTAATCCTAGTTAATTAGAAGTTGAGCTATTTGAGAATAAGAACAAGTTGGATATTTGAGTTGGTAAGAGGACCATATATTTTGGGTTTAGAAGAATTATTAGAAGATTCTAGTGCAATATTGATTTTGAGGAAAAAGGAAATTTTGGAGTTTGATTGGTTAGTAATATTATTTTGAAGAATTTTTAGTGCTTTATTAATTTTGAGGAAAAGTGCCAAGAGGCCAATGTTACAATGACAAGTGACATATTAGAGATTTTTCCATCTTAATGGGCTAAGTAATTTGGGTTAAATATTTGATGAATTTGGAGAAGGCCCATAGAGTGGTTTATTAAGAGCCCAAACTTTTTGGGTATAAAGGATTATGAGAGACAATAAGACTTTAGGGCCCTAATGCACTAAGGAAGTGATGGGCTAAGGTTAAGATGTTAAAAAGCTTTTGGCCCAACTTGGGAGATATAAAGTTTTAAGTCTATCTTGGAAGACACTAGAAAATAGGCCCAATGAAAAGGACATAAGGCCATTAGATCTAACTTAGTAAAAGTGAATGTATTAGTCCCAACTTATTAAGCTTGAAGGATTAGAAAAGCAAGTCAATAGTGATTCTATTAAGACCTTTAGAACCTTAGGACATTTATAGGCCAATTCTTAGAAGCTCTAAAACAAGCCTCATAGGAGTGCAAGACTTGGTATGATAGCCTTGGCCCAAGCCCAAGTATCAGGAAGGCATAAGGCCATTTGGGCCAAGCATGGTATAGGTTTGACCCATGACCCAATTATGTCAAGGTAAGCCTTTCAAGCCTCATCTTAGTGGATCTTAAGGTCTCTTTTAATCTTACAAAATCTAAAAACAAGGCCCCATCCACTCAAACCCAAAAGACATTGGACCATTGACCCTCACTCATGGCCCTTTTAAGCCCACAAGGCCCAAAGCCTTGTTTTGTTCTATTTCACTTTTCAAATTGAAAGCCCAATACACCATACCATGGGTTTCCTCAAGCATGTCATACCCTAAGTACTCATATTAAGTTTTGAAATTGGGTTAAGACCATTAATCAACTTACCCAAGATTAGTAATCTTTAAACCATGTTTTGAAATTTTCTTATTTTATTACTTAATTACATCACTCTTAGATCATACTAAAACCCTAGATAAACCTCCACACTTGTCATTAGAGGAAATGGCATATCAAACTCCAAAACTGCACCAATTGGCACACATGTGTGTCCTTAGAGTACATGGACTGTTTTGCCCTTAAGCACAATCTTTTCGTGCCTTTTTCTCAAGGAAACTATGGTACTTCAACATCTCATGAGACCCATTTGAACCCAGACCAAGCTTTGGACAAGTTTGGTTTCAAGAACCAAAACACCAAACCAATTGCACCTAGGAAGCTAGTTGGTTGCAAACTGATTTGGTTGAGATTCAACAACCCATTTGCCCTTGGCTGAGCCACCACCCCACGCCACCTTCTTAATCACCCAATCCTCAAGAGGTCCTCATGGTCATCATGAGCTTTGGACTCATTCTTTTCAGCCAAAGAAAGCACAAAACCGAAATCTGCCTAAGGAAACCACTATTGAACCTGTTCGCTTGTATATGATGGTTTTGTGTTTTTCTTACTTTTCTTTTGTACCACGACCTGACCAGCCCCCATAGGAGAAATATAGAAACTGTAGAAGTGAAATCATGGTGGTTTATGCATTGTTTTGGTCTGCCCAAGATGACACAAGCTGATGGACTAAAATCTGGAAAACAAATCAGCCCTTACACCACCTCCCATCTCAACCAATTCCCTTGGACCAATGCCAACACCCTTACCTTCTTGGCCATCTATAAAATGCCCATTCACCCCCTTATTCTTCCACACCTCCTCTTCAGCTTCCCCTTGAGCATAGAGAGCAATCTTCCCCCTTAGTCTTGAGAGAAACTAAAAAGTGAGTGAGTTTGAGTGTTCTTGGAAGTTCTTGAGAGTTCTTGTGCTAGAAGCTTGAGTGAGCTACGAAATTTGTAAGTTTGCTTTCGCTTGATCTTAATTTACATGTAAAGCCTTGTTTTCAAGTGTTGGAGTGAATTTTGGTTGAGTTTAGAACAAGGTTACCATGCTTAATTCAAAATCGGGTTCATTAGGGATGATTTAAGTATTTAAATTGTTTTAAGTGGAAACTTAGTTATGGTATGTCTTAAGTATGTTTTGATATGAATATTAATGTTTTAGAATGATCATGGAAGGTTTGATTTTGAGATTAGAAGCATGCCATGATAGGTTTTAATTCTACCTTGTGTTGAGCATCAAGCATGCACAATTTTGATTAAATCATGCTTATTTTATGAAGTTTTTATTTATTTCACCTAGGCTTGATCAATGAGCATTTAGAAGATCTTGTGATTGGGATAAGAATGAAAATGTATGTTTTGGGTGAATTTGGAAAGAATGCCTTTGTGATTTACACTAGGAACATAAAGCTTGATTAATGAAAGGATTAATGAAGATTAAGGTTTTTAGCCATGATTAAGTGTTGGGATGAACTTTATTACCCAAGAGTTGGAATTTATCATATCATTAAGGACTATAGTGATTGTTTGTGACTAAAGAGAATTTCATATGCATGCATTCATAGGGATCAATAGTTGAAATCACACTTAGGCATCAACTAAAGTTCATGTCACGGTTGAGAGTTTGAGCTAGTTTCAATTTGAATTTTACAATTCTAAGAGTATGAATGGTTTTAGAATATGAAAAATATGAGGTCCATGAAGGTTGGCTAAATTTGAGGTTTGTTTGTAAATAGTAAAAAATTAAGGCCTTAGTGGTAATTTTTGAGAGTTTTGGGGTATTTTTGTAAATACTCATTTTTGAAACCTTTTGATTATGAACATATTCTATCCTAACTTAGTACGAATTTGATTTCAGCCACTATGATATTTCCAAACTCGGGAAGTTTGTAATTTAGCTTATAACTTACTCTTAGATAATTTATTTATGATTATTGTGTAAACGTCACATTAATATTAAATGTCATTTTGAGCATGAAATATCATATGATACATCACTAAACATTTGATTACTTGTTTACATGACATGTGAGATTTTCACCATTTTTAGCATATTGCATATAAATGTCATTTTCACATGAAAAATTGCTACATATGCACATGTCATGAAATACATTTTTCAAGCATAGCATGAAAATGAATTTTGTCACGATCCTAAAGGTTAGGATTGAAAATTATCCTAGTAGAACTTCTATTTCCACTCTGGAGTGTTTAAGAATGGAGTGGTAATAATCCCTGGATTGACGAAGAAGAGTCAACGGGCTTCAAATGGGTTCTTTTTAAAGAACGTCGAAGCGAAGTCAAATGTTATGACACCTAATGTTGTTGGGTGTATATGTTATGATGTTATGATGATGTTATGTTATATTACCAATGCATTGAGAATTATGTCTGCAGACAAAGACGTAGTGTCAACATGAGTTGTGCTACAATCACTAGCAGGTGCTCATGATGCATATGGGGAACCGTATTGCTACCATTAGTATGTTAATGATGGCTTTAATAACGATGAAATGTTATGATTTTTGAAAACAATGAGGTATGAAATGTTCTCTTTCGAAATGTCATTTTTTTTTAAATAAGAAAGTGAAAATGTTCTCTGAAAGAGAAAGTGCATCAAAGTTTGTCTGAAAATGTTGAGACAAATACAATTTTTTTTTTCTGCATATCATTGCATGCATATGATGTTCATCATTAATCATGCATATCTTATCTTTGTGTAAGTTGATTATTTAACTTACTGAGATTTCAAGTAAATTTACCTCTTGTGGACCTACTATAATTCCATTCGGAATGATAGATGTTGTGTCAGGACCGGTAGAGGATGAACATGATGGATCGCTAGATATAGATGGTTGAAGAGGAGTTGGACCTTGTGCGAAAACTAAATATAATTTTGATGCTCATAAGCATTGACTCTTCATACTTAAGAGTGTATGAAATGGTTGATCTAACCATAGAACTTGGATTAAGTATTTTGTATTAGGGAAATGCTATATTTAAGTTTGAACTTATGATGGTTATTACTATTGGGATGTTTTAGTTCATTCTGGCATGAGTTATAACTAATCACCCTTATTCCGCTGCGATTATTGCATACTACTAGTTGCATACTAGAATGCATTGCATATTAACTGTTATGAACAGGGGTTTGTAACTTTGTGTTGCATGTCCCAACGCTCCAAGTCTCCGTTACATCCCAAGCGAGGGTTTGAGGGCATCACACCAACCATCCATCTTCTACCACCTGAAAAAGGCTTCAAGAAATGACCTTACCTTTGCACAATTCAGCCTTGAAGAAGAGTCAAGGAGAGGAGTCAAAGTGATGATCAAATCTGTCCAAGGAAACCACTTGAGCCCGTCAGCCCCCTTGGGTGGTTTTGATGGGTTTTTCTCATATCTCCTCTATACCACGACTTGACCACCATCCACAGAAGTAATGTAGCAACTGTAGGGAAGAAATCATTGTGGTTTCAAGCCACCATTCCCCTTGTACAAGGTGACACAAGCTGATGAAGGCAAATCTGGAAATTTTAGCTCTTCACCACCGCCCACCTCAACCAATTACCATGGACCAAGGTCAACGCCTCCACTCTCTTGGCCACCTATAAAAGGCCCCTTCACATCCTCATTTCCTCCTCATCTCATCTCCAGCTCCCCCTTGAGCATAGAGAGCTATCTTCCCCCTTAGTTTTGAGAGAAACTGAAAGTGAGTGAGTTTGAGTGTTCTTGGAAGTTCTTAAGAGTTCTTGTGCTAGGAGCTTGAATGGACTATGAAGTTTGTAAGTTTTCTTGCCCTTGATCTTAGTTTGTATGTCAAGCCTTGTTTCCAAGTGTTGGAGTGAATTTTGGTTGAGTTTAGAAAAGGTTACCATGCTTAATGCAAAATGGGGTTCATTAAGGATGTTTTAAGTGGGAATTTAGCTATGGCATGTCTTAAGCATGTTTTGATATGATTTATTAATGTCTTAAAATGTGAATGGAAGGTTTTATTCTTGATTAGAAGCATTCCATGACAGGTTTTGATTCTATCTTGTTTTGATAATCAAAATATGCATGGATTTTTAAGTAAATTGTGATTAAGGCTTGAAACTTGATTTGTTCCACCTAGGCTTGATGATTAAGCATATAGGAACCTTCTGATTAGGATAAAGAACAATATTTGCATGTTTTGGATGAGTTTTGAAAGCATACCTTGATGATTTGCACTAAGAACATTAACCTTGATTAATGGAAGATTAATGAAGATTAAGGTTGTTAGCCATGATTAAGTGTTGAGATGAACTTGATTATCCAAGAATTAACATTTATCATATTATTAAGGACTATAGTGATTGTTTGTGATTAAAGAAAGTTCTTTAAGCATGCATTCATAGGGATCAATAGTTGAAAATATTTAAAGACATCAAGTAGAGTGCATGCCACGGGTTGGGAGTATTTGAGCTAGTTCCACTTTTAATTTTACAATTCTAAGAGTTTAGATGGTTTTAGAATATAAAAAATATGAGGTCCATGAAGTTTGGTTGAATTAGAAGTTTGTTTACAAATAGTGAAAACTTAGGCCCTCAATGGCAATTTTGGAATGTTTAAGGGTATTTTTTTAAATACCCATTTTGAAGCCCTTGTTTATGAACCTCATCCATAGTAGTATTAATCCTAACTTAGGCCCCGTTTGCTCTTAGGGATGAAACTAAAAACTCTGAAAACTTTTCTAAGTTTTGTACGGTTAGAGTATCTCTGAAAACAAACACTCATTTTTAATCTCATCTCATCTCATCTCATTTCATCTCTTATTAATTCATTACTGTTTATAAAATGTACTATACCGAGAAAAAGTTGGTCTGCCCAGTTGAAGTTCTGTACGGTTAGGAAAAAAAGTGAATCTGACATTTGGTACTTGTTGTTATTGTATTGTACGAGTCAAGTCATTTGTTGTTACTGTTCATACACGAGTTTGAACCATTTTACCTATATTTTATCATAAAAAATTAATATAATTAGAAGTGGATTCCATCGGTATTAAAAAAAATTATTTATCATTCTTATAATATATTCATTTTTATTTTTTTCTCTTTTTTCTTAACGAGTATCTGGTATAGTAATAATGAATAGCCAAAATCATTACAAAATATTAAGAATGACTTTATAAAAATTTGATAAAATGAATATATTTTAGGAATAATATTTGGGTAATATTTTTTAAATAATGTTGTGTTTTTTTTTTTTATAAATATTTGTAATGACTCAGCAAAATATTTGATAAAAAGAAAAAATAATTACACATAATTGGTTAATAAAGGATGCAGCAAAAAAAAAGAAGAGCAAAATGCAACACAGCCCAAGAAAACGACAAAATATTAGGAAAAAATAGTTGTACTGTTCATGCACGGGCTTCATCCCGTTTCAGCGTATATGTAATATAATATTGTTGATATAATCGGTTGTGGGTCCCACAACCATAAATATTTCACATAAAAGTCAAACTAATCTCATCTCATCTCTATAAACACACATATCTCATCTTATATCATCTATACTCAATATATCTCAATACTATTTACACATATCTCAAAAAATCTTATCTCATCTCATCTCTAAAAACAAACGAGGCCTTAGTATGAATTTGATTTCAACCACTACAACCTTTTTCGAAAACTCAGGAAGTTTGTAAGTTGGTCTCTAACTTACACTTTGATAGATTATTTATGTTTTATTGATAAATGCTTTATTCATGTTTCAATTATCATTTTGAGCATAAAATACCTTGTTATATGAAACATTGGGTACATACTTACATGATGTGTGATATTTTGACCGTTTTAGCAGATTGCATCCATAAATGTCATTTTCACATGAAAAGCTTGTTACATATACACGTCATGAAACACATTTTTCCATATAGCATGAAAATATTTTTGTCATGACCCCAAAGGCTAGGATATGGAATTATCCTAGTGGAACTCCTATATCTATTTTGGAGTGTTTAAGAATGGAGTGATAACCACTGGGTTGACGAAGAACAGTCAACGAGCTTCAAATGAGTTATTTTTAAAGAACACTAGAGTGAAGTCAAATGTTATGACACCTAATGCTGGTAGGTGTATATGTTATGATGTTATGATGATGTTATATTATATTACCAATGCATTGAGAACGAGTCTGCAGACAAAATAGTTTCAACATGAGTTGTACTACGGTCACCGGCAGGTACTCATAGTGTACATGGGGAATTGTGTTGATATCACAAGTTATGATGTTATGATTAATTATGAATTGCTAATAATAATGAAGTGTTATGATGAAATTATGTCTTTTGACAAAAAATGATCTCTAAACGAAAATATGTGCCTCCGTTTTTCTGAAAATGTTAAGGACTCTGGATGGGAGACACATGCACATTTTTTTGCATTTCATGCATTTCATATTTATCATTCTTCATGCATAATTTATCTTTGTGCAAGTTGGTTGTTAACTTATTGAGATTTCATGTAAATCTCACCCATTGTAGACCAATTATCATTCCACTTGGAATGATAGAAGTTGTGTCATGATTCGAAGAGGATGGATTAAATGGAGTACTGGATCCAACTAATTGAGGAGGAGCCTAACCTCGAGATGAGACTAGATTTGATCCTCATGTTTATAATCCTAGTCATTCATGCTCTAGAACACATGAAATGATTGATTTAACTTTGGAGACTTTAATGCTCAGTTGTTTTAAGTTTATGCTACGATTTGGCTTTGAAATTATGATGGTTAGTAATGCATTGGGATGTTTTTAGTTATTCTGGCATTAGTTATATTTTCACCCTTATGTCCGCTATAATTATTGCATACTACTAGTTGCATACTAGGAGACAGTACATATTAACTATCATGTATAGAGGTCTATAACCTTGTATTACATGTCCCAACACTCCAAGTATTCATTCCATCTCAAGCAGAGGTTGGGGCATTACAGGGTGGTATCAGAACAATTACGTCTCTGGGTAAACCTACATGTCCTTAGGAATAATATGACAGAGTATATGATTTAATCTATAGACTTGTTAGGCTTGAAATCTTACAGTAGGAACTATGTCTGATACACGTGCCTCATAGGATTTGGAGAATTGAAACAACATGGCACATGAAAGAAGGGAAAGAAACCCTGAAGGATCCAATATGCGACAGGATCAGGACCGCTGATTTGATGGAGGATGTGACCTGACTTCGTGAGATGACGGAAACCATGAAATAACAACAGGAAGTAATCTTGAGCCAAAACCAATGACGCCTGCAGGTTGAGAAGCAGGAGAATCGAGGGTGTTCATATGAAAAGTTTCTAATATACAAATACCCTAATTTCATGGGAACCGAAAGACCCATGAATGCCAACAAGTGGCTACTAGATCTAGATAGGACCTTCGAGATCAACGGCTGTACTAAGGAGTAGAAAGTACAGTACGTGGGGCATCTGTTTTAAGGGGAAGCCGGTATCTGGTGGGATACAAAATGGCAACTTTTTAATAAGAGAGTTGGGAAATATCACTGTTTTGACCTGGGATAGGTTCAGAGAAGAGTTTGATAATTGATTCCTCCCTGAATCGATGCAGACCCAGAAAGCTCAAGAGTTTGTCACTTTGGTGCAAGACAATCTCTCAGTTGAACAGTATGCTGCAAAATTCATAGAGCTGGGGAGGTTTGCTCCACATCTGATTGCCACTAAAAAGATGCAGGCTCATAAGTTCTAAAGAGGACTGCAACCCAGGATTCACAGTTATGTAGCTGGTTTTCGTATCAACAATTTTTAGGATTTTGTTAACGTGGCTGCAATAACTGAAGCAGAGCAACAAAGTGTTGCAGCCTAGATTAACCTGGAGCGAAAAGGGGCTTCTTCCTTCTCTGTAGGAGGGAATAATGCCAAAAGAAAGATTATTCAAGGAGCCAACAAGGGCAAAGGCATTATGACAGCTCCACCGGCTACTTGCAAGAAGTGTGAAAAGAATCACGGTGGAGAATGTCGAGTGGGCTTAGGAGTATGTTTTTTGATGTGGTCAGTCAGGACACATGATTCAGGAGTGCCTTCAGAATGCACAAGGTGGAAGGAACGCTCCTAACAATCTGCCCAATCAGGGGCCACTTGTTCAAGCTCGAGTGTACGCCATCACCCTTGGAGAAATCAACAAGGAGATACCCGAGGAGGAAGAAACATAAGTCATCACTGGTATTTTCTTTAAATACCCCTCTTTAGAAATTAGTTTTTTATATAGCTGCTTAGTACTCAATAGTTGATTACACCTTAGATAAAATCACGTTATATGAATACACGGCTTGCGCCTTATTTGACTCTAGCGCTACAATGTCTTTTGTGTCCATGTCATTTGCACACACGTGTAACCTGTCAACTCAGATGTTACCTCAAGCTATAGTGGTGTCAATTCCTGATGGGAGCACGATCACCTATACCCACATGTTAAAAAATTGCCCTTTAACCCTGAAAGAGAGATATTGATGGAAGCCGACTTGATCGTCTTCGACCAATTAGGGTTTGACGTTATACTAGGAATGAACTGACTATCCAAACACTGTGCTAGGATAGACTGTCGAAACAAGGAGATTATCTTTAATTCACCTGTAGGTGGGCAAATCCATCATTCAAGAGGGACTGTGAAGGCTACCCCCTCTCTAATTTCAATTTTGCAGGCAAGAAAGTGCATCGTTAGTGGTGCCACGACCTACCTAGTATTCTTAGTAGAGGATTATGGTTGTAGTAAGGAGATTCAAGGGAAACCTATAGTTGACGAGTATCCTGAGGTTTTCACCGATGATCTACCCGGATTACCCCCCGATAGAGAAACAAAGTTCACTATAGAGCTAGAGCCCGCTGCAACCCTGTCCATAAAACCCCTTATTGTATGGCCCCTTTAGAACTAAAAGAACTAAAAGAGCATATAGAAGAGCTACAGGAGAAGGGCTTTATTCGACCTAATTCATCACCTTGGGGTACGCCAGTTTTGTTTGTTAAGAAGAATGATGGATCATTAAGATATGCATTGATTATAGGGAATTGAACAAAGTAAAGGTTAAAAATAAGTACCTATTATCGAGTATTGATGACCTGTTAGATCAATTGCAAGGAGCATTAGTGTTCTCAAAGATAGAGTTAAGGTCTGGTTGCCATAAGCTCAAGATTAGGGAGAAGGATATCCCTAAAACGGCGTTTCAGACTAGATACAGCCACTATGAATTCTTAGTGATGTCATTTAGTCTAATTAATGCCCTAGCCGCATTCATGGATACGATGAATAGAGTATTTAGACCCTACTTGGATAGTTTTGTTTTATTCATCGATGATATATTTATATACTTGAGGAGCAAAGAAGATCACAAGCAGCATCTCCGTTTGGCACTGGAAAGGCTAAAAGAACATTGGTTGTATGCCAAATTTAGTAAATGTGAGTTTTGGCTCAATGAGGTAAAATTTTTAGGGCACGTAATCTAAAGTCAAGGAGTATCAGTTGATCCTAGCTAGATCGAAGCCGTGGTAAATTGCAAGCATCCGACTAATGTGCATGAAATTCAAAGTTTCCTAGGATTAGCTGGTTACTATCGACGATTCATGGAGGGATTCCCTAAGCTTTCAGGACCCCTTTACTGCCCTAACCAAGAAAAATGCTAAGTATATTTGGACAGAGAAGTGTGAGCAGATTTTCATGGAGCTAAAGGAAAGACTCACAACCGCGCCAATACTAGCCCTACCTAAACCCCATAAGCCCTAAGTGGTTTTCAGTGACGTATCCAAATCAGGACTTGGATGTGTGCTCATGCAAGAAGAGCGGGTTGTTGCTTACGCTTCACGACAACTAAAGAACCATGAGCAGAATTACCCCACCCATGACTTGGAACTAGCTGCCGTAGTTTTTGCTTTAAAGATTTGGAGGCATTACTTGTATGGCACAAAATGAAAAATCTACGTCGATCACAAGAGCCTCAAGTACTTATTCAGTCAGCAAAATTTAAATATGAGGCAGAGAAGGTGGTTAGAAACTATTAGCGACTACTAGTGTGAAATCAAGTATCACCATGGCAAGGCTAATATAGTAGCGGATGCGCTGAGTCGAAAGATGCAAGAGGATGATCCCAAGGGCCCCACCTTGGAAGTAGAGTCTCTTCTGCACAGCATGAGGAGTTTGCTGATCAAGGATCTTCCTACCAAGGCATCCCTGACCATAGTACAAGAAATTGTACCAATAGAATGAGAAGAGGTGAAAAAGTGTCAAATGGAGGATCCCAAATGGGTAGAAATCAGGCATAAGGTAGAAAAGGAGGGACCAGAAGGTTTCACCCTTAGAGATGATGGGTTGTAGTACTACCAAAACTAGAAGGTTATTCCAGCTGATCAAGAAATCAGGGATAAGATATTAAGGGAAGCACATCAGACTCCATATACAGCTCACCCAGGAAGCACAAAGATGTATCGAGATGTGAAGTAACACTTTTGGTGGGAAGGATTAAAGAAAGATGTAGCAGTGTATGTTAATAGATGCTCGGTTTGTAGAACAGTCAAAGCAGGGCATCAAAGACCCGTTGGAGATTTATAGCCATTTCCAATCTGGAATGGAAATGGGAGGACATATCCATGGACTTTGTAATTGGATTACCAAGTACTTTAAAGGGAAATAACTCTATTTGGGTCGTGGTCGATCGCTTAACGAAAAGTGCTCACTTTTTTATAGTGAAAAATAGAAGTTAACTCGGTTGTTTGTATCAGAAATAGTGTGACTACATGGAGTTCCAAAAATGATTGTAACAGATAGGGATACACGTTTCACCTCTCATTTTAGGCAAGGCCTTCAGGATGCTCTAGGCACCAAGTTGAAATTTAGTAGTGCCTATCACCCTCAGACTGATGGGCAAACTGAACGGACAATTCAGACTTTGGAGGACATGCTAAGGGCATATGTTTTGCAAGAAAAGGACGATTGGGAGAAGCTCTTACCATTAATTGAGTTTGTTTAGAATAATAGCTTCCAGAACACCATTCAGATGGAAGCTTACGAAGCTTTATACGAAAGAAAATGCAGGTCTTCCTTATACTGGGATGAAGTAGGAGAAGGAAAGATTTATGATATAGAGATTTTTCAAGAAATGAAGGATCAAATCTAGCAAATAAGGGAAAGGATAAAGGCTGCCCAAGATAAGCAGAAGAGCTATGTCGAACTTTGAAGAAGGAACCTTGAGTTCGAAGTTGGCGATTGGGTCTATCTCAAAGTATCGCCCCATGAAAGGAGTTTTTCAATTTGGAAAGAAAGGGAAGCTAAGTTCAAGATACGTAGGACCATATGAGATACTGGAAAGAGTAGGAGCAGTCGCTTATAGACTGGATCTTCCCACTGACTTCCAAGGAATTCACAATGTCTTCCATGTATCTTCCCTTAAGAAGAGCTTTGAGGAATAGATACCATCAGTTGTTGATACGAGGGATATTTTGCTCCAACCTGACCTAACTTATGAAGAAGTTCCTATTCAGATCATAGATTGGAAGGATAAGGAACTTCGGAATCGAAAAATTCCTTTGGTTAAGGTTCTGTGGTTGAATCACGATATTGAGGAAGCTATGTGGGAAAAAGAATCCGATATGAGAAGCCAATACCCCTACTTGTTTGGCATTGTTTGATATCATATCATGGCATTCACATCCATTCATGCATGGCATCCATTGTCATTTCGCTGTGTGAGCCTCATTCTTTCCCTTCATTTTCAGTTGCACCATGGCCGGTAATGGTAGGATCGCCCGTCGGACTTATATGACCCCCAGTCGACTGCGGATGTTGAGAGCTGAGCAGCAACAGAAAGAAATGACTAAACCTTATGATCGACAAATTTTGGGCTCAGCAGGAGAGGTTGGAGTAACATAGGACTCGCATCCTTGACCATGATGGGAGAGGTAGCATCCATTTGAGGAGAGCGCTGCCACGTGAGGAGCGTCAACGTTATGACCCCGTCCGTTGGATGGGAGAGACTAGGACCAGATAGCTTAGACGCTGAGTGAGATCGACTCTCTCAGTTATGCTAGATCAGCCTGAGTCAAGCCAGACAGCTGAGTAGCGTCAGATAGAGCAGAAGCCACTTATTCTTGACCCCACTCCCCTCGACACATCAGATTTTTCTAACACTTCCCCGAGTCACGTTCGTTTTTGTGAGGAGGGAAACCTCTGGCTTGAGGAAGAGGAATATAGGCAGTGGAGACGCCATGAGGAGAGAGTTAACACTATCTATTATATAGAGGAGGATGAGTACTATTACCACACCTAGGATGAGACATTAGAGAATGGCGATGAGAGACCCCATCAAACCCTGAGCTTTGGCACTGTTGGTGAGTCCCACTTGACTTTTGCTTATTGCATGTCTTGCTTTGGCCCCGATCTCGATGATGAAATATTGTTTTAAGGGAGGAGGATGTAAGACCCCGCCTAATTAACCATTAGGATTAACCTTTAAACGCTCTAGATTAAGCTTATGATTTTGGGCTTTAAATATATATTTTTTATATTATTTTGTTTGATTATTTTATTTACTTACTTCAATGTTGATAGTGAGATTAGTCTAGACCTTGGCACTTAGTATTGTTAAGCAAATGGTTAGAAAAACAAGCCCATTAGTGATTCTAGTAAGGCCTTTAAGACCTTAGAACATTTATGGGCCAAGTCTTAGAAGCCTTAGACCAAGCATCTTCAGAATTCAAGGCTTAGTAGATAGCCTTGGCCCAAGTATAATGAACGCTTAAGGCGTTTGGGCTAAACTTGGTATATAATTAACCCATGGCCTAATTAGGTCAAGACAAGCCCTTTCAATCCCCACCTTTGTGGACTTGAGGTCTCTTTTTAATCTTTAGAATCTGGAAAACAAGGCCCCTCTCACTCAAGCCCAAAAGCCCATGAGCCCTTGACCCACACCCATTAGGGGTGCTACCCGCCCCCTACGGGGCGGGGCCACCCCTACCCCTCCAATTCGGGAGTGGAAATTTGTTCCCCGTACCCCGCCCATGCGGGGGTGGGGTATCCCGTCCGTTTGCCGGGGTGCGGGGGTGGAACCCCATCCGTCTGCCCCTACTGGGCCTTCGGCCTAGCTCAGTTTTTTGGGCCCTAAATGGCCCATAATCTATTTTTGGGCCACTTTGGGCCCAGAATTGAACTAAAATAAATAAATATATTTAAGAATTGAATATATATATATATATATATATAACTATTAACTATACACTAAATTTCAACTATTAACTAATTAAGTGAAAATCATCACTAAGGCACTAAACTATTATAGATTACAATTTACAATTATACAAATTAAGATTCTAAGAGAACTAATAAACTATTACAATATTACAAATTCCTCTAAAAATATTAAATATTACAAATTGTACTATTAACTATTGTAGCAACATTACACTTAATTGTAAATTAACAATTATAACTCATAACTTTTCAATTTGATCAATTTGGGGTGGCGCTGTGGCGGTGAGTTTACTGACTGGTGAGTTGTGTCGATTGCTGTGAGACTGAAAATCAAGATCATAAAAGTTAATAAGTTATAAAACCTGAAATATTAATAAGTTAAAATAAAACACATTAGAATTATAAAGTTATAAAATGAAACAAAATTTAAAAATTTAAAATACAAAATATTAAAATTACTAACCAAGATGAGATTGTGATTGGGCAATTGGAATTTGAGATGAAGATGAGGCAAATGAGCATAGTTCGATCATTAGGATTCGGCATATGTATATTAAGAATATAAAAGCTAAAAAACATACAAGTAAAATAATTAGATACTAAAATATGATAAAAAATTATAAATGTAAAAAACAAATAAGGGACAAATTGTGCAAACCATGGCAATGGTGGGTTCAATACAAAGTCATACTGCATCAGAGGTAGCTGTAGACTCTGTCTCATGTATCACTATAACAATTAAATTTGAAATGAAATTAATAAATACCAATTAAATGAAAATAAATAAATTAATAAAAAAATTAGAAAATGCAATTAAAATAAATATCAGATCCAGGCTGATCACCACCCTCCTCCTCGACGTTGGCCTCCTCATACTCAAGAATAACCAGGACATGAATTGGAGTTCCCTTGATCCAAGTCCACGTGCAAATCAAACTCTTCACAGTAGTAGGAGCTAATGAACTCCGAAATGAATATAATACATGTCCTTTGGTGCTAAAAGCTGACTCTGAGGCTACGGTGCTAACATGTATGGCCAAAACACTACGAGCTATCTCTCCATGGATGAGATACTTCACGACATTCACCTTTTTTTTTCACCAACTTGATATATCGAAATATCATGAAAATGGTAGAAGTTTCGCTACTAAGTATTTGTCTATCTTTGACTGAGCCTCTACAGAACTCCGGATGAATGGGCTCTGCTCAAACCTCTCACCCCAGTCCAATCTTTGTCTTTTCTCAACCTCGACTTCTTGAACTGGTAGGGGGTAGGTGTAGGTGCCGCAATATTACAACCCCGCAAGACGGTAAACTCATCAAATAATCTACTAATGGTTTCCCGAACCCTTGCTGTAATAAGCTCTATCCATTCTTGCCAATACGCAAGGCCCAATCCAAATACCATGTCATCCACCTTAAACATCGGATCAAGGACGACAACTATATATAACAAAATATTTGCCCTAGTAAAATCTCCTAATACTTGTCGTACTTTGACCTCATAACCAATACCCTTTCCCGTAGCCTAATATGACCACTCGCGACCATGTCATCTAATTTTTTTTTTACCCTACATATTTGCTGACATAATTGATGGGATATAGGGTACAAAGTTTCAGATATCGTCTTGGTGACCTTGTAAAAAAGCCTAAAAAACTCTACAAAAATAGATAAAATTTCTAAATCATCATCAACGGGTTTCCCCAATCCCCTGTGATCATCACAATATTTAACATATTGGATGTCTTCATCACCCAATAGTGCAAATGCTAGCTTATATTCTTGGGCCGCCTCTAACATAAACAATGTTGAGTTCCATCGTGTAGGCATATCAGTACAAAGGCCCTTCTTGGATGTTAGGCCCACAGACCTTGAAGCAACCTTGGATTTCTCCAACCTCGAAGGAGAAGATCTCACCCATCTCATAGCAGTCTTGACCGGAGCAATCGAGTCATTAAGATCTCTCAAACCATCAGTGACAATAAGATTCAGAATATGTGCTGCACATCTCACATACATACACTCACTACCCAAGACTATCTTATTTGCCTTTCTAAGATAGGTCTTCAGATGTCCCAATACGACATCGTTAGACGAGACATTATGAATTGTGACAGTAACAACTCGGGTCAACCCTCACTCCTTTATTGCGGCCTCCAAGGCCTTCCCAATTGTCTCACCATTATGATCGGTGATTTTACAAAATTTTATAATTTTCTTATGCAATGTCTAATTACAATAAAAAAAAATGCACAGTTAAAGACATATAATTAAAATTTTAGACTGATGTCCAAGTATTAGTGGTAAGACAAACAAATTAACCTGCCAATTCACCCCTCAACTTCTCTTTTTTAGACCAAAAATAATTTTTTTACATTTTTTACCGCCATATGGCGAGAATGAATATTAAACCTTAGTTCTAAGTTGTCACAACCCCGCCCTAATCCTAGGATGAGGCCGTGGCAATTTACCTGTTATTTCTTTATCATTATTAGTATTATATTTTTTTTTTCTACGAGGGTAATAAGGGATATGCGTGAACGTGTCACGCATGTACTCTGCACTTCTAGTTTAAAAGAACACCTGATAGACGATCTGTTCAATATTTTACATAAAGGACTCTTAGAGTCCAACATTCATTCATCAACATAACTAGTTCTAAATAAGAGGTGACTCAGTCCCTGCAACACATACAAAAAGGTATTAAACTATCGTATGTGGGGTTACAACCACCCCACCATAGAAGTTACACCATTACCATCACCCCACCATAGTACTTACATCATGCTCGAAGACATATTGTCTTAACATTAACCCAATAAAACGTCCCAACATAGGACCCACCATAAATCATAAAACATAAACCATCATCGTCAAAGTTGAACCGTCAGGAAAACTCTAAGCATCGGCCCCTCCCTCCTCAGTGGTGCCTAGCTCCACAGCCTCTTCATCCATATCTAGATGTTTAAAACATAAACAAAGTGAGTCTAATACTTAGTAAACAGTACACCATGTTGTAAACTTATTAATCACATTACCTTTTCTTTTGAAAACATGCATACATAAAACATTTGCTGATTCTTGACAGTGCTTTCATGCATAAATAGTTTAAGGAATAACTATACTTTCATGCGTAAACATTTCTTTGCTTTCAAGCATAAATATTTCTTTGAAATAACTTTACTTTGCGTTTCATTTTCTTTGGCCAGTACACACTATTACGCCCCGTGTGTTGGGGTTAGCAGTCTTTTGGACCTGGATTCCGCCTGTGGCCACAGATTGTGAATCCCTTTTATAGGGGGCAGCACTGGGTGCACTACCAGTACTACTTATCTGGCATTGCAATCTGCCCATTCCTTTGGTACCCTTTCATTCATATGGCCGTTACGTACTTTCATGCTTTCATTCATTTTCTTTCCTTTTCCTTGCAGTCGAACGTTTTCATTATCTTTCCTTAGTCCAAATGCATATGCGTTTCTGTGAAAAAGAGTGTTTCATGTCATGTTACATATATGTAAGGCATAGCTATTTAAGAGAGAGCATGCATAAAATCTCATGATGCATTATCTTACATACACACAATTATAATCAATAGGGTGCTTAACATGGGCTACTAAAAAAGGCTTGTACATAATATATACTTTTTCTTTAAAAGAATATTTGAAGAGAGAAGAGAGAGACATTCTTTCATATGAGCATTTTGTGTAAGGAGCATGGTCATAGCTACTTACCTCGTTGCTTTACAAGTAGGTTCCTTGAATCTTGAAAATAAACTCTTATTCAATGAAATGGGATAAACATATTAAAATTCATTGCACTTAAGGCTTTACTATCCGACACCCATACGCGCTCACTTAATTTACAAGTTGGAATTATAGCGTCTTTCTTAACCCATTTAACTACATACATGACACTAAATCAACCACTGGTATCCTCATTCTGATATTTAAAGAAACCCATGAAAGCATGTAACTTGCTTGCTGTCCCTTTTTAAAGGCTATTATTTTTGGGATAGATAGGAATCATAAGTTAAAATCTATAGGATGGTAGAGATTTATTTAAGTATGGTAGGGAACAAGGAGGTACTACCAAATTTGAAATCGTTATAAAAAGGGCATTTTGACAGCTTTGTAACGTCATGTGGGAAGTAGTCTAACAAGAGTCAATGCTTACAATAGGTTGGTTTTTGTCACTTGTTCTTCAAGGATTTTTCATACTAAAGTTTATCTTTGATTAAACAAAAGGAGTGAAGTTAAGCAAGGGGTAAAATGGGTTGGTTTAGGCTTCCAAAACAGAACATTTGTTTAGAGATTTTGCAATACATGGGCAGCTAGCAAGTCTTAGTACATTCATGGTCTTAAACATCCCTCTCTTAACCAAATCTCAACCATACAATTAAATAACACAAGAGTGGTAGAAAACTTAATGAAAGCCTCATATATTTTCTGAAAACATAGCATAGATAAAAAGATACAACTCTTGGCAACTTAAATATCCTGAAGTAAGCTTACTAGTTCAATCTAGAAATTCTTAGTGGCTTACTTAGGTCATAAATTTGAGGAAAGTATATCTAATTTTTATAAACCTTCACTCCATTAATTTAACACATAAAGGCATAATCAAAACATGGCTTAGACTCAAGGAAACACAAGAAGGACTACAAAATTTGCCTTGCAACACACAACTGGAACACACATTACTTAGGCCATAAATTTGAGGAAAGTATATCTAATTTTTTATAAACCTTCACTCCATTAATTTAACACATAAAGGCATAATCAAAACATGGCTTAGACTCAAGGAAACACAAGAAGGACTACAAAATTTGCCTTGCAACACACAACTGGAACACACATTACTTAGGCCATAAATTTGAGGAAAGTATATCTAATTTTTTATAAACCTTCACTCCATTAATTTAACACATAAAGGCATAATCAAAACATGGCTTAGACTCAAGGAAACACAAGAAGGACTACAAAATTTGCCTTGCAACACACAGCTGCAACACACACCAAAACAAAGCATGACCCATGGAAAAACAACCTCAAAATACTCGGTTTTGACCAGAAAAATAGGGCTTTCGGTTACTACCCACTAGATCAACCATTAGGGAAAACAAATGAGAAACTGGTCTAGGAACTACCACAAAATACTCGGCTAGCCCATAATTCAAAACCCCCAATTACAAGGCATTACTTGCTTAGAAAAACCTCAATCAGAAGAAAATCTTATAGAAGGAACATTACCTGTTTTGGTCCCCTTTCAAGCCACGAAACAAACGACAGATGAGAAGAGGAAGAGAAATCCGAAAGATCCAAGGCTTAAACACAACAAAAAATTTCCTAAAAAAAAACCCAAGGTTAAACCCATAGATCTAAGATTCCAAACTAGAGATTAGAGTCATAGAAATTCACTTATGAGGTTGATTTCCTTGAAGATTTTCGGTGGAAATCTTAGGTTTAGGAAATGGGAGAGATCGGCTTGAAGAAAAAAGAGAGAACGTGTGAACTAGAGGAAATCAAGAGTCTCTCGTGTGAAGGAAGGAAACTTGAGAAGTTTTCTCTTTCGTGTGCCTTGGGACCGATGGGTGTAGGGGAATAAGGAAAAGAAATTACTTACTTGCCTTGGAAGCCATCGTGTAGGAGAAGGAAGAAATTCACTTGGCGAGTTCAATGGGAAAAAAAAGTCAAGGGATTTAAATCACACTTGTCCCATAAGCTAGGGAATGGATGGTGTAGATCAAAAAGAGTTTGGGCCATCTCTTGAGTAAATAAAATTAAAGGGTTTGAAAGAAATATTTTAAGATCATAAAAATCACACCCTTGAATTATTTAATAATCCACATAAAATAAAAATACACCCATCTTAAAAATAAATTAATAAAATAATAAAAGTCTTTATCTCAAAATATTTAACTTAAAAATTTAATAGATGACGTAAGAGCCTACGTAGTAGGGTTTGGGTATTACAACTTAAGTAGCGAGAATACGCTTGGAACCCTTTCCCATCAACAACTTGAAAAGGTATCTCGTCCATGATGACCATACGAGTTAGGTGTCTTCTATATTCATCAGGATCATACTAGGTATACCCCCTCAAAGTTGCACCCCCACTAGTCTCATCCGCCATTTTCTGAAGTCAAATTTCTAACCTAGATGAGCTCTTCTCTTGTAATGATATTAATATTGGACTTTTTTTTCATTGTTCTTCTAAGTTCACATTTAATTGTGAGGTGTCATATTTCCTATAGTGGTATCCATAAATTTTTAAACAATGGTTACACTTGGCTTGGGGGTTATTGGGGTCACCACCCCATAATTTGGTGAAATGAGCCCAAACTATGGAAGCATGTTTCTTGCTGGGCTTGGGGGCGGGGCAAGGTGTCATAGGGGTAGGTGTTGGGCCAGGGGTAGGGGTGAGAGTAGAAGTAGGAGTAAGGGTAGGTGTAGGGATTGGGGTAGGGGTACCCTGGGCATGGAAATGAGAGCTCGCACTAAAATCTGCTAGCATATCCATGAACTCAAGCAAACAAGAAATATGACATTATAGTAAATATAGCAACATGCCAAACAATTAATATCCAAGCATTAACATATATATTGGAAGTTGGAAGATCAAACATCAATAATCAAACATCAAACATAAAAAAAATGAAATACCCAAATTAAAAACATCAAATATAAAAAAATGCAAATGTTTACAGCCTTAGTTGGATTCAATTGATGAAAATAAATATCATTATTAGATGCTATTGGACATTATCAAAATAAAAATAAAAAATATTTAAAAAATAAAAAATCATTAGAGAAATAGAAGTAATAAAAAATAATAATCTAATGCCATATGCTTGCCCACCATATATCTGTTTAGATACTCTACGATTAATTCTCATGGCTTTCTATATGGCCTAGCTAGCCATGTACGGGTTATAAAAGTTATAAAGAATTTTTACATAAACATATAAGAATGTGAAAGTATATAAAAAAACACTCAATTAAAATGGTTCGATGTCTTTCTAATTAGGAGTTTAAATTTAAATAAAACCTCTAAAGGACACTAATATCTCAATTTCATCTGTCTATATAAAGTAAAACAATATTTTTCATCATCCTTAAATTATCTAGCTATTATACTATATTCTGATAATAACATTTTTCATTTATAAAATATAAAAAATAGACATTTAAAAATGTTAGAGCCTCGGAAATGTTTGAAACCCCTAAATTATTTTAGGATGAATCGAAACCCTAAATTAATTTAGGGGTTTCAATTAATTTTGGGTATTTCGAAAAAAAAAAAAAACCATGGAGTCACAGACTGATTCACACACGACTACACAGTACACATTGTTCATCAATCATTCAAACCACATGCACAATCAAGTCTCCATAGCGCACAATTCACAAAATCTCATCCTCCATCTCCGATTAAACCCCATCCTTCCTCCAATCTCCATTCTATAAAATAAATATCACAAAAAATTAAAGTAGATTTAGGGTTTCTTACCTTTAGCGACCGAGATAAAGACGGACTCACAGAAGGCTATGGCGACGGCTACGGTGACGGCGACAGAGATGCAGATTGCAGAACGTAAGCGACCAAGCGGCGAGCAACCGAGAGAGAGAGAGAGAGAGAGAGAGAGAGAGAGAGAGAGAGAGATTCTGGGTAGGGTAATGTCGTGGGGGGGATTCTAAACAAATAACAAAACGACGTCGTTTCTCCATTGCTGAAACGACATTGCCCCAGCCCCCGCCCCCGCCTTGGGGGTCAAATGCAAACGGGGTGCACCGCCCAGTTAAACGGGGCAGAGCGAAAGCCGCCCCCCTGCCCTCTAACAGGCATGGCCCTTTTAAGCACATCAAGGCCCAAAAGCCTTGTCTTCAATTTTTACACTTCCAATTGAAAGCCCAATGCACCATACCATGTGTTTCCTTAAGCCCATGTCATACCCTAAGTAGCCAAATTAATTTTTAAAATTTGTTAAGACCATTAATCAACTTACCTAAGATTAGTGATCTTTAAACCATGTTTTGAAGCTTAATTTCTTTCTTAATCTTTTTTTAACCTTTTGATATGATATTCTATTATTTTATTACTTAACTACATCACTCTTAGATCATACTAAAACCCTAAATAAACCTCCACACATGTCATTTGAGGAAATGACATATCAAACCCCAAAACCACACCTATTGGCACATATGTATGCCCTTTGAGTGCATGGATTGTTTTGCCTTTAGGTCCAATATATTTGTGGATCTTTCTCAGGGGTAATATGATCCTTAGACTAAACTTTGGACGAAATTGGTTTCAAAAACCATTGGCATATTTGATTATGCACTGAATCTAGTTTTGATTAAGTGAAAATGATATGAATTTGTCCACTACTCTGTTTTGATATGATGTGGCTTCCGAAAAACCTTTGGCATATTTGATTATGTTTCTGTTCTATTACATTAAGGTCCCGCCACGGGTTATAGTAATGGTATACGACCCTACCACGGATGATAATAGTGGTATACGACCCTGCCAACGGCGATAATAGTGGTATATGGCCCTGTCACGGGTTATAGGAGTGGCCTCTGTGCTAGTACACACCATTCGGTGATAGAGTAATATATGTTATGTTTGGCTAACTGCAAATGCACAACCCTACCGCAAAATAAAACATGGACCTCTATTATGATATGATACTTTGATATGATGATGATGATGATGATTCTCAATTATGTTATGCCAATGGATAATTTTGAGTAAGAATATTTTTAAACTTTCACTCTGATATTTTTCATAAAATGTTTTGGTTATGCATTATGAAAATAAAAATATTTTGTTCTGCATTTGGAACTCTACAAATATTCATGTTTACATACTAGTATATATTCTCTACTTAATGAGTTGTTGATAACTCACCCTATATCTCCACAATATTTTTCAGATAATTTGAATATTTCATCAGAATATCAAGATTAGGGAGCGCATGTAAGATGATTTAAGTATGGTGGATTAAGCATAGAATTTTGCTATAATTATTGGAGAATTTTTGTAACAGCCCCTCCATAGAGATGGAATGAGATGCTACATTTCGTCCTACTTTTTTTTTTCATCTATATGTAATTATAAAAGGGACTTTCTCATTTTTCTTTTATAACTTCAAAACTCAAATAACATGTTTGTCAAAATACAAGACTACCCCATTAGCTACATATTAAAAACCACAACTACTTTCAGGGTAGGAACATTTACCAAGTTTACAAAATGCTTTCCTTCTCAACATACATAGACCAAACAGTTTCACAAAATCAACCAAAAATTAAACTTCACGCAAAGACCCAACCCAAGGCTACTACTAAGCATCCGTCTCTCCTTCCAGAGTAGTGTCTTACTCTGCAACCTCATCTTCGTCATTACCTGGACGTTTAAAACATTAAACACAAAAGTGAGTCTAATACTCAGTAAGCAATACACCATACAGTTAAAATATCATACATCAGTTATTCATTTCTTTTGAAAAAGTCATACAAGTTTAAAACATTTCAATTAAACATTCCGAGTCAGTTTTCACTTTCATTTGGCCATACACACTATTACGCCTTGTGTATTAGGGTTAGTAGTCTTTTGGACCCGATTCAACCCTTGGCCACGAGTTGTGAATCCCTCAGTTTGGATGGCGCCACTAGATGCATGACAAATGAAATCGATCCGGCATTGCAACCTGCCTCTTTCTTTGGTACCATCATCATTCTGTCGTTAGCCCTTGCGTATTTTCATACATAAAACCTTCATTTCCTTTTTCTTTCCTTTTTCCTTTCATAACATTTTCATTATCTTTCTTAGTCAAATGTAGCATGCATTTTCTTTCATAAAAGAATGCATTTCATGCTATAACTTTATATTAAGAAAATCACTAGTTTTAAAGAAAACATGTACACGATAAATCTCATGATCTCAACCTTGAATGTGAATGTTTTTCATCATACTTATACACACATTTATAATTAATAGGATACTTAACATGGGCTTCCAAGAAAGCTTATACATTATATACATTTACTTTTTCATTACCAAAAAGCATTTGAAGAAAATAGAGCATTTAGTAGAAGAAAATTTTATGTAAGAAGCATGGTCATAGCTACTTACCTCCAAGCTCAACCTTTGTTTTTTTTTTTTTGCACTTCAAAAAATCCTATACAATGAAATGGAATGA